>NC_085861.1:11129574-11282074 GCF_034702125.1 Engraulis encrasicolus
ATACATTTGATAAAGGTAGCGGGGACACCGTGTTTCAGGACAAAATGTCACGGCTCTCAGGCCGAAATGGTTTGTGACTTTGGTCACATTTGAGATGAGTCAGACTGAGTATCATGCAGAATCCTGCTACCATAAGCTGTGGCTTCCTTCCTGCGTTGGCTCGCCGTGACATTTTCCCTTTTCTTTATGAATTCAAAAGTTATGTAACGCCTGCTCTGGCCTTCATGCTTATTATCGCAGGGCAAAAAAAGGTTGTGTTTTGGTGAAGTCTAGACACGAGTTGAATCAATCCTCCACATTTACACATATATGGTGTCTTTTTTTTTTCTTTCTTTTGTTCATTCCTTGCTTTTTTTTAGTGAGAAGTTCAGCCGGAAGGTGAAATTCATCCAGAGCCTTCAGGAGCTCTCTGAGTTCATCCCCATGGACCATCTGGAGATCCCAGCCTGTGTCCAAGAGTGAGTGGTGCCACAAAATATAAATATTAATATGAATATATTAGGGTGTGTGTGTGTGTAACGGAGGCTAACTAGCAGAGTTGGCGTGGAACGTTAGTAAACCTCCCTCCCGAAAGCCTCATACAGTGTCGATGCCGTTGGGCTGGAGGATTGGTCCTTTATTGCAGTGGTATCGTACTGTGCCTCCCATTTCCGAAGTGATGTAGGTGACTAGGTCGCAGGTTCGGCCCCCGAGGGGGATGAACAGGTGCAAGAGGTGGAGCATACATAGAAATTATGAAATATTCTGAATAGTTATGAAGGGCATGTTATTGGGTTATAAGTAAGTTATAAGGGTATGGTGTTGTAAGAAGGCCGTTAATGACACTTGCATGTGGTTTAAGGGGATGCTCCGCCCACAGGCAATATGGCGGACACTCTTGCGTCTTGTAGTGATTGGCCCATTGATGCATACTGTATCTATCTATTAGTTGTTTTTTTTGTGGGTTTTTTTTTTGGCGGGGGGGGTGTCTTGTATTGGTCTTTTTGACTTTATTCACGACAGAACAGTGAAGGTGGTGACAGGAAGCGAGTGGGGTGAGAGAGACGGGGAAGGGCCGGCAAAGGACCCGGCCCAGGAATCAAACCCGGGTCAGCCGCATGGTAGACGTGTGCCCTCCCGTTTGGCCTGTAGATTAGATTTCATTGGATTGGCCAGCTGATCCATGCAGCATCTAATATGTACAGTAGTGTTTCTCACCAGGGGCTTTACAACCCCCCCAGGGGCCCTGGGTGGGCTTTAAGACAGCTGAGAGGGGGTGGTGCTTAGTTGCCATTGGGGTGCATAATTTTTTTTATGTTAAGGGGGGCATTGGCAGGCTTATGATAAGGCTAAGGTGGCATTTGGAGGTTTTTGTTCGAAAAAGGTTGAGAACTACTGATGAACAGCATAGTACGGAGCTCTTTTCCAAAATGAGATATATCCATTTTATAGAATGTTGGGAAATTTACATTTTTGTATTGGGCATTCCATTGAAATACATTGCAAAATGCATTTTTATAGAGGTGTTCTCAAAATATTTGAATGGCAAGCATTCACACATAGATGATAGGAAATCTTAACAGTCAATTCCAATATTAAAATGCAAAAAGTCAAAGATGGTGGATATAGCGTTTTGGAAAAGAGCTCTGTATATGTGTCAGTGTAGCCCCGTCCTTCCCGTAGCTTCACATGGACTCCATTTGTACTGTAGATGGCTTCTCTCCATGAGGAACTGTTATGTACTGCAGAGCTGTAGCGGTCCGGTAGTGTAAGCAGGGCCTTCGTAACCGCCACTGAGTGGGAGGCGAGGTGGGCAGGTCTCGTGCTGACGCTGCCCTTGACTTGTTTCACTTGGAGCTCCGAACACACGCAGTCTGCTATCCAGCTGTTGCAGCCGGCAGGACAGACCTTGAAGTGTGTGTGTGTGTGTCCGTGTGTATGTGTGTGTGCGCGTGTGTGTGCGCGTGTGTGTCCGTGTGTGTCCGTTGATGCGTATCTGTGTATATGTGTTTGACCATTAATGTTTTTCATTGAAGTTTGTGTGGGTTAATGGTTTGTGCAAACTGTTTATGTGACGGAACCACTTCCTGTGTGTTTTGTTGCAGATATGACGCCGGTCTGAACAGCTGAAGCAGCAGCCGTGGGCCGGGACGGTGTGTTAGTGCGCTGCTGGTGGTGGTGGTGGTGGTGGTGATGGTGTCCTTGGCTGCCTGCCTGCCTGAGGAGGGGGGGGCAGTGATGCCATGACCCAAACTCGAGGCTCTTAGAAGGGGCCAAAACCATCTCCAGTCATTCGAGACTCCCAAAGGCACTCCTGTATCTATTTCTTTATTTATGGACTCTTATTTAATCACTGTTGGAGCTCCCTGTTGTGGCGTTTCTCACAACCTTGTCTACGCAACAGTGGAGAGACTTTTATTTTTAAAAAGCTCTTAACTTTATAGGAATGCAATCCGTGGGGAGTCTATTTATATCTTAACTTTTGCTGCACACCCACACAAGAAGAAGAAGAAAACAAAGAAGAAAAAGAAGGAGATTTTGATAACTTATTTGATAAACTGTTTTTATTCTATGACAACAAGAAGAAAGTCGAAATGAATGACCTTTTAACCTTAAACTTAAGACCAACAATGCTGTGTTTATCATCCCTCTGATTGCACAACACCTGGGCGAGCGGAGTACTGATGAGGCCCACTTTAGTGTAGTGTAGTGTAGTGCAGTCAGGCTTTTTTTTTTAAAAAGCTCTTAACTTTATAGGAATGCAATCTGCGGGGAGCCTATTTAGATCTTAACTTTTGCTGCACACCCACACAAGAAGAAGAAGAAGAAGAAGGGGATTTTAATGAACTGTTTTTATTCTATGACGACAAGGAGAAAGTAAAAATGAATGACCTTTTTACCTTAAACTGTAACCTTAAAGACCAACAATGCTGTCTGTGGTCATCTCATGCCTCTCTGATTGCACAACACCTGGATGGGCCGAGGACTGATGAGGCCCAGTTTAGTGTAGTGCAGTCAGGGCCACTGACACCTTTGGCTGGGCCCAGGACAAAGTTAACTGAAAGGGCCCCCCACCCAATACGGTCAATGTAATGAGGGCCCAATTATTACCCTCCCCCCATCTCCCTGGGCCCGGGACAGCTGACCTCTTTATCCCCCCTTTTCGGCTTCCCTGACAGCAGTGTGCAACTCGAGTGATTGTTGCATAACAGACTTGATTTATGGGCGCGTAATCACTGCTGCATAAAAGGCAGAGAAGGGGGGGGGGTTTCACAATCTAATCTAGCCTTAGCTGTGAGTTCAGTGAGACATGTATTAGCCCAAATCAAATGGATCTGGCAGCATCTGGTTCCTGTTACAGAGCAGTGAAGCCCCCATACACTTCATTACAGCTTCATCAAGCCTGCGTTTTTCACATCGCGGGTAACAGGCCAAGCTACTTTAATGCAAAATTGCTTTTTCGGGGGAAAATAAGTCAAGGCATTTTTACGGGTTCTGAGTCATGTTTTAAACAATGGACACAAAGATTTTTTTACAAAGCCCTGTTTTATTTTCATTTCCAAATCCCAAGTCAAATCCGTTTGCATTCTCCATTTTTCTAATGTTTGTTAGGTGCACAGCTTTTCCTTCCTGACCTCCCTCTCTCTGTGCTTCTCAGATGTACTGCGTTTAATAGCCTTACCTCAGCTCAGAGCAAATATTTATACAAGGGAACACTGGACAACCTGTTCTTTCCAGCCACTAGGGCGATTATGCGCAAGTGGCTTTTCTGCAGTAGACCTTCAGTAGGTCTCCGATGGACTGTTCAAACACACGATGAAGGGTGTATGTTGTTTCTACAGTATGCACTGCACTGCTGCTGGGATGTCTTGGTTTTTTAAGGATTGAGGATGAGAGGAGAGGTGGAGGTGGACACGGCCAGATTATCTATAAGGGCCAGCGGCACAGTGCCCAGGGGCACCAACAATTTTTGACCAGTGAGGGGGCACCACAAGACACAAGCTTTACAAATATTGTTTATAAATGGGGCACCAGTGAGGTATAGTGCCTGGGGGCACCACATTGGCTCAATACGGTCCTGAGGTGGAGGTAGGAGGTAGGAGGTAGGAACGCGTGTGAAAAGTGCTATTGAAGCGGTGTGAAGCGAGAGGAAATGGGCCCTGACAGGCCAGGGGAAGAGGGGAAGTGAGGCAACACTACAGTGTGCGTTTTTGCTATAAACAGGAACCAAGTTGTGCTGGTGGGGAAGGTTAAATAATAATTTCCTGTTTAAAACCTTTTCCCCCCTTCTCCCTGAAACTCTCATATTGGGAGTCAGGAGAAATTTTCAGCAACAGTTTTGAATGTTTTACTATTATGTAAATGTTACAGAGTTGGAAGCATGCACTTAAACGGACATTTGAAGGGACATTTTCCGCAGAGAATAATGTTAAGTGCACTTTTTTTTAAAGCTCCAAGTTTTATGTTTGTGATTGAAGTTGTTACTGTTCAACTGGAAAAGATATGGAAGATTAAGCAAAAAAAAAAAAAGCCGGGGGTGACGCTCAAACGTCAGTGTCTCTGAAAAATCACTGTTACAGACGCCGGCGCCTAAACACTTCAAGCTAAGCTCCTCTACCACCCTATAGAGTGCAGTCAATAAAGGACGCCTGTATTCACACTTCAATACATGTGAGGCTGCTTTTTTGGCAAGGACTTGCTGCATTGTTGAAAACGGAAAGCACTTTTTTATGCTGAGAGGAGACCGAAAATAAATCAACAGCAGTCTTGGCATCGTCTCCAATATCTCAAAGAGCCATGATGATTTGTCTTCCTAATTTCTGGTATGCTGGGGTGTTTGTCTGCGTCTGTCAGATCCTAAAATTGTAAATAAAGATGTTACTATAACACCCGCCAGTGTTTAGTTTTGATTTGTTATTTTTGTTTTGACTGATGTGATGTAACTGCAGTCTGCTGCGAGGAAAGCAAGTCAACGTCTCGGCCAGCAGCAGAATGCTTGTGGTTATGTTGAACAAAAATAAACAAGTTTGAGGTTTTCCCAGGACTAAGAACAGGGTTTGCCTCATGCATTCCGAGTTGGGTTTTCCAGAGGAATTTGGATCCCGTTACATGGATTCCTAAATTTGTTCAACTGACTCTCAGCTCTGGCCTGCTCCATCTGTGGGTGATGAAGCTGGACAAGGGCCCAGGCACCTGCCGCCACCCAACACAGGCCGCTCTTTATGTCAGCAATTGGACAGGAGCCCCCCCCCCCTTTTTTTTTAAAAAAGGCTTTTCCTTGAGCAAACCGCCAGAGTCAGACCTACGGTCTACGGTCTGAGTCAGTTTGGAACTTTGGACCGTTTTATTTTAATTTCGGGGTTTGAGAATGGGACAGGTTTTTTTTTCAGTGTGCGTGAGTAAATCTTTCCATGGATACATCTTGTTCTTCTAAATGGAGTTCTTGAACCATTGCTCTCCACAAATGCAGGGTTTTCCCAAAGATATCAAGAATGAGCCGCTGAAGTAGATCTTGATTCCACATGTGCAGACTGGGTAGTTCACATTCGTACTCATTCAGTAGACTCTCAAGAAGGAGACAAACACAAATTGGAAAAAAATGTGTATTATTTAAAAGTCAACAGGGCTTACAGCCACATGTAAAATATAAACCCAAATGGGTTAAACAAAACAAAAAATCACACTTTCACTCAGTCACAAACCCCACAAACTCTCTTTGAGTGCTCAACACACATACACAGAAACAGAGGTACTGATCCAATACTCGTGGTTGTAGGCGTGTGGTTGTAAAAGTAGACAACGGCTGGACTGGCAATGCGAAACCCCTGGAAGTGCCCTCATACCCCCCAACCTGAATTGGTCTCTTTCACCAATCGATGCTCTGACAGAGCTTGTGTTTGAAGATTGCTCAGATCACATAACTTTCACTGCTGCTTGAACTGGGTTGCAATGCAGGTATGCCTGGAGCACACTCTCACCAAGATTTAAAAAAAAAAGCCCAACAGCTTTGTGAACCATTAACATAAACGACAACAAAAATATCTATTAGGTCATAGTACAGTAATAATCAGAGACATGGAAGTACATCAAGATGTCGAATCAACACACATCTTATCAGTTTGGAAACTGGGAGACTATTAAGGCACTAAAACCATGTTAATAGCACCCTTGTGACACTAACTCCCAAACAACCAGCTGGGTTTGGCAGCTGGGGAATGCTCCTTGTGCCCCTGTGAATAAGCCCGTCTGTGAATAAGCCCGTCTCTGTGAGACGCTTCTTGGCCTCCTGAAATAAGCCCAGTCTCTGCCTATGCGAGAGCCTCCACTCCTCTCTCATCACTCAAATGGAATCTTTATCACGTTAAGCTTTGGCAAGGGGCACGGGGAACTATTGGTGTCAAGAACTGATTGAAAGATACAGAACTGTTGGAAAGCCCATACGAAATAATGTGATGGCCATTGGGGTTTTGTTGATCACATTACATAGCAAATCACAACTGACAAAAGCTAGGACATTAAATGCAATTTCTGTGCTGACAACTGAAGGTACAAACAATTTAAAAAAAAGGTGCCAATCGCCTGAATTACAAAAAGGTGCCGCATAAACAACAAAAGAAACACAAAAGTGTACAATATTCAAGGAGTAACTTTAGAAGAAAATGTGTGATCAATCAGATGGTATTGAATGAGGCCTGTGCAACTGTTGTTACATGAGTGGAGAAGCTTTGCTTCATGCTCACGTCAGAGGAATAGGGGAGGAGAGGAGAGAAGCGAGAAGAGAAGAGAAGAGGACGGAGGAGGAGATAAGAGGACAGATGAGGGGAGGAGATGAGAGCAGAGAAGGGAAGGGAAGAGGACAGGAGAAGAGAGAATAGGGCAAAGGAGGAGAGAAAGAGAGAAGAGGACAGAGCAGGAGAGAAGGGAAGGGAAGGAAAGAGGAGAGGACAAAGGATGAGAGGATAATATAAGAGTACACACAGACACCATACTACTCAGAAAAGGGTCACATGGGGCCGAGACTATCCAGTGTTCAGTCTTGTCTATAGCTGCTGCATAGAGCAACACATCTGCTGTACTGTACATGCAAGAAATGTCAAATTAAATAACACTTAACAGATAGAGTTTCACAATACTTTGTGTTAACTGCGGCAGTGAGGACAGAGGGGAGCTCCAATCAAGACACACATACACACACACTATAAACTTTAACTGAAGATAAATCACACACACCCACATCTTCACCTATACATCACATGAGGACCATCTTGCACTGTTTGACGCGAGATTCTAAAGAAGATAACTACGACACAGGTGGCAATCCATATTAACATGTTTTAATAAAAAAAAAAGTCACCTTTATACTATAATAACCTATATTTAGAATTTCTTTCTTTCTAAAAAAAAAAAAAAAGTCTTGAATGGCAAACTGCTATAAGATTACAGAAAAAAATTAAGTGTACAAAGGAAGTCATTAAACATTTAGGAAGGCGGAACGCCTCTGATAGGAGGAGTAGATGATTCTAAACTGCTGCTTATGCCAGAAATGAGTGAATGTGAGCACAGCAAATGACCAGGAGGTGAGCAGAGCCCATGCCTTTGCTTGTTCAGGGGCAGCAGCAGGGACACCCTAGCCCAGGGGGTGGGGAACCTTTTTTATTCGAAGGGCCACTTCAAATTACTCCAAGGGCCGTAAAAGTCCTCCGAGGGCCGCACTATGAACACAAACCAGGATTTCCCCCCTGTACTTTAGGCCTATATTGAAGGCAGTTACTTACTTGTATTGTAAATGCAATTTCAAAGATTCCTTTAAACGGCTCTCGAGACATAGGTTCCCCACCCCTGCCCTAGCCCATCAAAGGGAGGCGAGCAGCCAGTGTATCAATACGTATACAAAAACTGACGACACACTCTAAAAACACAATCACACACTCACACTCTCTCTCTCACACACACACACACACCCCTCTCACACACAAGCCACATTCACCAAGCTTTACAAAAGTGTCCTTTTGGTGCATTAAATTGTTACTTTTAAAATAATAATAAAAAGAGAAAATGTGGGGGTCTCATGTTGAAAAGTGGACCACAGGGAAAGAGAGAGAATAAGTCCTGGGGTAGGTAATTTAAGCAGTCCTTGTGTGTTTGGCATGATTGGCACATGGGCGCTGCAGACTCGACTGGAGCATGAGAGATGAGATGCCAGGCTGCATGTGGTCGTCATCTCCCTCTCCTCCTCTGTGGGCATGCCAAGTGCTGCGTGGGGATCTTCACTACAGTCTCCAGAGAAAACCGCTCTGTGGTGGAGGGAGACATGCCACTTCACCCTCCACAGGCCCTGGGGAACACAATACCATTCAATTACATCAATAACGTGCAAAAATTAAACGGTTCCGTACACATTTTGTTTGTAATTTAATGGAATATATACTGCCCATTCACAACTATCTTTTTCATGAGCATTTTTATTGCAAACACCAAACATACATTAATTATATCTGATTGAGGCACTAACAGGCTACCTATGGTTAGAAAATACATTACAGAACCGTACACTACGTGTTCCAACCATTCACTAAAAAAGAGGGTAGAATCCCCCAATTTGCATGACCCTGCTCCTGGATAGAACGGCACACCACAACCATTTCCCAATGTCAAGTGTTCTAGCCTTGGTAGTGAGTGAAACGCCCAATGATTAGATACCCTTCTTTGGTGAACTCCAGGGAGTATCCAATCACTGGGCCTTTCACTCACTATCAAGGCTACACTTGACATTACGAAATGGTGCACATCTGCCATTATCCAGGAAGTAGCCTACCCTGGTAAGCACAGGTGTTGCTAATAACAACTAATGAGGTAGGAACACATGGGACTGGAGTGTTAGCTTGGTACTGACCATCCCATAATACTTCAATTTCATTTCGTATGGGATGGTCAGTACCAGGCTACTGGAGTGTAGCTTCTGACGTCCAATTGGATTATAGACTACTGTTTAAAATGCAATAAGTATATTCTGTATGTTCAGAACGTATTGAACCGTACCAGACGAACTGAGTGTATACGAATACAATCCAAAACCGTTGCACTTCTATGTTCAACATAAATATGAATTAAGAACAGAAACAATACAAAAGAATATTGGGTAATTGATATTGGTACTCACAGTCTAGCTGGCTATAACAGGCTGTTGCGACCATTGCTATGGGGCACTTTCGATCTCATCTGCTCCTGGACGGATCCAGACTAGAGGAGACAAGAAAAAAAAAAACCCACACACACACACACACAATCAGCACTGTTTATCTCATCACCAAGCTTGCACATCTGCACAAACACATTTCCCCAACATTCTTTAGCCGCACAGCACAGCACACACTTGTTATGGAGACTTGTTGATGCAATGCGTTTAATACCATTCCTTTTAGAGAAGTAGGGGAGTATGGGGTGGTGCGGCGTGTGGTGTGGTGTGGTGGGGGTAGGTATGAGAAGGGAACAGTGCGCTGCCTGAACTGGGAACCCGCCACTCCAGCCAGCGGTCATGCTCCAACTAGTCCCTCAAGTTCTGCACACAACACAGTGCAGCGCAGCACAGTGCAGCGCGCCGAGTCGAGTCGACACACCCATGCCTGACAGCTCCGGTTACATCACAAGTGAGCTATGCATGTGTGCTCTATGTACCCTTATGTGCATGTACGTGTATGTGCCTGTGCTGTGCACACAGGTATGTGTCTGAGAGAGAGAGAGAGAGGGGGGGGGGGTTACGGCATTCAAGCAGGAAATATGGCCTCCTTTCAGCATTGTGTCATTCTTTACATAACTCGCTCTGTCGATTTGTGTTTAAAACAAACAGCTTGGTCTCCAGAGCTCTACTATAGCCCTTGCCACAGAGCAATGTAAACCTGACTATACTGTGGTGTTCTGTATAATCGTTGACAGATCAACACAGTCTGCTTTTGGTTCACAAAAGCACAGCTGATACTGCCGAATCCACCGCTCAAAGGGTCTACGCTTCCCTGTTCTAGGAGGTGCAAGACATGCACGGCGTGGCAGCAATATGTTTGCATAGTGTAGGGTGGCGTGCCGTGCCGTAGCCAGGCCGTGCCCTCCAAGTGATGCAACACCTTCAGCATTGCTTCTAGTCAGGCCAAGACCAAGTATACATAGTTTCTGAGCCCCTGAAAAATCTGGAACTTCTCCCACTTTGTCGGGAAGCAAACAACCAGCAGCACACCAAGGGAGGCGGGTCAACTATGCCGTTTGGGAAATGTTAATTGTTATGCTATTGGTCAGACCAAGTCTCGAAGAGATTTGAATGTCGATGATAATCAGGCTAGTGTGAGACAGACATGCATAGTGAGGCAGCAATATGTTTGTATAGTGTAGGGTGCCGTGGCGTGTCTTGCCGCTAATGGGAGGGTGGCGGGGTAAATAGAGTATACCGCAGGCCCAGGTGCACATCTGCCTCTTTTGATTCAGGGCTCAGGGACTCGTCCAGGCGTGGCACACGGCACGGTACGGCGCTCAGCAGGAGAGAAGGGAGCTGGTTCCCACGAAGGGAGTGGGCCCTGGGTGAGTGAGTAAGTGGTCACCATCTTGCGTAATGCACCATTTGAGCAATAAAATTAAATTACGCAATTATGTCGAGAGTAGTTCTAATCGTAAACTGCCCCCATCATGAGCTGACACTTTCACCAGCAGCTTGTAGCTTGTCAGGGGGGCGGGGGGGAGTCAGAGGTTTTTATGATGCTAAAAGCAAAACGGTTTTAACTGATGTTATCGCTTCTAGTACACCTTTTAAAGTGTGTCTATGGAGCGATGTGGCACAGTTGGCCATGGAGCCGTGATAATTTACAGTGTATATACCCAGGGATGAGGGTTCGAGTCCGTCAAGTCATTTTTTGCTCTCTCTCGCTCGCTCATGTCCTGTCATACTCTCAAACTGTCCTGTTCAAATAAAGGCATACAATTCTCAAAAACCCAACAAGTCTAGCTACTGATTCTTGAGTTAGTGGAGTCAACCAGAGTGAACACCTGATGGAGCGGCAGCAAAACGCGTTGTTCACCTAAACAAACTACCAGCAAAGAAGACCAGTGTGCTGTGATTTATCTCTCCTTCAGTGCAGTCAGATCTGCCCCAAACCATAATGCCCTGAGGGCTGCCTAAATAAAACACTGCCAGACTGCACGGCAACACCAGTCAACGTTTACAACTGTCTCCATCCTTGAAAAGCAGCGCGCTCAAAGAGGCCGGCCACCTTTTATGATCCCAAATAATCGCGCAAAGCATTTGAATAGATAAAATGTTTATCAGCGCAGCGCGAGTCAATGATGACCTGACTGACTGGTGCATTGTGTGCACATTTCCTTTCCTGCCCTGTTTCGCTTTTGTGGGAGTGTGTTCAGTCGTCGGTGGCGGAGGAGACACACGAGGGCAGGGGTGAGAGCCTCCCCTCCCGACAGTGTTGCCAGATTGGGCTGTTACCCGCCCAATTGGGCTGCTTAGGATGGCCGTCTGCAGGTAAAAATGGCATTTAGCAGGAAAAAAAATGAAAAAAAAGTCTTATTTTTGAAATGTTATACTTTTATTTAGAAATCAATAGAATTGGGCAGGATTTAGTGCTTCCAGGCGGGTTTTGAGCATTTGGCAACCCTGCCTCCAGAGGCTTAACAAGACCAGCAGACCTGCCTCACCTCCCCCCACCCCCCCCCCAGCCTCCATCCCCTCTCACCCTCACCCCCACCCCCCTTCCCCAGCTACACCTCCATCCCCTCTCACGCACCTCCCTCCCAAGCAGGATCTACTAAACAAAAGCAGGAACTTTAAAAACGCCAGAGAGCGGGTTGAAAAGAGAGGAGAGGGGCCACGCCATTTACACTACATGTGACCTTAGATGCCCAATAAGCAGAGCAGAGCACTCCAGCAGCACAGTCCAGCGGCCCTTAAATAGCTAAAGAGGGGTGAGGAGGGGAACAACAAAACACGCCTAAGCAATCCCACGGAGAGAGAAAAAGAGAGAGAGAAAAAGAGAGAGCGAGCAAGAGAGAGCACGCGCGCGCGAGAGAGAGAGAGAGAGAGAGAGAGAGAGAGAGAGAGAGAGAGAGCGAGCAAGGATACGAGAGGAAGAGAGAGAGCGAGGGAGAGAGCGCGAGAGAGAGAGCGCAAGAGACATCAAGTCCTGTCACAAGGCTGCTCCCACCATCCCCACCTCCACCCTGCCCCGGCCTCTTCCGTGTCCTCCCCGATCTCGGCTGTACTCTACTCTTGCAGGCGGGGCGGGCCGGGCCCCAGGCCAACATTCCTCCAGGCGAGGAGAGGCAAGGAGCAGGCTTGCTCAGCTCTGCCCAGGTACGGGGCTCACTCAGCAGCCAGATCAGAGGAACGAGCCCCCCTTCCCTACGTCCACCACCACCAC
Source organism: Engraulis encrasicolus (assembly GCF_034702125.1). NCBI lineage: Eukaryota > Metazoa > Chordata > Actinopteri > Clupeiformes > Engraulidae > Engraulis > Engraulis encrasicolus. The sequence continues at coordinate 11,141,964 of NC_085861.1, forward strand.
CACCCAAATAACCGACCAAACCAGGAAGACTGGATCTGTTGACTGGGGGCAGGCATGGCACAGACGTAAGGGAGGGAGTTGGTCTTTCAATCGGGGGTTGTCGGTTCGAATCCCACCTGACTCCCTCTGTACACCTACATCCATGGCTGAAGTGCCCTTGAGCCAGGCACCTAACCCCACACTGTTCCAGGGACTGTAACCAATACCCTGTACTGTGAATAACTGTAAGTCACTTTGGACTAAATAAAAGCGTCAGCTAAGTGTAACCTAATGTAATAACGTAATGATGCTCAACTCTGGGGTGGCTCGAAGCTGGGATGTTTAGGGGAATACATTGCACATAGGGGGAATCCTCCTTCCCTTTACTTCTCTTACTTAAGCCGTCTGACCACTCTGGAAAGTACAGACAGTTTCTACGTGTTATTAACAAAAGATGGCCGACAGCAGTCAGTCAGTCAGATTTCAATATGAAGAACTGAAAGACTCACAACTACACGCAGGTAGCGTCCTGTTTTCTGTTTCTGTACGTGACACCAAGGTGCAGTTCCTCTGAAAGCCACAAAGCTAAGCTACATATCACATGCCAAATCACGATGCACTCACCAATATGAAACTAATAGGAATCCCCAGACTCGTCTTCTAAATAGAATAGTACCTTGCTCTCATGCCATGTCTAGACAAACAAACAAACAAACAAACAAACAAACAAACAAACAAACAAACAAACAAACGAAAGAGGAAGCAGTGCCGAGTCTCCATAGACGATAAGACTCTGACTCTGCCCATGCATTCAATGTAGTTTTGTTTTTATTCTCCATCTGCACTTTACCAGTGGTAGCATTAAAAATGCACTTTATTATGTAACTTAATGGCTGCTGGCTACCCTCTGTTGCTCACCGTCTTTGTCTCTGTACTCATGGCTGCCTGCTCCTATCCATGTGCTGTACTGCTGTGTTTTCCTGTCCATTATGTGTCGTTGATGTTGGGGAGGTGCAAAAACAAACAAATTCGTATCAGCTGTGTTGGCATAGCATAAACGTATTGTGTCTTGAATGTCTAAAGGGAAAGGAAAAACATAAGCTGAAAATATGGGATGTGCTAAAAGCATACATGGGCACTACGTAGCACATTTAGCCCGTTTTCTGAGTTGCCTGCGATGTAATAGAGTGGCCCTCAACACACTTTTGATGAAGTTTGCTGCGGTCGGTTATTTGGCAATTTAGATGCGTCTCATTCTGCTTCTCATTCTGCTAGTCGTGTGCATGTCCGTATCGGTGAGGGTGATTATTAAATTGCAGGTAACTACACTTTTTACATTTCATTACACTTAGGTGACGCTTTCATTTATTCAAAGCGACTTACAACTATTATTATTTTTCAGGGTATTGGTTACAGTCCCTGGAGCAATGTGGGGTTAGGTGCCTTGCTCAAGCGCACTTCAGCCATTGATGGAGTTATAGGGAGAGGTTAGGGGGGATTCAAACTGGCAACCCCTAGATCGAAAGACCAACTCTCTAACCATTAGGCCACGGCTGCCCCAGTTGATATATTAATGTCAAACGCCCCGTTGCCATGCTGTCGAGGTTGTTCATTTATTTACTGGGTCTTTTTTTGTGATAGCCTGAAAATATGATCAGGCAGCTTAGCACTTTGGCCCTATTGTACTTTGACCCCCCCCACCTCCACTCACACACTCCCCACATGCACAATACACAGACGAATAACTTCTTTCCCTGCAAGTTCCACTTTTTAGCATTCCCATGTTTGTCCAATAAACGTCCTTGTGATCCTTACCGGGGTCATGCCGTCTGCCATCTCTCCGGAGCCTATGTGGGTCAGGTGGACGAAGTTTGTGGGCTCCCCGATCATGGTGCGGTCAATCTTCCTCCGCCGCTTCTTCTGCAAGAGGATCACAAAATACACACACACACACAGTCACTTTCAGGCGTCTGGGTAGTATAACGCCGCCACACCACACGTAGCATCAAGGTTAAAAGGGCAGCCTAGGCCCAGGTACAGGGTTTCCTGGTAAACAAACACATGACTTTGCGGTTGCACAGGTTAAACGCCTTGGTTACATTTTGTCGAGCACATGTGAATAGAAAGAGGCGGAGTGTGTGCGTGCGTGCGTGCGCGCGTGTGGTGCGTGCGTGCGCGCGTGTGTGTGTGTGTGTTTGGGGGGTTGATGAGGGACAGCTTCAAAAGACAGTAAGATTTCAGAAACTCTAACCAAACTGCAACAAAAGAAAGACATGGAAGGAAAGAAAATCTCCCTTTCAGTCTCCCTCAGTCTGGAATCTTTGTGTTTTGGCTACTGCTGCTTCTCATGAAGCTCTCCTTGGTTACCAACAAGTAGCCATCCCTCAATGGGAAGGTAGTGTTTGTTAAACAGGTTCTTTTCTTCCCCAGCTTTGGGAGGATTACACCACTCACAGCCTTCCCTTCCCCTCTATCAGCCTTTTGGCCAGACCTGTATAGAATAGGGGTGTAAATCACAGTCTCCATGACAATACGACTCGATATCAATACGGTCAATACGATATCGCCATCTTCTTATTCGATGCGATGCCATTTGATTATCGTGGAGCATTCTAAAGTATCGAAAATACAGTGCAATACGATTCGATTCGACTTTTTGTCCAATTACTTTTCCACTTCTATTATGTTATGGAGCATGGCAGGTTATTGGGCAGGGGCCAGCGATTCGATTATTTTCGATACTTAAGAATTCCCCACGTTACGATGCAATTCAATCATCAGATTATATCGCGATATATCGATACATTTCGATTATTATTTACACCCCTAGTATAAAGCCATTCCTCCTCAACAAAATAAAAACAAACTGTAAAAAGTTGCATGACCCATTTTGGACGGTAGGCCCGAGGGGCAAAACTGCCCCCATTAAGCATGAAGCGACCCCTTGTAATCCTGCTGTCTATGGGGAGGAACAAGGAGGGGAAAAATACAGTACAGTCAAGCAGGAACCCAGCGCAGCGAGCCAGCGGAAAGTCTGAAGGTTCCCGGAGAGAGAGAGAGACCATAGTTAGTTTATGAGCTCATACTAAAGCTCCTGAGAGCACTTGTCATCACTTGTCAGTTGCGAGGGAGAGTGGAGGCAGCCATGGTTGTTAAGCCACACAACGCTATGACTACTACAGCATCAGTGGACACCAACGCACTTCATCTAAAGACACACACACACACACACACACACACACACACACACACACACACACACACACACACACACACACACACACACACACACACACACACACACACACACACACACACACACACACACACACACACACACACACACAACGCTATGACTACAGCCTCAGTGGAGCGCCCCCTCACTTCATCTAAAGAGACACACACACACACACACACACAATTATGACTACAGCCTCAGAGGCCCCCCCAAGCTTCATCTAAAGATGTGCCGAAGCCAGAGCTCTGCTCGGCACTTTCACACAGCACAACTTTGCTGGGAGCGAGTTAAGCTAAGCCTGTGCTGATCTCTTGAGCTAAAAACACTACTTGCTTGCTGACATCCTGGTACAGAGCACAGCACACACAAGAAGCTCCCAGCACGCACACGCACACACACAAGGAAGTCCATCAGACAGACGAGAAGGGGCTGGGCCCTGGAGTCATGAATCATCGGGCCCATCTGAGGGACCAAATCTCCTGGGATTTGATTTGCTTTCCGCCCCACACACACGCGCACGCACACGCGCACACTCCTAATGCCAGCTCCAGACCAGCAGAGACCCAACCAACAATGGAACAGAGCGGACGACTAAAAATACAGGAGTGGGGGATGAAGAGAGGAGGGGAGGAGAGGGGAGGAGGGGTGAAACAAGAAAAAGAGGAAGGAGGGAGGAAGAATGATCTCACTCTCCAACAAGCCCCAGAGAAGTCCAGCTTCCCCTCCAGGATCCCAGCACATTGTTACAGCGGGTCCCTGCTGAAGGCTGAACTCAAACACACACATGCAGGACACAGGACACAATACACAACACACACATGCAGGACACAGACGCTACACAACACACACATGCAGGACACAGACGCTACACAACACACACATGCAGGACACAGACGCTACACAACACACACATGCAGGACACAGACGCTACATTACACACACATGCAGGACACAGACGCTACACAACACACACATGCAGGACACAGACGCTACATTACACATACATGCAGGACACAGACGTTACACAACACACACATGCAGGACACAGACGCTACACAACACATACATGCAGGACACAGACGTTACACTACACAACACCACACACACTGTGGTGAAGTCTAAACTCAAACACAGGACACGCACCCAACACACTACACGATACCACACACACTGTGGTGAAGGCTAGCGCACGCACGCGCGCACACACACACACACACACACACACACACACACACACACACACACACACACACACACACACACACACACACACACACACACACACACACACACACACACACACACACACACACACTGTGGTGAAGGCTAGCGCACGCACGCGCACACACACACACACTGTGGTGAAGGCTAGCTGACACATATATGCAGGACACAGGACGCAACACGACAACACCACACACACTGTAGTGAAGGCTAAACTGAAACACACACACACACACGCACATACACACACGGATGGCAGCGTCAACGGAGGCTGTGGCTGCCAACATCAGTCTGTTTTCAATGGTTTAAAAGAAGCAAAAAAGAAACGATTTCTCTTCACATACGTTTCCACTTGGCTTTAATGGCTGCCAGGGTCTCTAATGAGTGGTTTTAGAGCCGGAAAGCAACAGGCTGTTGTGGAGGAAAGACCAGCCAGACACAACAACAACTGCTGTTCTGAAATGAACTACAGTAATAAGAACGTGTACAGCTTGAAGCACACAAATGATCACTAGCAATTCACAAATTTCACCCTGTATGAGTCCAGTGTGACAGTTAATACTAATATTTTGCATATTCAAACATCAGGGTTTCCCCCAGCACTAAATTGCTAAGGCGGCCACCTTGACAAGAAGCACCGAACACCTTGACTAGGTCCCCTGAAAAGATATATCATGTAACATATTTCATGTTGTGAATGTCATTTCTAGAGTTGCTTAGCCAAAAAATATATGCTTTTAGCGCCCCACCACCTTGACTAACAAAAATTCTGGGGGAAACACTGAACATCCTCCATGCCATGCCAAGAAGATATGCACAGTTTGGTCCGAAAAACAAAAACGATGAGAAAAAAAAGGAAACAATTTTCATCGAGACCAGTTGTTATCGGCACCTTGTTTATGTAAAGGCGTGCCAATTTTGAACCAGTGCTTAAACACCGTTGACTTCCTGTGCTTGAGATTTTCCAAGATTCCGCCAAAATGCATGAGAACGCTTTCAGCTGCCAGTAAAAAAAAAAAAAAAAAAAACACTTGTCCAATAAAACCCAAGATCAAGATTATTAAAAGTTTCTCAGGGTTTACGGCCAAACCAAAAAACGAGTCTCTCCACTCTGAAAGCAAAGCTCTAACCTCTTGCGCTTAGCAACAAGACCAGACCGCCTCCAAGATGACAGAGCATTCTTTGTGGAATGGCTGTTTCATGTCAGGCTTGTTTTTTTTCTTCTTCTTCTTCTCTCCCTCCTCCCCTCTAGTCCACATCTATCCATGCCTCTTCTCAAAAACACATCTGTGCAGGCCACTAACACACTTCCCCGCGAGTGGGTCGGTATGTGGGTCAGCTCAGCTGCAGAACGCGATCAGGGGTCACCATGCCGTCTCTCACCTCACTACTGCATGACACTAATAAGAGCAACTACTGCAGATACTGCTACTGCTGACAAGGGAACAGAAGCCCTTTCTACAAACACACACAGGCTACAGCTAGTGAGCAAAGGGACGCCGACAGGGGGTGCACAAACGAGTCAGTTGTCTCGGGCCCAGGGAGAGAGAGGGGTCCTCATTAAATGTTATGTCTTATTAAATTACATTGTACTTGGCTGACACTTTTTTTAAAATCCAAAGTGACTTACAATTACTTTTAAGCGCAGGGTATTGGTTACAGTCCCTGGAGCAGTGCGGGGTTAGGTGCCTTGCTCAAGGGCACCGGAGCCATGTTGTGCGATGGGGAGTGGGAGGGGGAAAGGATTTAAACCGGCAACCCTCTGATCTAAAGCCCATCTCCTTAACCACTAGGCTACGGCTATATGGTGTGGGGGGCCCTTTGAAATGATTTTCTCCTGAATTGTCAGCGGCCCTGACTGAGAAGAGGGAGAGAGAGGGAGTGAGGAGGTCAAAAGGGAGGATGGGTGAGTGAGTGTGCAGCATATTAGCCATCCCTCTCCACATGCCTCGGTCGGCTTGTCTGCCTGATGACCCCTCTAGCGTGACCCCGGCCCCTGTTGTTTATCGCACGCGGGGACCATTACATCTAATCGGCAGCCTTTCTAATGCGGGTCAACGGCAGCGCCAGCGTCTCATAATTCAATCGATCACTCACAGCGCTCCGCTGGCGGTAGCGACTGCTGCTGCTGCTGCTGCTGCCTGGCTGCCGACGCGTCACTGCACTGGACAAGTTTCCCATCGCTGAAGCGGTACTAGAATGGCTGCGGAGAGAGACAAATGCCATAATCACGGGTTTGAGCACCAGTAATGCACTTACACACATGACATGCATATGCTCACTTGTCAGCGGAAGAGGCTAGCACAGCACTGCTTAGGCTAAGCAGAGTGCGTTTAAAAGGGGAAATGTAATTATGGCTTGGAATACGTTTGGTTTGCGTCGTTGTAACGTGGACGCTCTATAACAGGAAGCTCCAAAATGAGACGTTATCTGGAGAGCCACATCCTCAAGGACAATATGGAGACCTGGGAGGAGGAAGAAGCAGCAGAAGACAACAAAGAAGACGACAAAAATGAGGAAGCAGAAGCATCTTCGCAACATCAGGGGCTTAATCATGGCTGTCGACAAGATGGTCTCTTGGCTGTCCAAGAGACCATCTGATTATCATCGACTTTAAAACCTCTGTTGGAGACTTGATCTGACCAAGACCATAACGATCAACGTTTCCCAAACGGCATGGTTGACCCGCCTCCTTTGGTTTGCGACTGGTCAAGGCGAGTAAAGGCTGTGCCGAAGCTTAAACCAAAACTTTTCTTAGTCCCAACAGAACATCTCTGCTTAGACCATGTCACTGTGTGCCTTGAACACACCTCTACCCAGGGCCGTTGGAGCAGCTCAAAGTAGATTGGTTCCAGACAAACTGGGTGAAGTTCCCGAAGCGATATTTGTATCACTCTTGGCCAGACTAGTAACAACGCCAAAGATGATGAGTCACTAGGAGGGCATGGCCTGACTAATATAGGCCTACATAATAGAATAGAACATGTCTTTAATTGATCAAATGTAACACATACAATAAAATTGAGCAGTCCACGTTTGGTGAAACAGTAATTAATCAAGTACTTAAAATAAATAATCATCAAGTACTTAAAAGTCGCACGCACGCACGCACGCACGCACGCACGCACACACGCACACACAATACATACCCCAACCACACACAAGATCATACAAGCTCAAATCTCTAACCCCACAGTGATTCAGTGCTTGCACTCATTTTACATACAACATTTTGCAGATGACAATAACCTTTTTTATGCATCGCGTGTGTTGCGTGTGTGTGTGTGTTCAAATACCGAGTGGCTGCTCTTATTTTACTGTTTTTTTTTTCCACCTGCCAGGGACTGCAGAAGGAAATTGGCTTGTAAGCTATAATCTGCGCATGGTCCCTGTTGAAATAATGCCAAACTAAACAAAAAACACAGACACATCCACATACATATCACAGCCCCTCCTCCTCCACCATCAGCCATGGGAAAAGAGTCTCCTGAAACTGCTGTAGGCAGCTTGGAGAGCCACCAAACCACCTTCTGGTATCGTATGAGATCTCCTTGGTTGGTAACCCAGTTTTCAGTGTGAGTAAGAGCTCGGCTTTGTCTTGTTCCGTCACATGGCTGTAGCCTGCCTAATGAGCCAACAACAGTCACCCTCAAAAGCACAGATGCTGACTAACTGGCTACTTTGAAATAGACATTTAACACAAGGCTCTCTCCGAAGTGGAGTAGGGTAGGAGCTCTACACAAAGAACCAAAAATCTATTGCCAATTACAAAAAAAAACAATAGAATTATGTTTTGAACATCAACATGTGTGTATGTGTGTTTTCTGTCTATTTGTGTCTATCTGTGTTTATATCCTGTTTTTTACCCTGTGAGACCAAAGGCAAATTTCATGCTTGCATGATAATAAAGTATAATCTAATCTAATCTAATCTAATCTAATCTAACATGGCATAGTTTGATGTGAAGGAATACACAGCAGTTCCTCAGTCCCAGAACCCCCCACACATACACAACTGAAGACCACATGAGCATACATGAAGGTTATCCAAAGAGTTCAGCTGTAAGCAACACTTTTGACTTCTTTAGTTTAGACGTTTCACTTGAGCTGAACTCTTTATATAAGCATGACCTGAATGAATGAGAATCGTCACAGATGTCAACATTAAGATTAAATCAGGGTTCCCACTCCATGTCACACAATTCCATTACTTTTCCAAGACTTTGCCTGACAATAAAACAGAATTTCCATGACCTCTCGTTAAACTAAATAACCAAAGTATTGATAAGAAATAGTTTTTGGGTTCTATAATGCTGCGGGAACTAATCTTATTATAGACAAAACAAAAAGCACAATGCTGTTAAAATTCCATGGCAATTCCCTGACCGCACATACAAAAAATGATTCCAGTTCCATGGCTTTCCATGACTGGAAAACCCTCTATTGAATTTCCATGATATTCCAGGAATTCCATGACCAGTGGGAACCCAGTTAAAATGAAGTTTGTCGGAGCCGTCAGTGCAGATGTGGAAGCACTCACCGGAGGGGGCTTGGCCACCACGCAGCAGCCGATCTTGTGCCAGAACTCGCTCATCCCCGGCGCCCCTCGCCTCGCGTCCTCGCTCTCTCTCGCCACCCTGCAGGCTGATGTCACAGACCTCTCTGTGACGGGACAGGTGACAGGTGACAGGTGTTGGTGGAATCCTCTCCCTCTCTCAGTCTCTCCTTGAGAGATTGCTTCCGAGTGTCACGTTGAGGTGTGGCCTGAAGCGATTACGCAATACTCCCTTCAGGTTATTATTGCAAGGCTCCTGACAGCCAACCTCCTAAAAAAAGCTAAAAAAAACAAAAAAAAAACAAAGACAGTTTTCCGATTCTTCTTCAATAGCTCCTTTATCCGTTATCAGGTGGTGCCAACTCTGGAAGGACCTGTAGGGACAGAAGCAGATTCCATTCAGAAGGGCGAAGGCCATAAGAAAAAAAGCCAATATGACAATAGTAGCTATACACACACAATCACAATATACAGTACATATTCACAATGGTCAGTTTGGGTGGATAGTCTAAAATAGTCATTTCCTGCCATGTTTGACAGCCAATCCATCATCAATATGACCAGGAGAGCCAAGAATGCCATTTAAACAACTACAAAAACTGAGGGTGCTGTTGACGACGATTTTTCAGTGTAACGAGGAGACATTTTTTTAAAAATAATCTAAAATAAATCTTTTTGATATAAGGAATGGTGTCATTTGTCTCCTTAAATGACTCAACGATAATGCCCTACAAAGGCAAAGTGCCGTAAATACGGTAACATTGAAACTCAAAAAGTGTTGATGTTAGGCTAGATATTGAAGTTTCTGCAAATTTGACATAGCAATATCTTTAAAACCGGACACCTTTGGACCATTAAGGCTTTGTCAGAAAATAAGGAGGTGTTATGAAGACCATTTTCAGTCTAAAATATGTAGTCACTGCTCTAATATTTTGCAATACAAAGGCAAAGTGCAAAGTTCTGGACTAATAAGGGATTTTACAGCTTTGGTGGCTCTCAGCTGTGAATGAAACCAACCTGAGGGATACTGGTCTTTGATTAGCCTTTCCTTTGATCTCCATTAGCTTGATTTCCTTCATTTAACCCTGGGGATCAATGAAGTTACTCTACTGTACTCTAGCCCACCTACACTGATGGGTCTGCGGAAGTGCACTGCGGCGCACACCTCAGTGGTTTCTAAATTAATGTGTTATATTTTCCCAGACACTAAATAGAGAGCACTGTAGGGGAATCCCTGTGATGTCATGATGCAGTCAACACTAACCACATGACTGGCCTTAATATATCCTTTAGCAAATCCACCTACTATTTTAATAAGCCACATCACAAAGCCATAACACCACAAACAAAATGTAATTTGAAGCAGACATGTTAATTAGGGACCACCTCGCTGTCTCATAACAAGGAAAATCTCCATTATCTGGGTTGCTCATTCACTCTCAGTTTAGTGTCGACAGAGTTGCTCCGTTCAGCAGTGAGTCTGCAGGTTTATCCCACCATCCTGCTAGCATGGAGGGAATGTTGGGAGGATACAAGCTCTAAACAGAGACTGGATAATTCAAATCTTTGTTCTAAAGCTCTCTACTGTTGGGTTCCTGGTAGGCTAGACTATGCTGGATACAATCAACGTAAACACATGACAAAACACCAGCCATTACTGGATGAGTGAATTGTACAACACATTCATTAATAGAATATAAAAAGGCTTGTGGTCTGCTAGTGTAAGTATTCTGTTGAGTGGTTCAGTGACAGGGCCTTGGTATTTACAGTCCTGGCCTGGGCAGTAACAGCTCTGGCATTGGATGGCTCTTCAGACAAGGGGAGTGAGAGGGGGAGGGAGTGTGGCCCGTGCAGTGCTGTGCCAAGGCGAGGGTGGACTTTCACTGGCAAGAAAAGCAAACACTGACTGGGTGCATTCCAATATGCACACTCCCGTCCTCCACTTGTGCTTGTTGTGGCCTCACTTTTTGCAGCTGACGCCCTGCCTCGGTGGAGAAAACAATAAAGTTTCCCAAGCTGTCAGCGTAGCCACAACAATTTTTTGGGGACTGTTCTTCATTCACATACCGATTGCAGATGAGAAAATGACAGAAGTGCGATTTTGCATGATCTTGAATTAAATGTTCTGTTGTCAGTGACATCACGAGGTCACAAGCAGGCAAGTGAGCAAGGGAGGACGTTAGTCCGCAAATTGGAATCCACCCTGAGTATGGGCTGCTTTCTGTTTCCTCAGTCCAACTACGCTGGCAGACACAGCACAGTGCGAGGGAGGAGAACTTATGGAGGGCAGAGATAGGACAGGCCACTACCATGCCTGATGGCAAGCAATATTAGGGGTGTGGTCCTGAAGGGGTAAGTTATTAAGTATCAACATTTGGGATAATTGACCCAAAGTCCTCTTCTGCTTCACTTGAAAGATGAGACACACAAACAAACACACACACCACCACTTAGTTAGAATCTGACACAGCTAAAACTCCACTTCAGCAATAGCAACAGAATCAGTCCCTGAGAATCTGAGCTGTGTGAAAATGGGAAGAACTAGGCTTATAAAACGAAGGGCTTTAAATAAGCAGAACCCAGATTCAATGGAGCCTCCTCTTATAAATCCTTGTAAAAATGTCTCAGTAAAAGAAGGAATTATGGCAGCAGAACAATATAAGCAGAGGCCAAAAATTAAGAGGCTTGTTGAGGGGAAAACAAGGACATTCAACTGCACCATGACCGCGTTTAAAAACACACACAAAGCCATTCTTTGGTATGGAGGAGAATGTGGCTGATAACATATTACGAAGCCCGTAGCCTTATAACTCTGTAGGGCACCATGAAAGAATATAGGCCACGTTAATTACCATCTTCCCTACCACAAACGTCTACCCAAAGGCAGATTAAACCCCTGACACCTGGCTTATTAAGTACTGTAAATGAAGAACATTTGAAGAGTTTATTTGCAAAACGGTGTATCTCCATTTTGTAGAATGTTGGGAAATTGACATTTTGTATTGGGCATTCCACTGCAAAAAGCATTTTACAAACAAAGAATGTTTTCAAAATATTTGAATGGCAAGTGACACATAGGTGATAGGACTTCTGTATCTGAACGGCCATAAAATGCAAAAGTCAAAAATGGTGGATACACCATTTGTAAGTAAACAAACTATTCGTTTATTTCCACCCAGATCAACTTATATCACACTACACATGGGGTTATTGTCAGGGCTTTACATTTACCAGCCAACTGGCCAAATGCTGGTGAAATTTGAGTTTGGTCGAAAAGACCAAATTACTAGCCACTTTGACCCATTAGGGAGTTTATGTCTGGCTAACAAGATTAACATCTATTAGCCATGGCCCTACAGTGGCCGAACTTTAGGGCACTGGGTTACTACACCACCGACCCAGGTTCAATTGCAGCCAGGGTCATTTGCCAGTCCTTCCCTGTCTCTCTCTCTCCCCACTCGTTTCCTGTCTCTCCTTCACTGTCCTGCCACAAAGTAAAGGCGCAAAGCCCTAAAAAATGTCTTTAAAAAACATATATTAGACATTTTGGTTGTTTGATTGTTGTTGGTGACTATTGTCAATTACATAATAACATATTCTAGTAGAAGACTTCTACCATGACAGATCCCCCTCCTCCCCCACTCCCTAGTCGCAGCAGCGAGGACATCCAGTGAACCGTGTCACTCATTCAACTTCCTTTTCACGAGGACAACACCCAACAGATGGAATACAAGGTCAAAGTTGACATGTTAGTAAACTTCCCAAGAGAAAGGAGGGGGGTGAGAGAGACCACCATGTGACGTTTGACAGCAGTATTATGAAATGTAGGACTGAGGTAAATCTGTTAAATCCACAAGGATAAAGGCATCTTGAAAATGTGAAATCCCAATCCCAAACCTAGCTGGTTTGCATAGGCCAGAGTGGAAGACGTCCTTGGATAATGAACTCAACACAAGGGATAGTTCCTTCCTGCTTCGTCACAGCAGTTCTCCTGATTTTGCAAAGCTAACTAACATGTCTTTCCTCTGGAAAAAGGTGCTGTAACCCCGTGTCTTGAATTAAAAGCTGACCATTTAAACCCACACACTAGTCACCATTAGTTTACAAACCAACCAACTTTGACTTTGTACTCAACGGGCAGAAGACAACGGTGCTGCGGGGATTCAGGAACGTTGTCTCGTCTTCCAGTAGGGAATTTCATGATACATTGTTTCATACCAAGTACGGTCAATGTTCCATACATACACTGGTCCGTAAAAATGTAACAGAGGGGGCATTGAAACAATGTATTACACTCATACAAGACCAAACTAAGAAGGAAAGAACGGGCAAATTAATCCATCAAGCATGTCCACTTGCACAAGGAACGAACCAGTTGTCAAAAAACATGACGTTCCAAAGGGAACAGACAACAGTCACTGGAATGGAACACATTACGCGCGGCTTTACTAACGAGTCGACAATTGACTCATTTACATTTATATTTTGGTAAAGTCTCTTGACTTAACTTCTTGCCTTGTGCGGCGGGCGATTGTGTAAGGTTGATTACGGTTCCTGAAGACGATACTAGCAAGACTGAACATGGATTGACTCGATGATGGTCTGATTTGTGGTGAAATCGCAGCCAGCCCTACTGGCGGCCAAAGCAAGACCACTGCCCAAGGACTGTGAAATGTTAATATGTAAACATGCCGTTTCCGTTTTAGTAACTAGACAGCTCAACCTTTTCACAATCTACTGAAGTTATACATTACCAGTTTGGTTGGTTGTGCTATAAAGCAAACAAACATACAACTGAACTGAACTTCACGTCCCATTGTCAGACATCTCCCGGTTTTCTGTCAGACATATTCGTTAGCTAAAGGACACAACCGTTTACCAAGCTATTGTGAGACCCAGTGTGTAATGTTAGTAGGCCTAAGGCTAGTAAAACAAATTACTTGAACAACCTGGTAGCTCCTTGTCATAGCCGAAAACGTATGCCAGAGCAGTTTAGTTCATGTAAAAATTGCTCTGGAGTAATCCAGTATAAAAAGCTAGGTTAACTGTTAGCCCCTCAGTCTATGACCAATAAATCAGAATTAAAACACAATACCCAATACAGTAAATCATGAACATGAATGTAGATAACAAGTGATATTCAACTAAACGCCAAAAAACTTACCAGTACACACAGCAGTCCAGCCTTTCCACAGCCTCTCAGACTCCAGAAATTTGAACCACACTGAGCTTTGTGCAGCTGCCTGCAGGACTTTGGCTCATGGGCGCATTGAAGAAACTGAGCAAGCGCAAAGCTCTAGCTGCTACGTCCCTTTCTCTGTACAGGCGGGGTGTTCAAAATGAGTGGCTACTGGCCTGTGGTAATGCATGAATAAGAACATGGTATCAAGAGAAACATAAAGCACCGACTCCTCATAGAGCTTCACCCAATATTAACTCATTTATTTTTAAAGTATCACCCCTACACTTAAAACAGCCCATTTTGGCCAAACGAAATCTTCTCGAAATACAAAACGTAACAAACGTGGTTCCCCTTCGTTCAAAGAAAGGGAACACAAATAATTCCAGCAGTGTGTAACTAAAAGAAAAAATGCCAGTGACATTTTGGCAATTTGGGTCCTATCTGGCTGAACAACGTCTGTCTAGCCTACTTCGCCTCCAACAACTACCCAACGCCGACGTGGGTCGATGCATTTTCAAAATGGGGTCAGCAGCGCTCCCTGGCGAGCAAAATGTTCAATAATCAATTGTGTCCGAGTGCACAGTGCAATTTTGGTTCTCATATCACGGGCGACCAACAACAGCTCCCAGAAGAACCACCAGTTCTTGGAAAGTGTCTCCGCAGGCACCCAGAAGGAGAACCCAGGAAGCCCATTCTTTGCGTAATCCTTCGATTTCCACTGTGGAAGAACACCCCCAAGGTTCTCTTCTAAGGAAGAGTTCCTCACAGAACTTTCGGATTGGCTGAGGAACCATGACATTTTTTTTCAGTGTAAAACATACTTAGGGCCTACAATGAATCAGATGAATCAAACCATTGTAGATCAAAAAGGAATTTATTCTTTCTTTTCAACAAACAAAACATAACATGTTTTACACATAACATAAAAAATGAGCCGGCGAAACTAAAAAAATATGGTATACTAAAAAGGTACACTAAATTAGTAGTGGCTTGTCCAAGTTGCAGTTGAAGGATGACATCTCAAAAAGGCGGAATTATTTTAAAAGCAGGTTGGTTGGAGAAGTTGTGACTGGAGTTTAGCACATTAGGGTGTCGCCCATCTAAAATCTATGTGAGAGGTTAGGCCTAGACACAGATAGCGTAAACAGATAACAGATAGATTGATATACACAATACGGATATTCAGGATTCCTGAGGTGGTTGGCAAAAGGTGGACAGACCCTGTTCTCTACCATTATCCTCAAATCTTCCAGGAGGTCTGACTGGACGTTTTGACACACTCAGCAACGTCCAACCTTTTCCCACTGTTGCACATTTTTGCCAAATTCTGTAAAGAAAGAAACAAACAGTTAAATCTGATGAACTGGAAGATACTAGACGTTTACTAATATTTTGATGACATTGTTATGGTCAAAAACAGGAAACATACAAAATAATCTTAACTAAGTCTAAACACTCCCTTTGTAGTAGAGTAGTGTATTATTTATTGATCCCGAGGAAAATCAAGGCGTCAAGTAGCATACGTATACATAAATACAGAAGAAGACACAAAGACACCACACACAACATTGCACATATATGCCTTCTTATGCCCAAAACAAGACATTCACTGCACTAATACTGCATCAATACTGCAGAATTTTGGAGTAATGCTGCCATCTTTAATATCTGCAAGCAGGTGTCTTAACACCAACCAACCGGTCAAATGCTGGTGAAATCTCTGTTTGGCCGGTAGAAATACCAACTTACTAGCCACTTTGATCCATTGGTGAGCACGTGTTTGGCCAGTAAGATTAGCATCTACTAGCCATTTTGGCTGGTGATGAAAAAAAAAAAAGTAAATTTAGAGCCTTGTCTGTCAGTGCTAATAAAATGGAGGAAACAGTCATGGCTTAGTGACCAGGGCTCTAAACTAACACCAGCCAACTGGCCAAAAGCTGGTGAAATTTCAGTTTGGCTGGTAGAAAAGACTAACTTACTAGCCACTTTGACCAATTAATGAGTGTGTGTTTGGCTATGATTAACATCTACTAGCCATTTCGGCTGGTGGTGAAAAAAGTTAATTTAGGGCCCTGTTAATGACTAATTCTGGGTGGGAGAGTTGGGTTTACTCGACACTGGCAATTTCAAAACCAACTCCACTATTTTGTGAGGGTGGGGCTCAGAGTGAGTGGGAGGCCAGAGCAGAGGGATGATTAAATTAGGGAAGTCTTACAGGAAGCCCTAAAGCAGGCCAAGTGTTAGGTGATGCATGTTTTCAACACAGCTTTTCACTACTAAATCTTTACTTTTCCCAAGATGGGAATTCACGTCTTAGACTGCCAAAATCTCATCTCTCACACCTTAGCACACAACTATTTTGATATAATCACATCAATATTGCAAGATGTATACAAAGCCCTTCTGTCTACAACAATGACAAAGTGATCGGGCAGCTGTTGCTTAAATGGTTAGGGAGTTGATCTTGCAATTGAATGGTTGCAGGTTTGAGTCCCGTATCATCATGTACCTTTGAGCAATGCACCCAATCCCAAAACATTGCTCCAGAGACTGTAACCAAGACCATGCAAACAACTGTGAGTGGCTTTGGATAAGAAACACTTACAGTTAGGTACGCAACTGCAATGTTATTTCGGGCAAGCCTCTCTGCATACCCCCCTAAAAAACGTCAATTCAAGTGTACTTTACTGTCAAAAATCTATGTAACACACACACACACGCACACACACACACACACACACACACACACACACACACACACACACACACACACAGTCCCACTTACACTGGCAGCCCTGGCGATGCTGTTGGGGGACTGCAGGGCAGCCAGCTCATTCAGGATCCTCTTCAGGTCCTCACTGCACGGCTTCTCTGCGGATGGGGATGGCACAAGGAGAAACATCAACTATGCACTCTTGTCCATGGCAATTTGCCTGTTGTTCACACATGAAAAACATCAAAAATGTGAAATGCATTCTACAGCAGGAGCGGGGAGTGGCCGCCTAAAGTGCAGGGGGGAATCCTGGTTTGTGTTCATAGTACGGCCCTTGGAGGACTTAATAAAATTTTAAATGGCCCCTCGAATGAAAACCCCTCGAACGTTAACCACCCCTGTAATCTACAGAATGAATGCACTCTACAGAATTGATGTGTGCTTGAGGCAGGACAGTTTTATAGAGAAAAATCGTATGTCCTTGTGCTGTGTTGACCTGTGGTCCCTGTCTTTATGTTGTTTTTATTAGCCTATTTGTTGTTTGTCCTGAATGGTTTTAAATACCAGTACCTGCTGCAAACCTAATTTCCCCTTGGGGACAAAATAAGAGACTGAACTTGAACTTGATGTGTAGCTATTGATGTTCTCGATTGTAAGTCGCTCTGGTTAAAAAGCGTCTGCCAAATGTAATGTAATGTAATGTAATGTAATAATGATGTTCAACCTAGCTATTTATGTTTGACCTAGGGAGGAAAGGGTCATACCAGGTTCAGGAGGAGTGGGAGGCTGTTGTGACCGGATCTGGAGGTAAGGATGCCCCAGGAGCTCGGCAATCGAGATCCTCTCCTTCGGGTTGCGCACCAGACACCTCTGCAATGCAATCAGTTCAACACACTCACTTTTAATAAAGCAGAAACTATATGTATGTATGTACAACAACTTCAACTTAGTGGAGAGGGATCAAACAAAGACTAGTGACACAGGAAGGGCATATACTGTATGTGGCATATTTCTAAACCCAAATATGCTGACTAAAAAAATCCATGACAGCTATGCCTTCATAATAAGACACTTCATATTTTTTGGTATTCATTGCACAATTAATAAGTTAATTACATTTTAGAATTATATAGTTTGGATTTACAATGAATCTCCAAGTTTACATGAAGCTCTTTCATTTAATTTTGAATAATGGGGATCAGAAAGCTTTAATAGGGATCAGACAGCTTTTCGTTTGAACAGAGGATGCATGTGCTGGGCCAGAGCCAAATGTGCTGGGTGTGTGTTGTTGCATCTTGCATCACTAAGTACCAACGAGCCTGCGTGAAACAACCAGATTTGTTTTTAAAGACGAATTAACATGATAGAGAGGAATAAAGTTATTCTGAACAAACGATTGAATAAAATAAAATAAAAATCACCCACTTTATTTTGAATAGTGTTTAATTCAGAATATTTTAACATTAGTTTCGAATTGTGGGCTGTTTACAGTTCCACTTCCAGATAAAAAAAAACTCATGAATTGGGGAATTCGTATCATTAGAATATTGTGATAAAATCACAATTTTCTTCAGCAAAATTTAGGCCACATCAAATCAGTTGAAATTTGGTACTATCTACATATCATGCAACGTTCAATACTTGGTTGTTACTCTCTCTGTCTTAATAACTGCCATGATGTGTTTAACATTGAAGTCAATGGCAGAAACAGTACATGGGAGTTTTTTGAAGCCCAGATAACCTTGATGCTTTGCCGTCAGCTGTTCTTGTTTGTTGACCTGGTGACCCACCCTTCACTCTTCAATATACCCTGTAGATTTCCATGCCACGTTTTGGTGTTAACTCACCAGTTTAATTCTAACTTACCAGAAATAAAACCCCATTCCTTTTCAATGGGGTTTCATTTCTGGTGATTTAGAATTAAACTGGTGAATTAGCGCCAAAACGTGGCATGGAAATCTACAGGGTATATTGAAGAGTGAAGTGTGGGTCACCAGGCCAACAAAACTGGGCCATGAATCTAATCTATAATACGTGACAGTTTAACATTATTGATGGAATTATGGAAATAAATCAACTTTTTCACACTATTCTAATAAAGTGGCCTGGAGCTGTACACTACTCACCTTAAGGACATCCAACAGATCTTTCTCAGAAATGTCCCGGAACTCAATCTCGTGCTTTGGATCGATGATGGCGTGCATCTTAGCCAGATGGTTGGTGATGCTCTGGAATGGGGTCTTCCCATACGTCATGCAATACAGGATGCAGCCCAGGGACCACACGTCACCTTTGGGACTGATCTGCAGATTAATGCACGTACACACCACACCACACACACACACAAACACACACAACACACACACACGGTTTAATCAAGGGTTACAAAACAACATTGCGATGAGTGCTCTAAAAAAACAAGTCAACACTCCACAACAACACTCCAAGTAACACGGACAGACTGCTCTGCTAAAAGATTGATGTGATTTCTGGTGTAGAGACACAAAAGCTCCCACACACTGTTCACACTGTTCACGACCAAAACGTTGCAAGTAAAACTCTGCAAATGTGAACAGTGTGTGGGAGCTTTTGTGTCTCTACGTTGGTGACCCAGTGGTTCCACTCCTACGCACTTGGCAAAAGGAGGTGTGCAAGAATTCAAAAAAATAGTGCGATTTCTGGTGTACCTTTGAAGTCCCCTCCTGCCCCGCTTTGGCCGAGGTGTCCCTGATGGCCTCTGGAGGCATGTAGTTCAGCGTGCCCACCTGAGAAGAAACACAAATGGGTTACGGTGTCAGACTTGTATCCCAAAGGTTGCCGGTTCGACTCCCGACCCTGAGCATGGTACCGTCGCGCCACACTGCTCCCTAGAGGCACCATTGAGGGCTGCCCCCTTGCACGGGTGAGGCATAGATGCAATTTCATTGTGTGCAGTGTTCACTTGCGTGCTGTGGAGTGCTGTGTCACAATGGCAATAGGAGTTGGAATTTCCCAATGGGCTTTTACTTCACTTTCACAATTGCTGAGGACAGGAACAAAACATATAATAACAGGTTTGATATTGGTATTGGTATAGCCAGGGCTTGTAGATGTTAAACTGTACACTTGCCATCAGTAAAAGTGGCTACTAGTAAGCTTTCATTCCTACCAGCCAAACTGAATTTTCACCAGCATTTGGCCAGTTGGCTGGTGTGTTTTTAGAGCCCTGGGTATAGCAGATAACATGGGCATGTGCACGCACACCTACCGGATTGTCTTTCATGATGCTCGTCGTGTCTGGTTGAATGCGATTCGCGATGCCAAAGTCGATGAGTTTCAACGAGGCGTTCACAATGACAAAGTTGGCTGGCTTCAGATCACTATGGACGATTCCTACAGATAACAGAAATTTACAGTAGCAAAAATGAATAAATGAATAATTTAAAAAAAAATCTGTTCAGAATCAGATACCCTACCCAAAACGACTACCACAGAATAATTACAGATCTTTCACTGACTAGAATTTTCTGGAGGGAAAAACAGTTGCAGACCCATCAGCAGTTGGTTATCATATTGTAAACATTGAGAGATTTGAACGGCACTCGCGACTTAAAAAAAACTAAAACGTCTAGTTTCTATTGTTATGCATGGTAGCTGTGCTAAAATCTGCAGTAGTAGCAATGTTTGGGGCAGCCATGGCCTAATGGTCAGGGAGGTGATCTTCGGATAAGAGGGTTGCGGGTTTGAATCCCACCCTTACCTCTCCTGACACCAGGTATGGCTGAAGTGCCATTGAGCAAGGCATCAAACCCCACACTGCTCCAGGAACTTGTACATAACTATAAATAACTGTAAGTGCAGTGTATGTTGAGCATCCCTGCACAACATAACTAACTCACCTCTAATCATGGGTACTACTAACCTGCAAAACATTTCATAGGTCCTCCACTGTTTTTCTGCTCTCAATCTGTTCTACATTACTTGTATACTGCAGTACTACTACTGACCCCACATTCTGTACTTGCTTGAATGTTCTCCTTCTAAGTCGATTTGGTCAAGTGTAATGTCATGTCATGTAATAGCCTGAAAGGCCAGACTAAATGTGAGATGAACAACCCACGTTTCAAACCGTATCTGTGCCTATTGGCCAACGCTTTGTTGTCACTCCCTCAAAACACAGTCTGCTTTGCATCCAAAGATTCAAAACAAATCAAAACAAATCTCCTGTGTTGGGATTGGTCCGCCAGTTTCAAGGCATTGGGACATTGGCCGAAGCTAGACCCACACGCAGGCAAAAATAATTTTGCCCGCTGGTGGGTGGGGCTAGTTTACTAGGCTAGTCATGTAATGTAATGTTATGGCATCTGAAATCACCATGCTTGTGGATGGTCTGCACTGCCTCCAGCATGTTCCCCCAGTAGAACTTCCTCTCCAGCGCGTTCACAGTCTTCCGCTTGCGCAACCAGGTGTTGAGGTCCAGATTCCCACACTCCATCACCATGTAGATATGGCTGCTAGTGATCTCACTGAAACCACAGAGGAGAAGAGAGAGGAACTGAAATCACTGAAAACGCGATCTCCCAGTACATTCAGACCCTGTCTAGTATAAATCCAACACAATAACATTTCAAAGCAAAATGTTGCAATCTGATCTTGAACATTTTTTTTTTGTCTTTATAGAACCAATGACAGAGCCACAGTGTAGTACGGGGGCGTAGCCTGAGGACACGGTGCGCATGGTCCGTCTGTATAATTCCCACCACTTGGCAGCCATTTTTTTTGCCCGAAAGGTGGGAGATGTGCAAACAAACGCCATATTGGCGTTTCGAATCAGCCCCCCATTGATTTCTATGGGAGTTTCTATGGAAGTGTTTGGTCTCATGCAGAACGTCTCTGGCAGCAGCACTTACTAGTCGTAGAGTTTGATGATCTGCTCGCTGTACTGCTGCAGGTGGTTGAGGTGCTCGATCTCGTTCTTGTAGCCCTCCACCGTCGGGGTGTCTGCCTCCTGCAGGTCCACATACTTAATGGCGTACAGCTGCTTCTTGTGATCCAACACCTGATACACCTGGAAGATAATCCAAAAACTATTTGGTCTTTGATTCGATCGTAGTTGGACAAACGCATGTATTTAAGAAACACACACAAGGGTGGATGCAATATTCATCACAACCCATTACCACTGGGTGATAAACTGAAAGGGCCAGTGAAACATTACACCACACAACATGAAGGAGGGCCAATCTTCAGCGCTTACCTTGCTGGATCCCCCGCTGCCGATCATCTTCAGAATGAAAAACTGCTGACCTTTTATGGTGATGGACTCATTGGAGAACACGGACCCCTGCAGACGGACAATGCACAATGAGATTCCAAGTTATTCACTATGACTAAGAAAATTGCACTTTTCATACGTGACAAGGGACATCTTCTCCACCATAATCATGTCTACCATTTTGAATTTCTAGAAATAAGCATTTTTAGCTGCAAAATGTACTGTACCAGTCATACCAGTAAATATAGTTTATTGTTTAGTAAATATTCATGAAAAGATCAAATTTGGCAATAGGCAACACAGTTTCAATGAGAAGCACAGTTGCAATACCTATTGTGGCCACCATCCTACACAGTGCACCTTTAAAAACAGTATTGTTACCTGGGGCGTCTGCTGAACAGTTGACACCCGGTTCTGAGGGGTTTGAGGGAGAGGGGTATGGCTGGGCTGGCTGCTCTGTAGCGTTGTGGGCACCACTTGTGGTCTTTGTTTCATGACAGGTGTTACGAAGCTACAACACAAAATTGTTAAGAGAAGACAGTGTCAGAAAGCACAGCAAAATTTTGCCTTGAAATGTTGCAACAAGTGTTTTTGCCCGCAATGCCACTTTGTTACTTCCGCACAACAAACACACACACACATACCAAGACACATTTTGATAAGGTAGGTACATTTGAACCCCCTTAACTGATTTAAGTGAATTACCAGTGACATTACTTTAGCATGATCCCAGGAGTATAAACCAACAGCTTTTGTCCTAGTGATAGTGCTGGGGCCTATACTACAAAGCTGGTTCAGGGGTAAATTATCTAATAGAAGAACCTGGAAGAGCCTCTTCTATGAGACAATTTACCTCTTAACTTAACCTGGCTTACTTCTAAACCAGCTTTGTAGTATAGGCCGCAGGTTGAGTCAGAGCTGCATACATACCTGTTGGGGGGCAGGTCCTTGTAGTTGGGGGTCTGGCAGGAGATGCCCGTGCCGAGTCTGGTGGGAATGTGAGAGGAGGGTGGGGGCAGCGGATCCACCAGTCGAGGGGTACGCAGCGGGGGCATAGGGGGCTTCTTGTCCTGTAGCGGTCCGGAGGAGAGGTCAGCATATCCAGAGGGTGGGGGGGACAGGAAACGAGTGGGAGAGAGATGGAGGAGGATCGGGAAATAACCCCGGCCCCTGTAGCAGTCCAGTTCCCAGCTGACAAAGCCACGGCCCACAAGTACAACACTAATAAAATAATAATACTGAAAACAATAACAACACTGTTTTAATAACAATCGGTATCATCATCATTATCGTCATTGTTATTATGGTTGTTGTGAATAATTACCGCTACTATTACCGGTATTATGATTGATGTGATTATAGTTTTTATGACAGTGACTGTTGTTGTTGTTGTTGTTACCTCTGGAGAAACATATCTAGGGATTCGAGCAGGGAGTTTCCACTCCGAGGAGGGTCTCTCCATGAGGGGTTTCTGGGGGGCCTGGCTGGCGGGCGGCTGGGGTGCATTCGCCTCCTTCCTCTCCGGCCAATCCCTCTGAAGCGCTGACAAGGTTGGGGCTGCTGGCTCTGCAGTCCAATTAGTACAGACAGAGAAAAGTGTTCATTTGTGTGTACAGATAATGATAGAACAGAATGAGTGTTACTGTCAATAATCATATTTACATGTACAATGTATACTATACACATTCACAATGAGATTGAGATAGAATGATGATGGTGAAAGACATCAAAAGCACCAAAAATACCAGAATCAGAATCTTGCACAAACCTGCAATGTTCTCCTTATCCTCAGCAGAGGTAAGCCGTGTTTTCCCTGCCTTCAAATTCTGCAGGGCCAGTTCTAATGTTTCGATGGGTTTGGCCTTCAACCCAAGAGCTTTCTGTAGTATTAAAGTGCTTTTCCTCTTGTTTCCTAAAAGGAGAAAATGTACAAAAGTAGTTTCATATTTTGTAAGAGGGGTAGCTATTACCCTGTTGATTATCTATGAATAGAAATAAAACAAAAGACATGCCCAGTAAAAACCCTAATTCAGAGGGTTATACTATTCTTAAGAAAACGAGGCCTGCAGGCTATTCTATTAGATGATTTACCTCTCAACTTAAACTGGTTTACTCCTGAACCAGCAGTAGGTTGCACCAGCTGATCGTAAGTTAGAACGCAAGTTAGGGCGTAAAGTCCATCTTAACTCTCATGCTGTACGCAGCTAGCTTCAAAATAAATGTGTTCTTAGTATAGGCCCCAGGAGGAAGCATGGCATACCTTGCGAGAGCTCAAACTGAGCATGGGCAATATGGACGAATGCAAAATCTCTGCTGTTGGATCTGGCCACAATGAAGTTGTCCTGTGCTTCATCAGGATCCTCAATGCTGTGGAAGAAAAAAACAATAGCCAATGCTTCAATTCTGATTAAAAAAAGAATCAGTGACATCACAACCTGCAATTCATTTTAGAGATGCACCGGATCCTGCCGGATACCGGATCCACTGCTTAAGATCCTGCCGGATCCGGAACCGGATCCTACGAAGGGTTGAAACACATAGCCTACTCGCTAGGGATGGCACAAACCGCACCGAAAACCGAAACCGTACAATTCACACACATACCGAACCGAACCGTGCAATCCATCACAAACCGCAATTCATGTATTTCCCAGAAAAATATGTAAAACAGAGATTCTAGGAGTATCTTATCCAGTCTCTCTGATTAAAACATTAGCGTATAAGACCAAATCAGAGGATGGCACAATTAAAATCATACCATTTTCACATTATAAGCCTATACAAACCATATGTAGGATATTTAGTGATAAGTCCGATTCTATTAGCCAGTGCACCATTTATCATGAACTAAAAAAAAAGAACCGTGGAGAACCGAAAACCGTGACCTTGACACCGTGATATGAACCGAACCGTGAATTTTGTGAACCGTACCACCCCTACTACTCGCACACGTGGGCCATTTTTATCACGTTGGCTCAAACTATTTTGACTGAAAAGCCTCGGCTACCGGATCCTGGATCCTGGAACCGGATCCGGATCCTGTGAAAAACCCTATTATCCTGCCGGATCCGGAACCGGATCTTGGATCCGGTGCATCTCTAATTCATATACACACTCACAATATGGAGTCAATAAAGATTCTCATTCATCCAGATCATATTCGTCAAAAAGAATTACGAGCAACTGGATGCCACTCCATAAAGAAGTCTACTTGTCAGCAACTAAATTGAACTTTAATAGATGCATTGCGTATATGCCTGCTGTTGAATCAAGTGTCAGGTTTTTCTTTTGTTTCAGACATGAAAAGGAAACCGAAACAACAAAAGAAAAACCTAAGACTGAACTGAAATGAACTTTGGTTGACCAATTTCAAACACCGTCGCTCACCCCTTCAGCTCTGCGAAGCGGACCAGCATCCTGGCGTAGCTCTCGTTCTTGCTGTGTTTGCTGAGGGGCAGCTTGGCGAACACTCTGGAGTAGCACTGGAGCAGCCGTGTGAGCAGGGCCGAGTCAGAGCGTGGGTCCCCCATCCTCTCCAGCCCCAACAGGTACGTCCAGCACGACTCGGGCGAGTTGGAGCCAATCACCAGGTTCATCCTCTCCGTCGTGTCTGAAGAGATAAGAGTCATCAAAGATTTAAGGAGGAGACATTGGCTACGTTTACATGACACTTTTAATTTCGAATTAATGACTCAGAATTAAATAAATAGTTTTGTCAAGTTTACTTTGATCTTTCAATTAATTCCGAATTGTGACATGTTTACATGACGTTTTCAAAGCAAAATTAATCTTTATTCAGAATTAAAGTGAGGTAATTCGGAATTAAAAGAGTCATGTAAATGTAGCAATTAACGAGTGGGCACAAGCCCATTGGACAACAGAAAATAGATCCAGAAAGATATGTGAACTATTTTAATTGTATGGTACTTTCCCAAGTTTGTACTCTTAAATAAAGCTCATGCACACTCATTGGTATATTGGTTAAAGTATTTTCGTTGACTGTTTTTCAAAGACACTTGTTAGCAAAAATACCAGGTCTGTATAGTATGGATTTACCTTCTGGTGGGCTGGTGCTTTTCTTGTCTGCTCGGTGAAGCAGTGTGGTGGTAGATTCTGCAGCGATATCTTCCCATGGACGAGACTCTGGACTAACAGCCACAGGCTGGAAACAAGAGAGTGCAAGTGTTAGCAGAGCACTTGCCAATTTAAAGGGACACTGTGCAGGAAATGGTCAAAAAAGGTACTGCAACTATGCTGCTCATTGAAACTGTGCTGCCTATTGCCAAATTTGATCTTTACATGGAAGTTTACTTAGTAATAAACAAATATTTTCTAGTATGGTCCAATACAGTCATTTTTGCAGCTAAAAATGGCTATTTTTGGAAATTCAAAATGGCGGACCATGGAGAAGATCCCCCTTTTCATGTATGAAAAGTGCAATTTTTCCAGTCATAATGAATACTTAGAATTTGATGGTGGTGGTCAGTATTCATGAAAAAGGTAACATAAGTGAAGCATGAATTCTGGATATAAATAACTAAAAATCTCACAGTGTCCCTTTAACGAGAATGTCACAAAAGGCACGTCTTTGTAGAAATGTTTAGAAAGACTAACCTTGAGGCTCAACTCGCCCTCCCAGCTGCTCTTCTTGCTCTCCGAGAAGGCCAACGCAGTGTTCACCCGTGACCCGGACGTCTGCCTAGAAGTCATGACACAGCCACACAGAAGATTAACAGATGCTGTGTTCAAAAAAACCTTTGTGGTAGTATGAATAATTTGGTCACATGACTGTAAATTAATCTGCCTCATTAGGTACTGTGGCACAACCTGTTAAACAATATGTAATGTACTAGTGTAGTCTTTACATAACATTTCAATTTGTGAATCCAAGGACCTGTGACACAGAACAACAAAATGCCACCCTATATATTGCTGTGGTGTATGTGTGAAGAAAAAAATACCTGCTCATAATTCCATTGGGATGAGGCATCTCACTCTTATTTGTGTGTTTCAAATCGTCACTGTCATCCTCTGGGATAGAGAAAGGAAGAAGAGCAACTCTCCCAGGCTGGAGGAAAAAGAAAACTTAATATTATAACCATCACCACTGGGGGGCATTCCAAAAACAGGATAAGTGATAAACCTGGCCAAGTCAATCCACAGGAAGTGGTAATATATGCTGCCGTGCAAAACAAGAACGCAGTAACTCAAAATGGTCGAAAAAAAATGTATATCGGAAATGGGTTTTAAACTACCTCATTTGTCTTGTGTCAAAAAATGGTGGTCCAACACCGTCCCGTTTTGGACAAAACTCATTTTGAAAGTGCAAAAATGACCCAAAAAAAATTACTGCGGTGTTGGATTAAAGGTTACGTCGTGCAAAACAAAAACGCAGTAAGTCGGTGAGTTACTGCTGCACTTTCCAATGGGAATGGTTTGGGGGTAGACAGTAATACTAGCTAAGAACACAGTAACTCCTGCACTAACTCCATTTTGTGGCAGTAATACCAGCCAAGAACCCAGTAACTCTGTTTTTTGTGGCAAAAAGACACATTAATGTTGTTTTTTCTGTTTTTTTTTGTGTGCATTAAATTTCTATCCTAAAAAAGCATTACCAGGAAGTGTCATCACCACTTTACCGACAACACAGTTGACGCGCCATATAGGAAACTTTGAAGCCTTTTTTCTCAGTTAGCAGTTTTCAGAGTTACTGTGTTCTTGTTTTGTAGGGCAGTATAGCCTGTATGGGTCATTCAGTTAAGAAAATGAGGCATCCAGGCTCTTCTATTAGATGATTTACCACTACCACAGGGTTAACTTAACCTGTTTTACTACTGAACCAGGTTCTCGGAATACTCCCCTGGTTTACCACATGAGACTGAGGACATAAGAAGCACAACACTGTTACCATAGCAGCAGAGGGCCTCTTGTGATGTGAACTGGACCTCCAAAAGGCTATCTGCTCTTCATTTGAAGAGGCTCGTGGTTCCGTCCTAAAAAGTGAAGGCAGAGTAAATGAATTAGCCTATTTGATGGAAAAGTTTGTTAGTTTATTTGATGGAAAAGATCACTTTTGCACGCAGATTGAGAATAGGGAGGTTTGGGGAGCTGTGGGCGGAGTGGGAGGGTCGAGGATGATGCGGGGTGAATGATGTTGTGTGGTATATTCTTTTCTTTTTTTTTTTTCTTTCTTTGTGTTTGTTTTTTTCTCACTGTTCAATATATATATATATATATATATATATACAGTGCCCTCCATAATTATTGGCACCCCTGGTTGAGATGTGTTAAAAGCCTTAAAATAAATTCAGTGTTTATTGCAGAAGAATACTGTCACACTGAAAATTTTAGGAAAATGTAGCCTTCAACTCAAATGAATTGTAGGAAAATAAAAAAAATCCCTGACTAAAAAATAATTATTTTTCATTAAATCACCTGTTCCACAATTATTGGCACCCTTAACAATTCCCAGGAAATAAATATAATTGAAGCATTTCTGTCATTTCTACAGTAGTTTACAAAGTTTACCAGAGTATGTAGGAACATTTAATTAGTAATTCATCACTTCCTGTTTCCCTGGGGTATAACTATGACGTGACACCGAGGCCATTTCTCTTATCCACTCTTAAACATGGGAAAGACAAAGGAACACAGCATACAAGTGAGGCAGATGTGCGTCGACCTTCACAGGTCAGGCAGAGGCTACAAGAAGATTGCCACTCAACTGCAGCTGCCCATATCTACTGTGAGAGGAATAATTAAGAAGTTCAAAACAACTGGAACAGTGGTAAACAAGCCTGGACGAGGACCCAAGTTTATTTTGCCACCACGCACAGTGAGGAGGATGGTAAGAGAAATCAAAATATCTCCAAAGCTCACTGTTACAGAATTACAACAAATGGTAGGATCCTGGGGTCACAAAGTCTCCAAATCAACCATCAGGCGCTGTCTACACGCCAACAAGCTGTTTGGGAGGCATGCACGGAGAAAACCTTTCCTCACTCACAGTCATAAACGCAAACGTCTGGAGTTCGCCCAGCGGTATTGGGGCTTCAACTGGGACCGTGTGCTTTGGTCAGATGAGACCAAGATTGAGCTTTTTGGCAACAAACACTCTAAGTGGGTCTGGCGTGCCACGAAAGATGCGCATGCTGAAAAGCACCTCATACCCACTGTGAAGTATGGGGGTGGGTCAGTGATGCTGTGGGGCTGTTTCGCTTCCAAAGGCCCTGGGAAGCTTGTTAGGGTGCATGGCATCATGAATGCTTTGAAATACCAGGACATTTTAAATCAAAATCTGTTGCCCTCTGCCAAAAAGCTGAAGATGGGTCGTCACTGGGTCTTTCAGCAAGACAATGACCCTAAACATATGGCCAAATCTACACAGAAATGGTTAACCAGACACAAAATCAAGCTCCTCCCATGGCCATCTCAGTCCCCAGACCTCAACCCCATTGAGAACCTGTGGGGTGAGCTGAAGAGGAGAGTACAGAGGAGAGGACCCAGGTCTCTGGATGATTTAGAGAGATTCTGCAAAGAGGAATGGCTGAAGATCCCTCTTTCTGTCTTTTCCCATCTTGTGAAACATTATAGGAGAAGATTAGGTGCTGTTTTGTTGGCAAAAGGGGGTTGTACAAAATATTAACAACAGGGGTGCTAATAATTGTGACACACATTATTTGATGTCAAATAATTATTTCTTTATGTGGGATTTTTTCCCCACTGAATAAATGCACTTGTATTGAAGGTTGGATTTTTCTCTTTTTTTCCATTAAGGTCCCATATTATTTAGAGAAAAATAATAATAATTGGAAGCTAAAAAACACATCTCAACCAGGGGTGCCAATAATAATGGAGGGCACTGTATATATATATATATATATATATATTTTTTAAACAATGTGTCTTGGTCCGGACCATTACCGAGCCGTTAATGATTTTGAGCTACACTGTTCCAATTCTGAAGGATGTGGATTCTCCCCAATCTTAAACTCAGAAAAACTAGTGCCATTCAAGTCAAATAGAGTTTGAGAACTTGCGAGAACTTTCTATTTGAAAACTTCACTGCCAGAAATATCCAACACCAATCTGGTCATATTGGACTAATTGGTTGATTAACTCTGAAACTACTGATTTCCATTCAATTCTAGTTCACCTTGTTGCTTCTGTTATGAATGCAGATTTATGCACGATTACATCACAAATGATTTTATTTTATTTTCTTATGAAATAACTGTTAGTGAACCTTCCTAATTACCTCGTGTGGCACAACCTGTACAGAAGGCCCATCAATGCTGTCTTCAATAATGCAGTATATTATCTTAGCAATCTAGGAAAACATTAGCCAGCCATGCCCTCTTAGTGACGCAACGCCTAATGCCGTGTCCAGACCAAGAGCGAACCACGCTGCCTGGTAGCGTGGGTAGCAGAAGAAGTTTCACCTTGAATTCGCTGTATTCGCTCCAGGCGCAGTATTTACATGTTTGATTTAGCTAATCACATAACGGTTCTGGCTTGACAGGCTGGGACATTCGTTGATATGAACATTCCAATTGGTTTTCACCGAACCGCGCCTTAGCCATTTTCGCCTACGATTAGCTTGAGTTTAATCGTTAAAATTCGGTCTGGTCGCTAAGGAATCTTCGCCCCTGACGAATTCGCTTTGGTAGCACTGGTCGCGTGCCCTCCATAGAGAAATAATGATTTCCGTCGCGCCATTCACTCCGTTTGCTCTTGGTCTGTACACGGCATTAGTCAGGCCAAGAGCAATGCAATATCGTTTCTGATCTCCCAAAAAACAGGGAACTCCACCCACTTTGTCAGGAACCAATCAACCAGTAGAAAATCAAGGGAGGCGGGTCAACAATGCTGTTTGGGAAACGTTAACTGTTATGCTCTAGGTCAAAAGAAGTCTCGAAGAGATTTGAAAGTCGATGATAATCAGGCTAGGTAAATATGGCAGGGAAAAACAAAGTATGGCCCTACAAAAACTATTACTGTGTTACTTTTTGCCCAGATTTGAACAGAACAGAATTAAACAGAAAAGAACGTACCTGCATATATTTCCATTGAGGTGAGGCATCTCACTCTTATTCAAGTGTTTCATATCATCTCTATCGTCCTCAGGGGAAGCGAGAGGAATAAGTGGGACTCTACCAGGCTGGAGGAAAATGAAAGGTTATTTAGAATGATTATTAGCTGGGATCATCAAGTTATTTTTAACTGCCCATCTCAGTGTCATGGGGAATAGAGCTTTCAGTCGCCCTGTTCCCCAGCTCTGGAATGCACTTCCCCCTGACATCCGCAATATTGACTCATCATTACCCCAGTTCAAATGCAGACTAAAAACTCATTTGTTTCAGTTAGCCTATTCTTTATGACTTTCTAACTCTGTTTTGTTTAATTTTTTGTTCACAACCTGTTTATGTGTCTTGTTTTATTATTGCTTCTCTCTACAGTGCCCTTGAGTTTTTTGAAAGGTGCTTTTAAAGTGATACTGTCCCACATTCGGAAATAAGCACATATTAAACCTCCCCTTGAGTTAAATGATTGGGTTTTACCTTTCTCCTGTACTTTCAACCGTTCTCTGAGTATGGCAGTGCAAATTTGACCTCCAAGCTAGCAGTTAACATTGAGTCCTATGAGACCAGCTGGCGGCTAACTGGTCTCATAGGACTCCATGTTAACTGCTAGCTTGGAGGTAAAATTTGCACTGCCATACTCAGAGAACGGTTGAAAGTACAGGAGAAAGGTAAAACTCAATCATTTAACTCAAGGGGAGGTATAATATGAGCTTATTTCCAAAAATGGGACAGTATCACTTTAAATAAAATGTGCTGTTGTTGTTATAAAAATCACTGCAGTGTTACCATAGCGGCAGAGGGCCTCTTGTGATGTGAACTGGACCTCCAAAATGGTATCTGCTCTTCATTTGAAGTGGTTCTTGATTCAGTCCTGAAAAGGTGAAGGCAGTGAATGCATTACAATTCATCCTGGGAGGCCCGCCAACGCCACAGTTAAAAACACAAATCTGGCTGTGACACAGAAGGCCCTTCATTTGAACAGGGCATTACTACAGTGGCTGGTGGCTACAGTGTTTACAGTCACACTGAAAGGTCAACTGGCATTAACTTTTTGAACACATAACTGCCAGATGTCCCAGGCCAATCGAGCCACATACAACTACTTGCTTTAAACCCCAATCAGAGTTTGATAAAGCTTGTTATGCTATGAATATAATCAATTTATGCTAACATATGCTCCCAAATCAAAAACTTGGTGAAAGTAGGAAAGCCCCACAAATAAAACAAACAGCCATGGAGCAGCAGAGTTTGTGTTATTACAAGCTGTGATGTGATTTGACAAGCACAAGAATGGTGTGATACAAAACGAAAACAACCAGAAAGAGCACACATCCTCTTACCCTGAGGACATAATGCTTAACGGTGGCGACTCCCCATATTGGTCTGACTTGTGAATCCCCCTGCTCAAGTCTGAGCCAGCTCTGAAAGCCTCCAGCCCATTTCCACCAGTCAATGCTGTAAAAAGAAAACAGAGAACAGGGGTGCACTGTTGAGATTTGTGGGGAGAAGCTTACATGTTCTTTAGGCTTAACTCCTTTAGGGTCGAAACCATGGCGTTAAGGTTAACTTACCTGCAATGTTCTCTTTGTCGCCGTGGAGTGACAGAGGATTTCTGCCAGCCTTTAGGTTCTGCATTGCAGCTTGCAGCAGTTCTGTCGGCTTTGCATCCATTTCATAAGCTCTCTGGAGAATCTGTGCGCTTTTCTGCACATTACCTGAAGAAACACAAGCATACAACATAAACATTTGGCTGAATGTCCACAGAATATTAGTAATTACACCATTAGACACATAGTTAGTAATGATGCGCTACTAGACACATGTAAGCCAAGACCTGTCAGAATAAACCCATTATGTGTTTACCTTGATTCAGTTCAAATTGGGCGTAGGCTATGTGGACAAATGCAAAGTCTTGGCAGTGGGAGATTGCCACATTGAAGTTATCGGGAGCCTCCCTGACATCTTGGATCCTACATGGTAAAGGACATGACACAATATGGATGTGTCATAAAGAATAATAATGATGAACAATTATGAATTGAAACTCATTATGATAACCATCATGGAATTAACTTTCAACTTACGCTTTCAGCTCTGCAAATCTGACCAACATACGTGCATAGCTTTGGTTTTGACAGTATTTCCCCATAGGCATGTGGCAAAACACTTGAGAGTAGCAATCCATTAACTTGTTCAGCAGAATACGGTCCGCATGTGGATTTCCTTTCTTCTCCAGATTTGTGAGATAGGTGAGGCAGGAGTCTGGTGAGTTTGATGTGATGAGTTTGTTGATGTTGTCTGTGTCATCTGGAAGTGATGCATTTAATGATTAAGCTTATTGCACGTTGTAAACAAAAAAAACCCACAAATGTCATCTTTAAGTTTTGGTAGATCATAAAAAATAATTTGCTGCATTTACCATCATTGATGTTTCTTTGAATATTCTGCAGCTTCTGACAGAGCAGAGCAAACTGCATCCCTCTATCAGTGTGCTCCTCCTCCTCCATTCCTGTAATAAAACGTCAGTTCTACAGTTGATGTCGGAGTAGAGCAGTGACTATATTATCCACATAGGTTAGTGCAAAAACAGTCACACAATGTTACAACAAAATGTTGCAGTATTGAGTTAATATCTCAACGTCAATGAGATCATCATACATTTCACCACTGCAGGCCACTGTGCACTAACGTCACCAAAAAGCTTTCCAACATGCTAGCCATTATGCTAGCATATCGAACAACATCCTTATGAAACCTTTACACATAGTTTCCACCGAGCCATTTCGTCTTTGACAACAAAGGGTAAAATAAAAGCACGAATTGCGTTGTCACGAGTGATGGCTCCAAACTAGAACTGCATTTCGACAGTTTCGGTAGAGATAGGCTAACCAGCCCCCCTTTATGTAGCTTAGCCAATAAGCTAAACTGTCGTCAAAAACTCAAATACTTTCGCGTAGTTATGCTTGAAGGTATCATCAGCAAAGTTGTGAATGTAAACATAGCATCGCCGATCTTACCTGATTGTGGGGATCTGGTTGTGGTTTTAAAACGTACAATAATCCTTCAGTTTAGAGTTAAAAGTGGGATGAAAATCTATGTTTACCATGCAACACTTTCAAATTCACCACTTCCACCGATGTCGAAACCTCATTGGCTAATTCGTATCTCTCAGCTTTGACTAAACTCCGCCTCGTTTTGGATGACGTATGCCGATACTGCTATGTGGGTCTCTTGTGGACCAGTCTGTCCCCTACATTTTTTTTCTCCGGCAGGACATACGTATTTTCTGCTCTCGGTCTTCTTTTGATTGAATTGAGCTCGTTCGAGATTAATGCAAATATAGAGGAGCACTGGTCCTCAAACATTGTCAAAGTGCATTGTGCCTATCCAGTCTGATTGACAGATGAGTGATCTCATTCACTGGACTTAATGACAAAAAACCCCGAAAAGTATTGTTGTGCACATTGACAGACAGAAATAGTCCTATAAAAGCTGGATTGATGGTATTTTTATTTAGTTTTTATTTTTTCCCTCCCTGACTATTACCTGTGTGTGTTATGTGACTTGGGATGTCCTTAGGGGCATTATGTGTG
Source organism: Engraulis encrasicolus (assembly GCF_034702125.1). Taxonomy (NCBI): domain Eukaryota; kingdom Metazoa; phylum Chordata; class Actinopteri; order Clupeiformes; family Engraulidae; genus Engraulis; species Engraulis encrasicolus. Next base: position 11,176,784 of record NC_085861.1, read on the forward strand.
TATTTATGTAAGCTACTTGACACCTGAATTTCTCACCGGGGATCAATAACGTTACTCTACTCTGCTGAAAAGAGAGTGAAACAAGTCAATGAAAGTTGGCTCCCAGTACTGGCTACTGCCATAGCTTGAACTAGTTATTGGGACAGTCACTGTCAGATAGGGTGGTAAGGTTGATCGAATAATCAAGATAAGTAGTGCATGGTTTGTTTGTGGTTTGTGGCTGCCCCACTGTATGGGTTAGGCTGTTAGGCATAAATGCAATTTCATTCTGTATTTTCATTGTACCTTTAAACTTGCAAGGAAGCACATGGGACAAAATCATTTTAATCTTTTATTCATTGGCATTTGACTACACCAGAAAGAAGTTAAGCTGGAGGCGAAGGCATTCATCAAGGACATAAGGACATTTTTGCAGTTAAACAGGGAATTTGCTCCAAAAAAAGACAAAGTGCTTTTGAGCAAATCTAAGAAATCCATGTTGAGCCTCTCTGTGTGGAATGTTCAAGAGGAAATATACTTGTTAACGTGGCATCCCCACCAAAACACACACACACACACACACACACACACACACACACACACACACACACACACACACACACACACACACACACACACACACACACACACACACACACACACACACACACACACACACACACCTGGTGCCTTTCCTCCTTTTGAACATCTCATCTACTCCCAATCAAAGCACAATTAAAACAGTGGAAATGAACAAGAGTAAGCGAGTAAACGTAAGTACATTTCCTTCAAGAGCACAAAAGAAGAGTTCAGCCTGTTCTTAGACACAAACGCATAGTGTTTGCTTAGTATAAAAGGTCCATTACAAAACTATAGAGCATTAACTATAGGGTGCAACAGACCAAATTAAGTTAAATGTGAAACTACTTGAATGCATCTTTAAATACAACATGGTTACGGAGCACTCGGGTTCTACTCGATTTTCGGCCCTGGTTTGGGTCCTTCCAGTTTCCTGAGGGTCTCGTCCCACTGGGCAAACTGTTTGGAGAGAAGGAACATCTGTGCCAGGGGTTAAGGACTGCTATTGCATCACCACTTTGGCTACATAAATTCTACAACAGAAAGAACAAGAACTAAATATACTGTATATTTATTGTGCTCAATAATAACTCCTCTATAACCAAGTCCATTGTCCAAATGAAAATGCCCTTTTAAAAAAAGTTTCATTACTGTAGTCTCCCAAGAACAAATAGAAGAATGCATACTGTAAATGATGCAGCGCTCTTGTGATGTGCATATTGCATCATGTTAGTCAAGGGCAAAGAACCGTATAGGAGAGAAAGATATCTCAAACTCTGCCCAGCCAATGCAAATGAGTGTGCTCTAATTCAGTCTCCTAAGGTTGCGTTGTACCTCCTTATTCTCTTTTTGTGGTGTTTGCACAAGAAGTGCACTATCGCCCTCTGCAGCGCTAAGGGAACTCTCCTAACCGAAGGTCTCCTAAAGGGGCGTTCACCCAACATCACATGGATACCGGAAAAGAATGAGCATGAAGTATCTTTCTCTCCTATGCGATTCTTTGGTCAAGGGCCTTAAGAATGGTTAGTCATCACTCACACGTCCTTGTTGGGTGACATTTTTAACATAAGAGTGGGGGCATTGGTTTGTTATCCCCCAGTAGGTAAAAGAAACAGTTATTCATGTTGGCCCTTTTCTGAAAAAAAAGTATGATTTCCAACTTGTTCAAAGCAGCCCCTATGCCTTTAGGGCACATTCTCTACAATACTGTGCTGTGTAGTGAATATATCTTGTGTTTATGTGCTCCTCACAAGACTCCTTCATTCTGAGCACAGTGGGATGGAATCTTTTTAACCCGTTAAGACACACAGCTATACATTTGCTATTACCAGAATGGCAATGATCAAGTCATAGTGCATCACTAAAGGCCCTGTGTCTGGTCGTAGTAGTGTAGTACCATTGTAATTAACTTTTCAATGACTATAACAATGTGCCAGAGGAGGTACAGCGAGTTGCACTTCTGTTTTACTGTCAAGGGTCGTGAGGAAGGACCCCTGTTTGTGCTAAAATTGGCAATTGAAAGGTGGAGTATGTAGGACAGTGGCCACAGTAGGCATTACAACAATGCAGCTTATTGAAACTATGCTGTCCATTCCCAAATGTGATCTTTTCATGAATATTTAATAGGTAATAAAGTAATATTTACAAGTCTGACTAAAGCACAGTAAGTTCTGCAGCCAAAGAACCTACTGACAATCAACCTACTGACAGCATTTGTATGTGTACATTTGTATTTTTCCAAGAGCGACAGGAAATAAAAAATGTATTGCACAAATCGACCGGAAGCAAACCATTTGCTGTTAAAATAATAACTAAACAGTCAGAAAGGATACCATCTTGTTGTACTCCTCAAACAGCCGCTTCACCTCCGCAGACACTTCCTCATTCTGGTCCTGAGAGAGAGAGAGAGAGAGAGAGAGAGATTTATGTTAGACTGTCTTATCACGCAGACCAATACCACAGCAATAAATCCTACATCAGTGCAGTTAGTATTAAAGTGACCAAGGATATGTCAAGATATGTGAATGATACTCACCTGTTGTTTAATGTGGATTTGTGACAGTCGCTGTAGTTTTGTGGTGAGTTCAGGAACATCTTCAATTTGGAAAAGAAAACAAGCAACCAAACATCGAAAATTAGAGCAGTGGACTCATCACTTTCACGCATCATGCATACCAGCTAAGCAGTTTGTTGAAGCTGCCGATATCTTACCTTTGATGTGGTTGCTGTCCATGTAAGGTTGAAGATTGTGTACCTGCTCAAGCATGGATGCTTGGGACCGCAAGAAATCCTCCTCTGTGGTGCAAACAGAGGAAAAGATTGTTATGGTCAACCAAGAAGTAATGCTTTCATTTTAACTGCTGTTTCTGAACAATGTGGCAGGTAAACTTGCATCTTATGTTTTGCATTCTTAACCTTCCAGATGCAAAATCTGATGGAAATATTTTATAAGTTGTTTATATATGTCCTTGGGGTGTCCCATCCATTTAAAAAAAAAAAAACAACAAACCCTTAATTTACTGACATCCAGAAGTTTTTTTTAAAAGCTCATGGAAATGTTTTGCAGGTTGAAGCTCCATGCTATGTTCCAAACACTGCACAGTGCATCATCACTATGCAGCAATCACAGTGCATCATCACGGTACAGCATGATGACTGAACCAGGTTATGTATTGTAGCATACCTGCTAAAATGAACTCCAGTTTCATAGCATCTGGCACAGCAATGTAATCAGTAAACTGGGGGTCCAAATACTTCACCAGATCTTCAACTGGAAAAAAGAAGAATTGGGAAATATTAACGACAAGTTACAGATGCATCTAGAGGCAATTATAGCAGATATTCTATGTATTATATATTATATATCCAGTCTGATTAGGGCTAGTACTTACTTTTCTTGTGAAGAATCTTGACACGCTCCCTCTTGTTCGCAGTGTTCGCCAGGGCAGCATTTACTTTCACCATTGAATCCACACACTAAATGAAAGAAATGTAACATTGTACATTGGACTAGTTCTTGTTCATGATGCATGCTGCAATGACAACAAACACCACATCAGAAAGATGCCACACCCGGCAGAGAATGACAGCATTTTCTTTCGAGGAATGCTAGTCTGACTATTCTAGCGATGTACAAGACTAGATTAACCAGTATACCAAAAGGAAACAAATGTCTGCAGTTTGTTTACGGCTGTAATCGCCTAATGCACATAATATGATTTTAATTTGAACCAGCTAGCATCAGGTAGCTAACATAGATGAGCCAGTCATTTTGACAGCTAGGGACGTAAAATACGAATTCACATAACTGGTCTACATTCCTACCTTGACTTGTTTGTTCTGTTTACATCCTCTTTCGCCGTAAACACGTTTTTCGAGTGTCTGCAAGCGCGCATCAAGATCTGAGATGTTATTTTCACCCTCCATCTTCTTCAGCTAACGCTAGCTGTTTGGGCTAGGTTTGACGGCAGGAAATTACGTAGGCCACCTGTAGCAACCCAATGTAAGTAGGCTGCCGGATGTGAGTGCCCGGATATCCGCCCGAGTATTTGCATGCATTTGCATTCATTTCCACCATCAGGAATGCTTTGCGGTACCACAGCTACCCTATGTGAGTCGCGCTGTGTCGCCTGACTGTCCCTTCTATAATATGATTGTAGCCTACCGTAACAAATATCCGCCGCAAATATCCACCACACCACCACGGGTCATCTGGTGTTGTGTGACCGTTTTAGGATCTTTTTTCCATATCCAATACTTGCACATTAAGAGTGACAATTCCATGGATGTTTAAACGATATGTGCGAATGCAGTCATTTTGAATTTAGGGTGACCAAACCATGCAATGTCATGAAGAACGTGCATCACATTATTTAAACAGCTCTTGTAAACAGTTATCCTGAGTGTCCTTGTCTTTTTGGAGATCGGAGGCTTGATGAGCAAAGAGATGGGAGAGAAATAAGTTGTGCGCGCGCACACACCTCTGCACAATATCCACCGGACACGAAGTTACTGGCTCCAATATTTCAGCGTCCCGTTTGATTCTGTACTGACACTTTTAAGTTTACGTAGCACAATCAAATGAATAGGCTATGTCTAAATTATAGGCTCTAGTCTCCAATGTGCCTAGTTTCACGTGTTGTTGGCATCACCAAATAATCTGCACAATATGCGGCATAACTTTTCGAGTGCTAGGCCTACATTTAGACCGGGTAAAGTATCGAGCATGGTCTGTCCCTTCAATAATATTAAGAGTGTCTCGTAACGCCGCAAATATCCTCCACCACGAAGGTCCTCTGATGTTGTGACCGTTTTAGGATATTTTCATATAATACAGAAATAAGAGCGTGCGCGCGCGCCTCTGACTTTATCTAGACACGGAGGGAGAATGGCTCCAATATTTATATTCAGCGCCCAGTTTCATTCTGCACTGACACTTTTAAATGTACATGGCACAATCAAATGAGTAGGCTATGTCTAAATGTACTAGGCAGGCTCTAGTCACCAATCTGGCTTTGTTGTTTCGGCATCACCAATAATAATGGCACAATATGCTATGCGACATGGTTTCGCGTGTTGTTTTTGCACCACCAAATAATAACTACACAATGTAATAATAACATAATAATAATAACATAATGTAAGGAGTAAAACTCAGAAACTTCCCGAGTGCTAGCTACATTTAGACTGGGTAAACTCGTGACTTTAATGCCTTCCGAAACGGGCTATTCCAGTGTCTGTGGCAGTGCATCTATTTTAGACTATAGTCTTGTGCAAAACTTTTTATTTAACATTGCGAATGTGCAGGATGATTTGCGTAGACACGCACGTGCTTCAGAGCAGCTAGAACTGTGCAAGGTGACTGCTGCAGTTTTCAGCTCAGTCCTCCTGGATAATAAAAACAAAATAATGCCGACGAGATGCCGTTATCTTTTGATTGATTCCCTTTGGGTGCCCGGTTGAGACGGTTTAATTTTCACACCCAAATCAATTCGGTTTTAAGTTATACGTTCATTTTATTAGTCATTTTATTATCATTTATTGGTCACCGAGCCTATTCTTTTGATAGGGAGATCAAGGAACTTTCTGGTGTCGCCGAAACGGCGATGTGCGGTGGGCTCTTTACGCACGGCACCTATGTCCCTTCCATCTTCAGTCAGACTCAAATCGGACCGAAATCAAGTAGCTGAGGTTAAACTGTCGTAAATACACGACCGAAAGCGAGTAGCTGAGGTAAAATAGACGTAAATACTCGGGCGGATATCCGGGCACTCACATCCGGCAGCCTACTTACATTGGGTTGCTACAAGGCCTATTGGCTCAACACGTCTGTCTGTAGGTGAAAGAAAACGCCATCTTTGTAAGGACATCATCAAACCACCTTGCTATGGTTCACAACAAAGTGGCTCTTCTTATTGATTTTGTCAAATAGCAAATGTGCTATTGCATATCTCAAGTATCTCACTTCTTATTGAATTTGTCCAAAAGCAAATGTCTGATTGTATGCCTTAAGAATCTCTCAGTGCATCTTTAGCCTATGGATTCAGCGTAATGGTTCTTTTCCCCAAACATGCCAACATTTCATTGTGTAAGAAGTCATTATGCAGTCTGTTCCACTGCTTTCAATCTCCAATCTCGAATGTGTTACCAAATTGTGCATGTGAATCCTGAAAAGGCATTCTATTCTAAATTGGAATAAGCTAGGCCTATGTGGGGGCTCTGGCTAGGTTGGAGCGAATAATACTTTTTCATGGCAGAAAAGTGTGTGCTATTCATGTCACTGATTTGCCCAAAAAAATTGTTGAAAAATCAATTACTTTTGTCAACTCCATCAGATGTCACCGTTGTCAGATTTAGTGTTTGACTGTGATTGAATAGTAGGCCGAGGGGGCACGCGCCTAGATAAATTCTGGGCCACAACTAAAATAGTGAGGCAATTGTGACGGAGGTCTTCCGGCACCTGTTCATCCCCCTCGGGGATATGAACGTGTGACCTCGTCAACTACATCAGTTCGGAAATGGGAGGCACAGTACGATACCGCTGGACTAAAGCAGTGTTTCCCAACCTTTTTTGTCTCGCGGACCCCCTAAACCTCTTAGTTGTGTCACGAGTACCCCCTAATTCATGTTTTATATCGCTTTCTCTGTCCTGATGTGACTGCTTCATGCATCTGTTATAACATCTTTCCAAGTAGGCTACCCCCTGCAGTGTGCTCGCGTACCCCTAGTGGTACACGTACCCCTGGTTGGGAAACACTGGACTAAAGGACCACTCCCCCAGCCCAACGGCATCGACACTGTATGAGGCTTTCGGGAGGGAGATGTACTAACGTTCCACGCCAACTCGGCTACATAGCTTCCGTTACACAATTCTACCATGGCCGCTCATCAAGGCCTGGGGTGAAAGTTCCTCACAGCAGAAAGCAGTGTTGCAAAATGGAGAAGATGCCTTGGCTGTGGCTCAAACGACTGCGCACTGACTGTGCACTGACTGTTAGAGTTCAATTCTGACCCGAAGGTCATTTCCCGGTCCTCCCTCATCTCTCTCTCTCCAACTAATTTCCCGTGAAAACTCTCACTGTCCACTAAAAGCTTAAAGCAAAGGGGAGAGCTGCCCCATTGTGATTCAAGCCCTTACTTTTCAGGGTACCAACATGGTGCTCTGACCACTACACCAAAAAGCCAGGCTTGTTGGCACTAGTCAGAGCAGAGCCACAACCCTATCCCTCCATCACACTGCTTTCCCCTTTGTGATGCAGCCCCATACTTCACACTCTAAAGGGGGATTCATACTTGGCGTGACTGGTGTAAGTCTCCTTCATACTTCACTCGCGACCTCACTCGCGCCGTCACGTGACCCAAAATGACGTCACACGCCGTGGCGCGAGATGCCGTGTCGCGACGTCGTGCACCCCACATTTTTTGTAACATGTCGTGCGCCACCAGCGACCATGCAGGTAGGCAGACAAAGCAGGAGTTGCGAAGAGAGGCTACAACTACTGTATGCTACTACAGAATGGATCCTGCACCATTTTAAGGATAATAAAATGTCATAGAGAGTTATTTTATCTTCTCTCTTAAATGTTGTTCAGTGAAACAATTGTTTACTTTGTTCAGAAGCACGCTGTGTTCGGCGATATATTTAAAAATTCTGCCGCCAGAACAATGCTCTCACATGGTCTTGGAATGATCTGGCAATGTAGGCTACAACAAAAAATATATGTTTCAATGTGGTAAGTCACAAGTCAGACGTTCAGTAGCCCTACAGCAGCCGTGTTTGGCTTTCTATTTTATACATCCGTAGAACTCACGCTGCGAGTTGCGAAAGAAACTGCCGTTTCTCTCATGAACAGCAGAGGGCACTTCCGACAATGCGAGCGAAAGCCTTTTGAAGTATGAATAGTCTGTCGCAAGTGATGACGTCATTAATGGTTCTCGCGCCACACGCGACAAAATGCGCACGTGAAGTATGCAGAGCCCTTAATGCCTCGTTTCCACTGCCGGTTTTCTTGTAGGCCTGTTGCTCAACTCGGCCTCGGACTCGGCCACCACTCTTTGTTTTACCATTGAGCTGTGTCATGCCTATTTGATAAGCAAAAAATGGTGGCCACAAGTCGGGCTGTGTCGGGCTGTAGGAATGCCAGAAAAACGTCAGTGGAAAAGAAGCGTCCCCCATTACATACCACGCTCCAACCGTATCTCTTTCATTTCGTGAACTATTGACGAAAAACATAGCTTTAATTTTCGTGGTGCATTCACGTTATTGCCCGTTTTTCGTGGTTGGGCAACGAAACGCTGCCTATTCATTTGAATTGCCCGACTGCTGCCTAGCGACCGCCTAGTTTGACGCCCTTTCGGTACCGTCACATGGTAATCAAACATTTCAAACAAGCAATTTAGGGTTAGGGCACGGCCGTAAAGTATACCCCCGCAGCCCCCGCGGTGCGGGGGGGCCCTGCTCGGGTGGGGGCCCCTGGCTGGGAGGGAGTAGACATTTAAGGCGGGCCCTCCCTTACGCGACACAGGGCCATATCTGTGTCGTCAACACTGAGCTGATGGACGCTGCGTGTGAATCAACGCTCTCTGACATGTTCTCTGTGATTTAACTTTTAGTTTAATAGTAAAATCCGTTAAATAGATGGTCCGCGCACACAACCTCCGAAAAAAACGCTCAATTCCGCTAATTGTCCACGAGCGCCGTAGGGTGGGATTGCACAAGTTATCAATTTAAGATACAGAGAACAGCGTGCGTCTTTTCCCTCAAGCGCAGCTCTGTCATAACATCGTAGCCTAGCCCTAATGAGACCACACGCTGGTTTTTATGGGGTGGAGACTCAAGAACAAGTCAGCAACACATTTTGCAGTATTCAGAAAAAGAGAAACTACCAACCGGTGCGTTGCTGCACAGCTGATTCGGCGACGTCTTCTGCCTCGTAATATCCTCACGTTTATTCATAAACGTGCGATTCAAAGGTTACTCAAAATAATTCTAACCTACTGAATCGTTATCTCTTATAGGCCTACTTTCCCTGGAGTCCCAAAGCCCACACTCCTTTCACCGTTTTCCTTGATACTGGAAAGTTGTCCGTGTTTGCAACACGGCCGGTGTGGAGAGTCTGTTCTCTCGCATCACGTTTGCAGATCAGTAAAGTGTCTTGAAATTACGGTCAGTAGGCATTACAAATTGCAAACTTACAGCTGTCACGCAAACTTAGAGCTGTTGGAGAGGCATTAAAATGTGTGAACTCAGGTTTGCTACACGGTGAATGGATTTGATGAGTGAGAAAGTAACTTCACTAATAGCCTAGCCTACTATTTATTGATTGATTGATTTAGCCAATGTAGGCCTATTTAGGATTGCAGTGTTGGTTTTTATATTCATATGAATAGGCCTGTGTCTTTTTTTATTTGTGTGTGTGTGTGTGTGTGTGTGTGTGTGTGTGTGTGTGTGTGTGTGTGTGTGTGTGTGTGTGTGTGTGTGTGTGTGTGTGTCTAGGCCTATACATAGCCTACATAGACCTTTATATACATATAGACCTATAATATATAGCCTAATATATATTATTAGGCCTACATTATATTATGATAATAAAAGAATATATAGCCCTACATGGGTAATATGTAGTCTAGTGGGCACTGGGACACTCTGCCCTGAAAAAAATGGACCTCTACTTGAAAAAGTTAGTGGAGGAGGCCGTGGTGTGTGGGGGGTGGGTGGGGGTCTGTGGTGTTCCGGAGGGTGGGGTGGGGGGGTTGCGTGGTTGGGGGGCCCACTCTAGTATCTTGCAGGGGGGCCCCAAGTGTTTGTGTTACGCCACTGGTTTAGGGTTAGGGTTAAGGTTAGGGTTAGGGTTAGGTTTAGGGTTAAGTAGGGTTAAGGTTAGGTTTAGGTTTAGGGTTAAGGTTAGGGTTAGGTTTAGGTTTAGGGTCGTATGACATAAGGTGTAAGACGTACCGAAAGGGCATCGAATTAGTGAGTCCCGAGTGTAATAGCAGTGTTCTGTCAGCACCCACTCCCCGCCCCTGCAGATGCTTGGATAACCATAGCAGCAGTCGGGCAATTCAAATGAATAGGCAGCGTTTCGTTGCCCAACCACGAAAAACGGGCAATAACGTGAATGCACCACGAAATATTAAATTTATTTTTTTCGTGAAATGTCAGAGATAGGGCTCCACCCCCAGCATACTTCTCCCATTCCAAGATGCCTCCAATCCATGCTGGGATCCCAGGGTTATCCATCCTGGCATCCCTCGTAACACCCTGGGTGTGCCTCCAATGGCTTCACAGCATAACATCCCACTTTTGACAGCATATGCAGCAAAGTGGGTTCGAGTTGACCCACTGGGACTAAAAAAATGACCTTCTGGGGTACCAACCTGGGGCTCTAACCGCTACACAGCTACACCGCTGCTCCGCTGCACCGCTACAGGCTCTTTGGCATAATAGAATAGGTCTACACTCACAACCCCACATATCTTAACCAGATACAGCAGTCCTTGTACATAAACAATGGCATATAAGTCACATAAGTCAGGACATATCTGTATCTGTTCCTGCAACGGTCCAAGTCTGTGAGAGCTAAATGTAACGGAGACTAACTAGCAGAGCTGGCGTGGAATGTTAGTAAACCCAAAGCCTCATACAGTGTCGATGCCGTTGGACTGACGGTGCCCATAAGAGAGACTGGTCTCTTGGTCCAGCGGTATTGTACTGTGTCTCCCATTGCCGGACCGTTGTAGTTGACGAGGTCGCACGTTTGCGCCCCGAGGGGGACGAGCAGGTGCAAGATGACCTCCGTCACAGTGGTGCCGCTGACCCGGGATGGGAGTAAGGTTTAAGTGGGAGAGTGTAACGGAGGCTAACTAGCAGAGTTGGTGTGGAACGTTAGTAAACCTGCCTCCCAAAGCCTCATACAGTGTCGATGCCTTTGGACTGAGACTGGTCTCTTGGTCCAGCGGTATCGTACTGTGTCTCCCATTGCCAGACCGTTATAGTTGACGAGGTCGCACGTTCGTGCTCCGAGGGGGACGAGCAGGTGCACGATGACCTCCGTCACATAAACTGACTTACGCCATCTGGCTGCATTTCACCAAACTACATGCAAGGGCTTTCCGGTTTCCTCACGCAACCATTTGAGGACTGTGAAAATCAGAATAATTCCTGAACGAATGATCCACCCAGGATTGCCAGGAGGGATTTTCCATGGATAGGAGAACATGGATTTTCTTCCACCTGTCATTCTCAGCTGCGTCACAGGTCAATGTGAGTTCAATGAGAGTGGCTGAAGTGGCACGTCGGTAAAGATGAGGACAGGTTGTTAATCCAATCACATGCAAGGATTTTTTAATATGGAGCATCATTCAAAAACGTGTTGGTTGTGGAGGATACCCAGATGGTCGTGAAGACGAAGGCCAAGCATACCAGCTGGCGAGAGCCAGGTTATGTGAGAGCTGTGGGTGAGACCAACAGGGAGTGCAGGAGGTGAGGTGCAGTAGACAACTCATATAATCACACTGTGTAATTTAAGAAGAGCAGGCACATCTTTCTTTTTTTACATTTAAGTATTTTTGGGGGACAGGACAATGGAGGAGAGACAGAAATCGAGCTGGGAGAGCGAGAAGGGGAAGGGCCGGCAAAGGAATCGAACCCGGGTCGGCCACACAGCAGACGAGTGTCCCACCGTTAGCGCCACGGCAGGGCCAAGGCCTGTCTTAACTGGGTTTTCCCATACCCGTGTTTTCCTCCTAATTTACAGTCAATTGCATCGGGGACGGTCGAATTGATAAATGATCTCTGGTGGAAATTGATAAACGATTACTGGTGGAAGGGGTGAACTCTGTGAAATGTGCATCCGGTCGAGAAAAATCTTCCAGAAGACTCAAACCAGATGTATATAATGTGCAAGGATGGATCACTGAACAGGCCTACTGGTCCCAGGCCCAGGGGCCCAAGAGGCCCAATCGGGCTCTTAAGCCCAAGCCTGAAAACAATTCATTATTTGTCTATATTTATCTTCTCATATTGTGTTAAAATTGCACTTTTAACTAGCCTGGGTGAAAAGCCGACTGTTGACTCCGTCAATCAGTCTGGAAAAGACAAGGCGAATCCGTCTCCGTGGATGGTGGGAGATGGTCTGATCTTACTCTGCCATTTACATTCATTGGAGTTCTGAATTCAAATGAAAACCCATATTTTGCTTTATTAGCATGACTGTTACGATACAGCGTTGCAAAAGCATACAAATAACAAAACAAAAGTGTGAATATTAGACATGCACCAGATCCTGATTTTTAGGATCCTGCCGGATACCGGATCCACTGCTTAAGATCCTGCCGGATCCGGAACTGGATACCGGATCCTACAAAAGGGTTGAAACACATAGCCAACTCGCACATGTGGGCCCTTTTTATCACGTTGGCGCAAACTATTTTTAAGACTCATTGGCTTACTGCCACACTGCCTTCAACGGCTGTTTCCAAAGGGCTTTCATTCCATGCAGCGATTGGGGTTGTGAAAGACTGACTGAAAAGCCTAGGCTACGTAAAAAGTAGAGATGTCCCAGATCCTGATTTTTAGGTAACTGCCGGATACCGGATCCACTGCTTAAGATCCTACCGGATCCGGATAGTCTAAAAAACCCTATTATCCTGCCGGATCCGGAACCGGATCTTGGATCCTGTACATCTCTAGTGAATATAGTTACCTTAACCAATCAGTAAGGGACCTCGCGGGTGAGTTCTGCGTCACCACTTTCAACTGTTTGCTGATTGGCTAAACACTGAGAAAACCGAGCTCGAGGCTTTTGCCAGACGATGTGCGGAGCCAAAATCTTTGGGTGGAGTACATATGGCGTCGCCAGGCTAACTTTTAACTACTTTTTTTTTTTTGAGGGATAAACCTCCAAATCACCGCCAACAAAGGCTCTTTAACATCTTTGCTAAACACCCCAAACCTTTTAGAAACTTGCAATTCCATGGGGAGAAAGCATTTCTTGTTTTCTGACCCAGGGGCCCATGAAATCATCATCCGTCCCTGGTAATGTGGAGAGAAATGTAAACTGACTGGATGGCAAGGGCAGGTTACATCTTTCTTCTATATGACGGATAATTCCACTTCTGATCTGTCGTCCAACCAAAGTGTAAAATTAGTGTTGCTTTGATGGGCATAAACAACACAGCTGATCTCATGCATGCAGCAAACTGCACATGTAGGCCTAATGTTCTCTGACCTTTAGAACCATTCTGAAAGATATGCTTATCCTAATGTCCAGAGGAACCCCTTTTTTAGAACCAGAACCATTTTCCCTCACATTAACCATATGCCAACCATAATCCTATGCCAAAATAATAGGCTAGGGATTAACTGATTTTTTAAAGGAATACCACATAAACATTAGATCAGCATTGCTACTGTATTAGGCCTATTGTTTCAACTAAGATTATATTTGGCAAAAATGCATGTCTTTCTGCATCCACTGGCAGTTAAAATAATGTAAACAGAATGAACAATTGACACCACGTCATGATGGATGTTGACCCAATGCATTTTCTGACATTGAAGTGAATGGAAACAACGGGAGCGAGAACAGCGATATGCAGGGACGAAAATACTAATTTAATGCATTAATGACCATTGGGTTATAAATTAGGGGTCCCAGCTTCTGTCCCGTCCTATACACCATCCCCAAACCTTTGGCGAGAATCCACAGCGAAGTCCGCATGCGCAATGTACCTCTCCATGCTCCTCTTTCAAGGCTGACATACGAGCCTCTGCAGCACCGCGCTCAACGAGGGATACACGGCTGGGATGCTCCACCTACAATGATCTTCGTATGCGGCATATCCCGATAATATCTGTAACTGTAGGCAGTTACCACGCTCCCCATACAGACCTGTAAACCCCTCAAAACCTGGCGATTGTGTGACCTTCAGCCGACTGTCATATTAACCGGAATTTGGAGCCCTACGCGGTAAGTGTGATAGCTCTCACCCATCTCATACAGATGCAAGCGATGTGATATTGTTGATGCAAGATATTAAGGTGTCGAAATATTTTAAAGCATCTCTTGACTGCAGAGTAGGTCCTCATCATCATCATATATGCCGCGAGGACCAACACTATGCATATCCTACATTGCTCTTGACCGGCACGTTGTGGCAGTCTACCTAGCCTACATCCTACATCCTACATCGGTTATGTGATGTGGTTGTTTAGCGGGGCATGGATGTTCGTGCGCATTGCTCATTTTAGTCAGTTCTCTTTTTCATAGGCCTAATGCCCACCTGTCCTTACTATCACCACACATCGTTTTTCGGCATTATACCAGATAGCTTGTGCGCGATGATCATTTGGTGGTTTGGAGGACCTCGGTTGCGGCTGTAGGATACGCCACTCTAATCTGCGGGAGGAAGGGCGTCATTTTAAAGGATTTAGAGTATACCAGTTCATCCAATCCATCCCATTTGTGTCTGGGTCACTTGCATTGCATTGTTTCAGCTTTGCGCGCTCAAGTGGCCCGGGTGGATTTTAAGATTTCGGTCGGAATTATGAGCGGCAGCCCACAATTCACTGTCGTGAAAGGCCGCATCTCAGCCGGGAAACCTGCTGACCAATCCTTCCCGCTGCCTTTTGTGCAGCACGATGCTTAGTGCCCCTGACTGGCTCTCTGGTACCAATCCGTAATGGAGCCATCTTTCAAGGTCCTCCGGTGTGATGGGACGAGGATGCAACATTTGGCACAGCCAGTTTTGAGAGTGTGGCCATTCTCTTACGCGTAAACGCATATGAGCGCACGAATGTCTTCTGGCGTTCTGCGTGCCACCTGCACGTCTGCAACGAAGGAAACGTTAACAGAAGCGAATAGCAGGCTGAAGTCACTAGGATTTAGACCTGAGACGACCTCCCCCCAAATGTGACCCTCCAGACACCTTCTGCCTAAGCCTGTGCAGCTTAGCATCTGTGTTCTTCAAACAAAGGGAATTCATAAGAAAATAGCAGACAGTCTAGTAGTCTCACATCAACCGGGACGCACAGTATCTGGCACTCTTCAGGCTAAAACCATGTAGGCTTAATTCATATTTAATACTTATGTTTATGACACATAATTACAAGATGTGTTGTGTTGGAACTGTATTTTATTCCATATGAGAGCAAACATGTTGCCTTGGCACAAATGTGCCCTTTCGCATTCAAGAATTCATGTTCAAGGCTAAGCAGAAGATAACTGGACTGTGCGAGGACTTTATCTGTACCAGAACAATGGAATGCCCAAACACAACAGAGTTGCATCTCCACATGGCAGGCCAAGGACTGTGTGTTCGTTGCCTGATTATCATAGACTTGCAATCGAGATTCGATCTGCAGCGCCGCCGAAGGTGTTGCGTCACTAGGAGGGCGCAGCCTGGCTAGTGTGTTCGTGTGTCTGTGTGTGTGTGTGTGTGTGTGAATGAATTAATCTCTATCCGGGTACGCCCCCTTTTCCCTTTAGCGGATAGAGATAATTGTTATCAGGGACAATCCTACAATAAATATGGCTTGGAGATATTACAGCGGTTAGGACGAGTGGGGAAAATGGTGACTGACGGTTCTCCCCATCCGCTCTCCAAGCCGGCTTGAAACTTAATTAAGGATTCTCTGTGTCTTTCATTTCAGGTGTTTCATATTTACAAATGTTAAGGGTTTGAACCTAACATTTACTTGGTCCTTCAGAACCGGATCCCAAGATACCCGACGATTCCAGCACGCGAGGAGGGAACCAGGAAAGTCTGTGGCCACAGCACTAAGACCCGTTTCCGGGACTGGTCTCTCCCTCGCAGGCTGGGATCCGACGGTTGACGGGAATCTTGAAAAGACCAGAGAATCGTGAGTAGGCCTACATTTTTATTTTTATTTAAAAAGGATTGAATGAAAAGACGGTAAAATAAGAGAAGACAAAACCCTGACAATTCTAGACTCTATCAGGTAAACGTAAAGGGAGGGCAGACTCCCCTAGTACGAGAAACTAGTTTAAATTCTGTGTTCTCCGCGTTGAGAGAAAGTGTGCGTGAAAGGATTCGTATTACCACTCGGTAATACGTTTCATACCAATACAACAAGGTCCAAATAGCGAGTCTTTGTGGAAGCCTGTATGCAAGAAGATTCCACCTGTGAGGTTGAAGTGAATCTTACCACAAACGATCGTTGATCGCTATCTTGTTGAAAAGTGTATCCAACAATAGAGGCACTGTAGGTGTTGTGACGTTGGACTAAATTCATAGAGACAAAATGGGGGGCAGTAACAGCAAAAGAAGTGAAAAGTTCCTTGCTGAAATGCAATGCAAGGACTGGAAAATCGTGCATAGAGAAAATCCTAGTGCAGTAGACTGGTTTGATGATAATGAGGAAACGGACGGGGATGTGGAAGAGGTAGAAGTCGTTCTAAACTTAGAAGGATTGTTTTACCAAGAAAAAAAAAATAGACCTGAAATTACCCTTCTGGTCCAAGGGACCCCCGTACGTTTCCTCTGTGACTCTGGTGCTAAAAAAAAAAAAGCAAATGACAGCCATTTGGATTACTCACTGAGCAGTTAATGTCTCAGATAGCCTACCATATAATAATAATAATAATAATAATAATAATAATAATAATAATAATAATAATAATAATAATAGTAATAATAATAATAATAATTGTATTTGTATAACACTGTGTCATACAAGGCAAGTAATATGGATATCTGTCTGTCTGTCTGTGTGGGCCCTATTTGTTGTATGAATTGTCCTAAGTGGGACACCCCACTGTGTGTGTGAGAAAGATTGTATATGTGTCTGTGGAGTGTACGTGTGTATCTGTGGAGTGAGTGCCTAAATATGTCTGAGAGTGGAAGAATTTTTTTTGAGTGTTTAGTGAAGGTACTCTATTGTGTTCAGAGTTAGCTGGAGCTTGGGAGTGCACATGTTGAAACAACATTTTTAAAATAAGAATAAGCCTTTTATTTTATTCTACAATTCAACTTTGAGGTGTAGGATTTTGTCATGATTTTGTTTTTCCACACATTCTTACCCATTTATTTTTGATTAGGAGAAAACGGGGTTGTGGAGTTATGTTGTTTCTTTACTATTTTCAATTGAAAGTTAACATGTTAATGTTTAAGCCTTTAAGACACGGCATTATAAATTAGCTGTTACCAGAATGGCAATGACCAAGTCATAATGTATTACTAAAGGCCCCGTGCACTGTCATGGTAGTGTAGTGTAGTTGCAAAAGAGTTTGCTTTCATGATTTACAGTACCAAAATGTCTTTGTTTCTTCTAAAGAATAGATTAAGCTTTCTCCTTGTTCTTATTTTTTTTTAAAAGAACAATGGGTTTGAGATCTTGAAATAACGCAGGCGTTATTTGATGGCCCAAAGGTGTTGTGAGTAAACCTTATTTGGACCTGGTCTGAGAGTTACACCACATGTGCTGAACATTTCTAGAAATTTAGGTTGTCATTTTGTTTTGATTGACTCTTAACTATGACTTATTTCTTTGTTTTATTTCATCGAATTTCTTGCCTTATTATGTTCTATTTTGATGAGTTATTGATCAATGGATCATGGGTTTGGTTTAAAAAAAAAAAAACCCTAAAAGTTGGGTAGTAGTACTCAAATACATTTCCAATGCAATTATGATCTGGAACTTTATTTTAATGACAATGTTGACTCTGATAAACCAGAAAAAACTAGACTCTGAATACACAGAGGCGCTTGACAAAATCACCCCAGCAAAGATAACAGTGTCCTATGTGTAGATGTTTACATTAGCTCGGATAGATATTAAAAGGCTCAGAGGCTCTCTCTAAGTAGCCCAAGGTCTTCTGCAGGCAACCCTTATCAGACACAGCAGGCCCAAACTATCAACATGCAAATTTCTGTGGCAGAGACAGAAAGACACTTAATAGTGAAACCTCCAACAGTGTATGCTAAACCACCTGTTTGTCACTGAAAAGACAATAAGAAATAAAAAAAAAACTGAACACCGACCTAGATAAACAATACCAAAGCTTAAAGTTATGTTAAATATCTATCATTGTCGTTAGTTTAATACTGTAAGTGTGAACATTGCTTCACATGGTGTGTGATGAGACATGTCAATGTTCTCTATTTGCTTTTAAAAGTTTGAATTTGATGACGTTGGGATCCTTATATTTTCATTTGTTTGATTTATAAACAAAGAGACAGTTGTCTAACTCTGTCTTTTCATTTCAGTCGTCAACTTGCAATCAAAGTGAAAACTGATTGCCAATAAGGTTTTAGTTCCGTTACAAAATGTTTTATGTAGCCGATACATGAAGTTAATAATTTTTTGCTCTGATTTGATTTCAAATTGATCTGGCTTGAGTGTACATGAAAGAAAGTTGTTTTCCCTATAATATTTTTTTTGTGTTCTTTGAGGAACAGGCCCAGTGTTATGGAAACGAGCTGAAACACAGCTGATGTGAATGGAAGGAACCTAGACAATACCAATGATCGCTAGGTTAAGTGAATTTTGTTTTTAATTTGATAAGTTTCACAAGATTTTCCCAGAGTTTGTTTTGTTTCAATTGGGTAATAATTTTAGTTATAACACTTGATAAAATAACAACTGTTATTTTTTTTTTTTCTTTCTTTCAAACCATGAAAAGTTTGACCTAAAGTTAGACAAGGTCTTACCTTTATACCTTAGATAAAGGGTCTGTCCGGTTGTTTGTTTCATTTTTCTTTTAAAGTTGCGTATTTTACAATGGCAGTTGTGTTTTCTTTCTTTTTATCTCTTACATTTTGATTGGTTGATCTAGTGATCTGTATGTCTGGGTGATGACAGTGAAACTTTGGAATGGTGTGAGAAAGTAGGATTCTCAAATATTTTTGGATTCTCAAATATTACTCATACTCAATTTTTTTTATTTTTACAAAATACATTTTTGAATGTACTGACATTATTGGCAGGAGTTGGGCTAGGCCCCTATATCACCATGACCTCATGACAAAAGGACAGTGAGGACTGCATGCCAATATGTAGTAAGTAACTATGTGGTCAACACCACATTTTGTCAGTTTGCATTTATCGCCTATTCTGTAAGGAACTGTAATGTAAACGTGAGCCACAATAGTCAGATACTGACCAGAGTAATTTTCTTTTTCATAATTTTGCTCTTGATAAATTGTTGTTCCCCGGGAATGTAGAGCTATCTATTTTATTTTGATTGTAGATTATGAGAGAATGGTTGGGCGGCTTTGGGTTTTGTTTTGTCTAAACTAACAAAACATTTTTTGTTTCTTCTCTATTATAATGCTCTCTAATCTGTTACAACTGCGCACCTCCTCCACACTAATGTCTGTGTGTGGATGAGTTGACTTCTGAGAGCTTATTATTTTTTTTAAACAAATGTTTGAAAAAGCCTGCCTTGATGTAGGCTATGCGAGTGATTCTCTGATTCGGCTACACTTTTAAGTCCGTGGATTTGATTTGCCAATTCCACTAACTATTAAGATTAAGCTTGGCAATTTGTTTGTTTGGCACTATGTAAACATCTAGGTCATTTAGTTGGGAAAAATACTGATAATTGGCTTTTTGCTTTTGCCAAAAGCGTAGGGGAATCGTAGAATCACTCATTTAATAAAAAAAAAAATAAGAACAATATGAACTGGAGGATGTTGGAAGATGTTTACTTCTCATCATTTACTGTGCTCAAAGTCTGTTTCGGAAATTACTTAAGTCTTATTGAGTCATGTGGATGGCACATGTCTCAAACAGGAGAGATATTTTAGGATTAATCAGTGCATTAAACAAATATGTGTATAGGGCACATGTTAAATGAAACCTTGTTCTGAAACTTCACCCCTTAACCTAACCTAAAACAAACATAAGAGAGCTACAATGTGGAATCAAATTGCATCAGGGTTTGAATCATTTGTATGTTGGTGGTGTACTATAAAAAAAAAAATGTGGACAGAATGAACAACATCCACTAGCCTATAAATGTGCAGGCGCTGGGCAACAAAACTGAATTCGGGTTCAGGGCCATCCATGAACAACTGAAGGCAACCTGCCTAATGGCATTCCAATCTCGTATTGCGGTTGATGTGCTTTGGCCGATAGGAGTGTGTGCTCTATTTTTGGTTATCAATGTTGTTCCTTCATACCGAACAATACGGCAGCTGACGAAAGTGTCACCAGGGCGATAGAGGGACTGGGATCCCTCAACCAAAAAGAAAATGAAAGACCACTCCGGGGTCGATACTTCAGTGTGGGATGGTTCCTCTGACATGTTTGGCCAATACAAACAGTTGGCAGCGTCCATAATCATGTCTATTGCAATATTTGCGGCGATCCTCACGTTATGTGGATGTTGTTGTATTCTTTGTATTAGAGTGTTGTGCACCAGATTTAGTACCACTGCCATTGCACAAATGGAAGAAAAAATGTCAAACCTATATGCTCTTCTAACTAGACAGGATAGTGATGTCGATGACACTATGATGATGTTGTTGGTGGAGACCATGAGCCTCCACACCAATCTGACGATTCCATCCAGGTCCCTGATCTGTTCCCTGACCCAGGGGATTATGCTCGGGGCCTCTAAGTGTACCTATTTAAAGAAAAAAATCATTTGAAGTCATCACTGGATGATGTTAATGTTTGTCTCTATATAGAATAAACAGGGGGAAATGTTGGAACTGTATTTTATTCCATATGAGAGCAAACATGTTGCCTTGGCACAAATGTGCCCTTTCGCATTCAAGAATTCATGTTCAAGGCTAAGCAGAAGATAACTGGACTGTGCGAGGACTTTATCTGTACCAGAACAATGGAATGCCCAAACACAACAGAGTTGCATCTCCACATGGCAGGCCAAGGACTGTGTGTTCGTTGCCTGATTATCATAGACTTGCAATCGAGATTCGATCTGCAGCGCCGCCGAAGGTGTTGCGTCACTAGGAGGGCGCAGCCTGGCTAGTGTGTTCGTGTGTCTGTGTGTGTGTGTGTGTGTGTGTGAATGAATTAATCTCTATCCGGGTACGCCCCCTTTTCCCTTTAGCGGATAGAGATAATTGTTATCAGGGACAATCCTACAATAAATATGGCTTGGAGATATTACAGCGGTTAGGACGAGTGGGGAAAATGGTGACTGACGGTTCTCCCCATCCGCTCTCCAAGCCGGCTTGAAACTTAATTAAGGATTCTCTGTGTCTTTCATTTCAGGTGTTTCATATTTACAAATGTTAAGGGTTTGAACCTAACATGTTTATTCATCTGTTATGTTTTAGTAAGTAACTACATCTTTATACAGTTTTGGCAATGATGCTGTGTTTGTTTAAAAGATACATCAAGACGGCTGAAAGCATGGAGATCATCACTCACCTTATCAACGACACGGTGGAGTTCTACAAATGGAGCTTGACCATCGCAGGTGACCATCTGGAATCATCTCAGTGCTTTAACTCTGTGACACTATGTTTTCATTTTGGGGAGTGTGTGAATTAAAGTACAGTCACTCATACATTAGACAAGCATTTGTCCTATGATTTAGGCTTGTTCTTGAGACCTGGAGAAAAGTGCTATTTCTTACACTGATGAAATCTCCGACCCAAAGTACCGGTTTGAATGTATTTTGCTTTTATATATACTGTACCGAAAATGTGCCAAACCGTGACCCCAAAACCGAGGTAAGTACCAAACCAGGATTTTGGATAGGCCTACCGTTACACCCCTGTCCCCACCATCCACACCTAAAATTATACTCATCTCTTATGGCAGACAAGCGTGTGGAGAAATGGCCCCTGATGGACTCCCCCCTGCCCACGCTGGCCATCAGCTCCTCATACCTGCTCTTCCTCTGGCTCGGGCCGAAGTACATGAAGAACCGCGAACCCTTCCAGCTCCGCAAGACACTCATCGTCTACAACTTTGCAATGGTCTTCTTCAACTTCTTCATTTTCAAGGAGGTACGTAACGTACAGTATAGGGGTGGGTATTGGCAAGGAGTTCACGATTCGATGTGCATCATGATACACATGCCACGTTCAGTGGTGTAGTCTACTTTTATATGGTGGGTATACTGTATATTTGAGACTTTTTTGAAGTGGGTATACTGTATATATTTGTGCTATTCAAAGCAATGGATCAATCAATTTTAAGTGGGTATACTGAAATCCCTGAAATTTAGAAGTGGGTATACTCCGTATACCCGCGTTCTACGTAGACTACACCACTGGCCACGTTGCAGTACTATCACAATGCACTATGATAGAGGTATTATTGCGATGTATGGCGATATTTACTTCATTCATTTTCTTTTTTCACCTTTGCCAACATTATACAATAAGAATGTAAATAAAAACTATGATAGTTTATACATAGAATAGGTTGCAAAAGGCTAATAATAAAGTTTCAAAATAATAATGATGATGATTTGCTTGGAAGCACCATCATATCATATCAGAACAACTCTGGACTAAAAGGTAACAGAACTTTGAAAGGACACTACGCCCTTGCATCGTGATTCAGTATCCTGACTGCATATCACAATTAATCATGATTCGATTCAATATCGTCACAGTCCTAGTACACTAGTATATACTGTATGATATATCCTTATGCCCTGAAGAAGGTCATAAGGGCCAAAACGCATAGGCATTGTAGCCAAATAAAAAGTACAAAAAAGTGTAACCTTGAAAGCCTCAGAATTTCTCTACCTGGACCAGGTACGTATATATATATGATGATGGCAGCATTTTAGGTTTTGGGTTGGGTTTGGACTTATGCTACCATTGCTGTTTGTGTGTTATGATTGTTGTTGGAGTTGAATTCACCAAGTCAATGTCTTTTGGCAGCAATGTCTTTTTGCAGCACTGAAAACTAAAGTTGCGTCATTTGTTGTTATAGTAGCTGATTAACTGTGTTTTATCTTGGTCATGGTATAACAATGGTTTAATCGTTGCAGTTTACTACTTGAGACAGTAGGCTTTTAAACCATAAACATGCCAATTACTTAAGTTGTCAGTCATAGTTGTATTTTGCTGTATAATCTATATCTTGCCACATGATGTTCATAAGACTCTTTCGGAAACACTACTACACTGTCTCCTTTTAACACCAATTGCCATTACGTAGATTGCCAACCTGTTTGAGGATTGTGCAGTTATTTTTTTTAACCACCAGACATTCACTGCTTTCCTTTCCCTCCTCTCATTGCGATGTCCCTGTTAATGTGTTTCAGCTCTTCCTGGCTGCTCGGGCAGCGAAGTACAGCTACATCTGCCAGCCTGTGGACTACTCAGACGATCCTAATGAAGTGCGGGTGAGTGTCATTTACTTCCATTACATTACATTACATAGCATTACGTTACATTACATTATATTCAATTACACTACACTTAGCTGACGCTTTTATCCAAAGTGACTTGCAGGGTAATTGGTTCAGTCCCTGTAGCAGTGGGGGGTTAAGTGCCTTGCTCAAGGGCACCTGAGCCATGGAGTGCAGTAGGGAATGGAAGGGTGGGATTTGAACCTGCAACCCTCTGATTTAAAGCCCACCCTCTTAAGCAATAGGCCACGACTGCCATTTCCTCGGGAAAAGGGTTCCCACGGAAGTGCACGTCAAAGTGCTGTGAAGTGTCAGACTCCGTTCCTGGGGCCTCCGTGCTTTGTAAGGCGTAATGAGACACGGTATAGACGACGTTATCGGCTGTGAAATGTGATGCCCAGGCACTGCTCCACTGGCCAGACAGAGCCATGCAGGCGGCACAGACAGGGCATGCCAACGCAAAAACTGTGGTGTTGATTCAACACTTAAGGTAATGATACACAGGGCAACATTTTGAGCAATGTTGCTGGGCAACATCATGAATGGCTATTAATTGTCTGATGAAAAGCTGAAAAAATGTTGATAGCTGCTAATCCAAGTTCTCCTAAGTAATACATTATATGATAAACAGTCTAAACAACATCTTATCCCCTTAATGCACGCCGTACCTCCTGTCGCACGCTGTAATAGACATTGAAAGTTAACCCCCATAGTACTACACTACTATGACAGTGCACGGGGCCTTTACGACTTGGTCATTGCCATTCTGGTAACAGCTTATTTATAATGCCGTGTCTTAAGGGATTAAGGATCTCGGTACTGTCATAGCAATGTTGTTATGATGTAGTTGAGTATTTTCAGCAAATTGTTAATAGGCCCGCCAGCAACCCCATCTGCAGTAAGAGGCTACGGTCCTGGAGCCAAGGCAGAGAGAATTTGATTTCACAGGCTACTACTGCTGCTGCGATTGGCTGAGGCTGGCTGCTTTGTGACGCTGTTTCCACTGAGGTCACGGCCGGTGCTCATGACATTGTTGTCAGTAGGGCAGTGGGGTTGGGAACCGTGACTTGACTCTGACAGACCATGGCGGTCTGTGTTAGAGAGAGCTGCTAAGCCAAGTCATTAACTGGGATCAGTTAGTCTTCAAACCCCTACTACATCAAATTTGTGTCTTTTTTTCCGCCACGTTGGAGCTACATGGTTTTGGCAATACAGCATAATAAATGGCTTTATTATTAACCTCTCTTGACGCAGAGCCTATATTACAACCTTACTCTAACCAAAATTGTAATGACAAAGTCTTAATGTGGTACGTAGCCCCTTAATGCATGCTGTACTTTCTGTGGCACGTTGTAATAGTCATTGAAGTTACCATAGTACTACACTACTATGACATAACACTGGGCCTTTAGTAATGCTCTATGACTTGCTCATTGACATTCTGGTAACAGCAAATTTATAACGTCGTTTCTTATTGGGTTAAGGCTCTTGGTAATCTGCACGGGAGCTACTTGTCACTATTCACATGTACAGTTTACTCTATACACTTATGCATATGTACAGATCCTTGCTCCGTGATACCTAATGATGGACTGTCCTTCCAATAATCCCTTTGAAGTAGACTCTTTTAGCTGTCTAATGCCTGGCTTTTCACTGTGTTTCCCCTGAACAGGTGGCTGCAGCCCTGTGGTGGTATTTCGTTTCAAAGGGCGTGGAGTACCTAGACACCGTTTTCTTCATCCTGCGCAAGAAGTTCAACCAGATCAGCTTCCTGCACGTCTACCACCACTGCACCATGTTCACGCTCTGGTGGATAGGCATCAAATGGGTGGCCGGTGGACAATGTGAGTGCTGCAGAATTATAATATCGATTCTTCAGGGGCCCATGCTAAGAAGCTGTGAGGACTCCAGGCTCTTCTATTAGATGATTTACAGTACCTCTTAACTTAACCTGGTTTACTCCTGAACCAGCTTTGTAGTATAGGCCCCTGGTATAGATAGGTTTCCCGTTTACAAACATTCGCGCTTTGAGGACTGAGAGGGGCAAGATGCTAAGCAGCCACACGTCAGCGCATTTTTTGTGTGACAGCAGTTTCCAACAATCAGAGGTTGCAGAAGGACCCCTAGCTGCGGACGCCCATGTAGATCTATACAATTTGAATTATAATACTGATTCTCCAGGTATATGTTTTGTGTGAACACAACAGGTGCAATGGCGGGCGTGTGAGAGAGAGCACAGCTGAAGTTAATGAGAGGCTATTACCATACCATGGGCCGTTTTCACCCCGGGCTTGTACAGAGCTGTACTGAGCTACTGGATACGTAATTCTGTTCATTCAGATTATCTCTTGTCATGATCTGCGTGGTCAAACAGCAATATCAAATAGCAACTGGATAAATACGGATACGTAGCGATCTGATGGATGAAATGTAATATAATACACTGGTCACATGGTCGACAAAGTTTCCACCTGGGTTTGACTGGGCTGGTGAGCCTCTGGAGTGAATAGCTGCTACCCAAGTGAATAGGCCTAGCCATCAAAAGAGGTCACATGCCCAATTGATTGTACCTGTACTGAATAATCTTTAGATTTTTGTTTCCTGTGACTGTTTGGCATGCTATAGTTAGATAACAATGCAAGGATTATCAGGCACGGATTATGAAAGATGATTCACAGAGCAAATACAATAATGTTGGCATTGTGGCTCTTCACTCCTGACCTGAATGGCATCCAGAGTCCTTAGGAGAAGAAAATTGTTTGTTTATAGATAATAGTTGGGTCAGTCATTATCAATACACACATGATTAATTAGTGAATATCTCTTCAGACAGTGCATATGTTCCTATTGGAAGAAAAGGATACATGCCATAAACTAGTAGAGTAGAGTAGAGTAGAGTACTTTTTTAATCCTGAAGGAAAATAAGGTGTCTGACAGCTTACATATATACAGCCCCGCCGACAGGGGGGGACAAAAGGGCTTTTTGTCCCGGGCCCTGGGATAGGGGGGCCCAGAACTGGGCCCTCATTAAGTTTGTGATTAATGGTTCTAATTAATTTCAAAATAAGATGGTTTTTCAGAGAGGGAGATTGCGCTATATTTACATTAAATAAATGATGCAGATATTTTGCCTTTCCTGCCCTTAAAAAGGATCAGAAACCCCCACCTCCCCCACCCCCAGTGCACAAATGGTTTGGTCGGTCATTACGAGAAAGAAAAAAACGGCTTCAACTTAACGCGGCTCGTGCCAATTTGCCAAGGTGTCTGAAGAAGCAGTCGTTCACCAGGAGGGCAGAAAATGAAGGATAGGAGAAAAGTAGATGAAGACACCAGAAGCCCCAGAATTTCGGTAAAAAGTTCTTCAGATGATGCAGGTACTAACAATAGCAGAGAACACTAACAGAGCAAAAGTTTCCCTTCATAAACAGACACGCCCTGCACTGCAGCATTCATGTTTAAAACATGATCAGTCACACAGTCGCATCATTCTATAACCACAGCTTAGTAAAATTGTGTTTCAAATCTGACCATCTGTGACCTTAGCTATATGCACATTAGCCCCAATCGTAACATGATGAGAAGTTGCGTCGCGCGCAAGGAGAGGGCAAGGGAGAACTTTTAAAACTGCGCTATTATGCAACGCTATTTCGCTTAGCGCGTATAAATCCCGCTTAGCGCAAATGCTAACACTTTATCAACCTGTTAACTTTGTGGGGAGAAACAGTGTACATCCGTTTTGCATAATACATTTCTGCAACTTGACTTGTTCCTGTGTTTGGCTATTCCTGGTGTGGGAAGGCTGACGTCTTGGTGTGCTGGTGGTGACAGTGAACTAGAGCTGATTCAGTCAGGCACGTTCTGATGTGCAAGCTCTCAAATTGCTAAAGTAAATTACACGTACACTTGTGTTATTAATGATGTGAATCCTATTTATTTTGTTTCATTTCTAAATAAATGTTGGCAAAAATGCATGGATAATTGGATGGATAGATCATTTACTATGGAATTATTGTATGCGTCATTGATTTGTGAGGCTACTTTGATAATGTCGTTTCTTTTATAATGGGTAGGCCTTATAATATATAGCATATCACGTGAGAGTGGTGATTCAGGCTGAAAGTGTAGTCTGGCCACCTGGTCTCTCTTGGGAAAAAATTGTCGTTCGGTGGTTGTTTTTTCTTTTTTTTTGTGATCGGGGTTTTGGGGTAGGAGGAAGGGGGGCCCATTGATATTTTTTTGTCCCGGGCCCAGCCAAACCTGTCAGCGGCCCTGCATATATACATAGATACAAGACATAAACAAAGACCTAATACACATTATTGCACATTGCAGTAAACATAATAGCAAAATCTGTGTATAGCAAAAAGCCTTACATCAGTTAATTTACATCAGTAAACTAAATGATGTTCATAGCATTGCAGCCGTCCCTAGCATCAGATATGTCCGATCAAGCACAGCTCTCCATTACTGTATTGTCAATAGGCAGAGGGAGCTGTCACAGGCAGGGGAGTAGCAAAGTCATGCCATTGCGTGTTGTCCTCCAGTGACCGCGAGTTCCTCAGGTACGTGTTGGTCCTGGGACGACATTACGAAGCTGGTCCAGGACCAACATCTTCTTTTGACCAGGGACAGCGAGAATTATCCTGCAACGACGTTCCTACATGATGGGGAATGATGTTGGAATAGTGTAGAAAAGATGGAAATGTGAGGGAAATTAAAAAAAATACATGTATTTCAAAAAGGCGGGAAGACTCACATGACATCACACAGCAGCGATTGGTCACAAGAGGCGTTGATCATGGATCAACTTTGTATTTCGTCCCAGGTACAACAGTTAGCCAATGAAATTACGCTCACCATTGCTGTTCTGTGTGTACTCGAATAGTCTATGTTTATGGGATTCCGTAGAGAGACCTGCAACCTGATTGTATGGCTTGAAGCAGTTAATTTTGGACATACTCCACGGACATTTGTAGGCAGTGCCATCTGAACATCACTGTACTGACTGTACGTGCGTAGGCATGATAATTCAATTTCAGAATGCATTGCTGAAAGATTAAGCCAACCAATCGGTCATTCAATAATTTTAAACAGAAGCGGTTCTATAGGCTATTACATACACTGACCACTGCACACACAGCCGCATTTGTCAACACTACATGTGTTTACTGATGAGAATGCCATACATCACAAACATCATAAAAGTGTGCTGCTTTTTTAAAAAATTGTAATATCCTGATGACACTTGCCAGTGATGAATGCTTGTATGCTTGCCAGTGTGACATGGAACAGGAACAGGCAATGCAGTACTGTTAACATGCATGCAACTGGCTTCTAAAATATAATAATATAATAATAATATAATAATAATAACACTATAATATGTATCAGTATCATACCTCGCCTAAGCAGTTTGAGCCACGGGCAACGTCTGACATTCCTTATATAATGTGAATGTGAAGATGAGTAAAACAGCAGTTTCTATAATAACTTCTATCTTCTCTGCCATATTTTCTCCTGTGCTGCAGCGTTCTTCGGTGCTCACATGAACGCAGCCATCCACGTCCTCATGTACCTCTACTATGGACTCGCGGCGTGCGGCCCCAAGATCCAGAAATACCTGTGGTGGAAGAAGTACCTGACAATCATCCAAATGGTAAGTGTTATTCACGAAACCTCATCCCAATGGTCAGTACTACCACTCCTCTCTGGGATGCGGAAAGCACATTGAAAACAGTAAACTAAGACTGGATGTCAATCAAACAATCAATCAGTCAAGCCCAGGTTGAGGACGGGAGTCTGCATATTAGAAAGAACCCTACCTCTGTTGTCAGGGGAACTCACCTCCTGTCAATGTGTGCAGGGAGGGTTGATTTTTTTTCTCTCCAATAGCTGTACAGTGATCCCTAGGCTATCAAGGCGGTTACATTCCAGAACCTCTGTGATAATCTGATATTAAGCCATTGAGACAAGAACAATTTCTTTTTACATTTCATTCTTTTACATAAATTTTTTTCTCCAGTAGGCGTATAGTTATCATAAAGGATAATATGGCTTTGACAAAGTGGGACCAGGAAAGATGAACCGTAATATGCTGTTATTACATCAGGGATCGCAGTACGACCCAAAGCAGTCTGAAGCACAAGCATCAGCCTGTGTGCACTGTCGATAACGATATCACGACTGTCTGAAACAGTGGTTCTCAAACTTTATTGAACAAATGCCCCCCTTGACCTTATCATAAGCTTACCAACACCCCCCGCAGTATTACAAAAATGATATAGACCAATGCCCCGCATTTCAACTGAGCGCATCCCCTCTCAGCTGTCTCCCTTTCTCAACACCACTCAAGTGGTCCCTAGGGGTCTCTGGAGGCCTCGTTGAGAAACACTAGCCTAAAAGGTACATCCTCTCCTGATTGGTCCCCTACAGATCCAGTTCCACGTCACCATTGGCCACACCGCGCTGTCCCTGTACATCGACTGCCAGTTCCCGCACTGGATGCACTACGCCCTGATCGGCTACGCCATCACCTTCATCATCCTCTTCGGGAACTTCTACTACCAGACCTACCGCCGCCAGCCGAGACGCGAGGCCCCCGCCAAACAGGCCAAGGCCGTCTCCAACGGCGTAGCCAACGGAGGAGCTATCGGAGCCAGCAACGGCGTCGCCAGCAGCAAGCAGGAGGAGAAGCCGGTGGAGAACGGCCGGCGGAAAAGGAAGGGCAGGGCGAAGCGAGACTAGACCAGGCCAGGGGGACAGGAGAGGAGAGGAGGGGGAGAGGAGAGAGGAGCAGGCAGGCCGGTCGGTCTCCCCACGGACTACCGGAACACCAAAACACTGGACAGAGAGGGAGAGGAGGAAGGGGGAGGGGGAGGGAGAATGGGAGGAGTCATGAGGATAGGTGGAGTCGGTCTGTGATGTGAGTTGAGGTGAGGTGATGTGATGCCATGTCGTTGGTTATGACCTGGAAATGTGAAATGGGAACCAGCTGTTGTCTCAAAGTTGCGATTGGAATGAATGGGCGAATGCTGGATGCTGAATGTGGTAGATGGGGCATGCAGCCGGGTTGGTTCATCCTAAGATACTCTTGTCTAGAGTTGTATTGAGTAGACGTAGACGTACTGTTACGAATGTAATTACTAGTAGTACGATATTACGTAGTTGCAGCTATGTAACAACGTACAACATACTACTAGTGTTGTAATTACACTCCCAACAGTACTGCACTTATACTTTATATAGCTCTGCTGTTGGCTACGTTTACATGACGTTTTTAATTCCGAATTACTAATAGTTTCATCGAGTTTACTTTGATCTTTCATTTAATTCCGAACTGGGAAATGTTTACATGACGTTTTCAAAGCGGAATTAAGCTTTATTCAGAATTAAAGGGAGTTCATTTTGAATTAAATGTCTCATGTAAACGTAGCAATTGTCATTAATTACTACGGCAGTCGAAGCAGGTGTTCCGTCTCTGTGCAGCCACTGGCTTATACTGTAGGTGTTGCGATACTGTGCAGGAGATGGAACATGCGTCAATTCACATGTCGGGTCTGTGTCCTCTCACAGCTGAGCTGCATTATGCCCCTCTATTCCACGAGTGTTTGGATTTTTATTTCATTTACATGTATTTTTTTTCTTTATGCCTTTTTTATACACATCAGACATCAGTTAATTTTATTTTGTCTTAATGTAAAAAAAAAAAAGTTGTGTGTTGTTACAGATAGTGTGCTGGTGTCCTCTCAGATGGACTCTGATGAGAACAACTTGTTTGTTTTTGTTTGTTTGTTTATTTTATTTGTTTATTTACATGGTGTCTTGACACCCGCTCCTTTCATTGGAATGTCAACATTCAAAATGGCCGCTCCTCCTGTAGCATTCTCCCTATGTTGGGGGGTATGTTGTATGTTAGTTTCACCAAGCCATCGGTTGTATTTAAATACAATGGAAGGTATAATGTGTGTGTTACGGGCATGGAGTGTGTGTGACAGATGTACAGTAGGTAGGCACTGTTAGTTTTCTGCCATTCTGTCGCTCGCTACAACAGAAATCGGCAGCTGAACTCATGTTTTGTTGTTTTTTTGTTATTCTTTTTCTCAAAGTTTCTTCCTGATTGAAACCAAGAAGTTATGTGCTGATACTGACCCTTTGTCGTTTTGATACAGAATGCTGCAGAAATGGAATGATGTTTTCTATTTTATTTTATCAAGAAAAAACAGAAAACCTCTGTAATCTAGATATAAACAGTGCTGTTATTTGGCCTGGTAGCAAACGTACTGTACATGCTGTTTTGAAAATGAAATGCAAAGGATTAGGTGTTAGAAAACATCCCATTAACCTGTGATTGGAAGAAGGCCCATTTAATATCAAGGTCCAGGTTTACTCTACCAAGGGAAATTACATCTGAAATCTGGGACAAGATGGCACCCCATTTAACACACCATACACATTAGGCTAGATGGGAACACTCACTAATACAAAGCTAACTGAGCTACTGACGGGGTGTGTGGTATGCTGTCGTGTCTATTTGTCGCAAAACAATATGGAGCTCATTTGCAGACGTCTGTTACACGTTCAAGCAATGTGAATAATGCTATTCGTCGTGTTCTTCCCCGTCTGATTTCTTTTCAGAATAGTAATATAATACTTGAAAACTGAGATGTATTATTTATTCAAGGTCTTGTGTTCTTAAATGTTTATTTTCTTTTTTATTTAAATGTTGTATATGCTGTGTAGTTTTGTACATTGCGCATTTGGAGTTACGTAAAGGTCACCAAGGATATTTATTCTCTTTTTTTATCTGGCCGATTCTGATAGCCCATAACTGCTGACACATTAAACTGGATGCCAATGCGACTGAGTCATTTTAGTCAATTACTGTACATCTCGTCATACGACTGTCTTGCTACATAGGACTTCAGATAACTGTACTGGTTCTCTCCTCTAATTTGAAAAAAAAAAGTATTTATTTGGGCTTTTTTCCTTTATTACGACATAGGACAGTGAAGACTATGATAGGAAGCAAATAGGGAGAGAGAGAGATGGGGAAGTGGTGGGCAAAGGACCCGGGGCAGAATCGAACCCTGGTCAGCCGCCTAGTAAATGAGTGCCCTACCGTTCGAGCCACGGTGGGGCCTTTCTCCCCTCTACATTACCTGTAATTCAGAAGATGTACAATATCTCAGAAGATCTATTTATTTTAGATGTAGGGCAAATGACTTAATCTGCCCATCTTCAGAGGGAGCGTATAAATGTTAAACATATGAGTGTATTTTTTAAGAAGTAGTTAACAACATTGATAAGTTATACATTGCTTGACCACAAGGGGGCAGTTTAGTCCAATGTCGACATTTAGCTGGAGCTGTATCTTTATGGCATGTCAGGAAACACAATTCATAAAGCCTCCTTGAGAACATGGCAGATGTTTGAATCATACTCCACATTGCCTTCCTATGTCATACGTTTTTGATCATGATTATGTACTATGCCATCCATTGTTTTTGCAAAATAAAACACAAAAAATACACTTGAATACATGTGATGAATCACCTCTTCTTTTTCTTGCTCTGAGGCCATCCTGAATCTGTTAGTCATAATGCTACCAGCATCTCCAACTTTCCCTTCCCCCCTCTCCTAATTATTTGAAGCCATCCCCCACCCTACCCTACCCTGCCACCCACCTCGTGGCGAGACGGCAGCTGTAGCAGCTTCCTGGATCCTCCCACACTTCTGCCCCCTCACCGCCCCTTCATGACCACACAGGTCCTCGAGGACCAATCTGGACGCAGCTACGCCTCCTCTTCATTTAATGGCTGCGGCAAAAACCAGGAGGTCTCCTTGGCAACGCTGGATGCAGCTGAGGCCCTACTTCCCCACGGTGGAATCACTAATACTGAATTGACCTTTAGGCACCAACCGGTAAAAGTCAGACTTCAGCGATTTTAGAGAAAAAAGATTATATATATACATACATATCACTCCAGCACTGTGCATTCATGTACACAATGCATACTACCAAAATATGATACTGTAGTAAGAATCATTTGAAAAAAAGGGGGGACAACATAAGCAAAACAAAAGCTTACTAAACAGTTGAAAGAATCACCATTTTCATACACATTTATAAATAACTATACAAAAAAGAGTGTGTCTGGAGAATGATTGTTGTGCACAAAGCTATGAATAACTACAATCAGTAGGCCTATTTCATCATTTCTCTTTACATCCCTCAAAGGCTCATTCTGCGTCCCAGCTCTACACTATGCAGACCACCACAGGGTCAATATATTCCCTCATCCCTTTGTTTACTCTCCCAGGGTGGAAGAGGACAAAGTGTTTGACACTCTGACAGACAGAAAAATCACTCTTCCTGCTCAGAGAAGAGAGAGCGTAGCATGAGAGCAGGAGAGAAAGAGAGAGAGAGAGAGAGAGAGAGAGAGAGAGAGAGAGAGAGAGAGAGAGAGAGAGAGAGAGATTCCAGGTCAACGCTGAGGCTGACAGCTCAACAGTCTTTGAGTCTCAGCAGGCGTGGGGAGAAATGTACTCCTCTTTCTGGCAAGCAGAGCAGCCCGGTGAAAGGAAGAGACATGCAGCAGGCAGGAGAAATCCTAGACAGAAGAAGTCTAAGACAAGAGGAGTCACACAAACAGGGTTGCCAGATGAGGCTGATGATTTTCAGTCAAAAAAAAAAAGCTCAAAACCCGCCTGGAAGCACTAAATCCTGCCCAATTCTATTGATTTCTATGGTAAAAAATGTGGCATTTTTTTCTGCTAAATGCCCTTTTTACCCGCAGATGGCCATCCTTACAAGCCCAATCGGGCGGGAAACCACCCAATCTGGCAACACTGGTCGCACAAACTGGAGATGTCGCAGGCCTTTATGAACAGGACGGAGGTGATGTAGCCTCACCTGACCCCGCAGTGGAGGAAGGAAATATGATAGAGTTGGAGAGGAGGGGAGAGGTCACCTGTACTGCCATTTTGATTTATACGGTTTCTAGACTTATTCCACATTAGGGTGAAATCTAAATGCTTTAGTAAGTGACATGTACTGGAAATGAACTAAAAGGGATTCTTCAAATTGTCTTAGAAAATAATGTAAATCCGTTCTTGGTAATCATTTTTCAACGTGCAATGAAAAAATCCTTTTCTATTGCAATATGTTTTACAAGAGGACACAGCAATTACAGTCACATCAATTTAAAGTGCTGCATAAACAAACAATTGTGATTTTATGAAAATCATGAGAGCAATGCATGACATTCTATTAAGGTAAATCATCAGGGCTTTCTAGGCTGACACCAGCCATCTAGAGCAGTGTTTCCCAACCTTTTCTGTATCGCGTACCCCCTAAGCCTCTTAGTTGTGCCACGAGTACCCCCTAATTCATGTTCTATATCGCTTTCTCTGTCCTGATGTGACTGGTCCATACATTTGTTATAATAATAACATTTTTCCAAGTACCCCCTACAGTGTGCTCACGTACCCCTAGTGGTACACGTACCCCTGGTTGGGAAACACTGCTCTAGGGCGTGGTGGAATGTGTTTCAAAATGACATGCACAAAAGGCCCTTTAGACGCTATTGCATCTATTATCTTATATGGGTCAGACAGGACACATCTTTTACTGGGTTAATGGTGAAATTGATTAGCCCAGATCTGTGTGGCGGCCAGGACAAGCACAACCAGTGAAAACACACATAGTTTAACTCAGACTCGGATCGGCCGCATAGCAGTCGGGTGCCTCACCGTTAGGCCACGGCAGGGCCATAATCTCCCCTTGTTTGGTAAACAGATTTTCAGCGTTAGATTATGTTGCTAATGATGTATCTACTTGTCTTTATTTAGACTAGAGGGAAGGCTGATGAGTCTGTCCTTTTGTGCTGGTCTGTCTTCTAGCTTGCCCACCCATATCCTCAGTAGACTGCCAAATCTCCCATCAAATGTCAAGACAAGCGCACATTTGGAATGGAAATCGAGCAAAAAGAAAGGAAATGAATTACGCAGCCATAAAGGGATCAATGTGCACAGCTCCATCAATTTGTATTTCTAACACCCCCTTTATCATTACCTTGTCTAACCTTGGATATGGTAACTCTGGGTGGATGATGTCCAAATCTGTATGCAGGTGGGTCTGTTGATCACAGAGAGTTTGAGGATCACATTAATATTTTACCTATAGACCAGAGAAGACAAAGAGGAGGTGGAAGGAGAAGGGGAGGGAGTGAAGGAGGGGGGAACAGATAGAGATGGGGAGGAGGGGAAGGAAAGAAGGAGTGATGGAGGGGGAAGGGATTGTGAAGTGTGTGTGTGTGTGTGTGGGGGGGGGGGGGGTGGAGATAGATGGGGGGGGGGGTAGTGATGTGTGTGTGTGTGGGGGGGGGGGGGAGAGGGAGAGGGAGGAATAGTTAAGTGTGTGTGTGTGTGTGTGTGTGTGTGTGTGTGTGTGCGTGTAAGTGTGTGTGTGTATGTCTGTTTGTGTGTGTAAGTGTGTGTGTGTGTGTGCGTGTATGTGTGTAGGGGGGGGGGGGGTAGAGAGGGAGATGGAGAGGGAGGGGGAGGAATATTGAAGTGTGTGTGTGTGTGTGGGGGGGGGTAGATAGAGAGGGAGGGGGAAGGTCATATGAGCACAGAATATTAGCAGGATGTGATGTCAGAGCAGATGGTGAATGGCAACACTATGGGTCCATTCCATTCCATTATCTAACCTCCCATCCTTGCCTTGTGCTTGTCACCTCGCCATTGACAAAAGAAGTTTAATTCAATATGTCGCAAAAAGCGCAATTGAAAGGTCATTTACACATTCGAAATTGGGATGTTGAAGGGTGAAAAATCCTGCTGTGCCTGCTGACAGTGGGGAAACTTAGCTCGAGTATTAGCGAGGCAATCATTTAACATCAATTTACAAATATGATCATGAGGGATCCTCGGATGAAGAAAGACTGAAGTTCCACCGTTGAAACGTGTCAGGCATGTCTGACACAAAGGACAACTCAAGACCTGGATCACATGTGTATGTTAGAGCAGATGAATGTCTATTATAAAATTGACTCAATCTAAGTCGAAAACAAGGACAGAGGAGAGAGGAGGAAAGGATGTGAGTTTAGATAGATGACTTTGGACACAGAATATAAACAGGAAGTGATGTCACAGCAGGTGGTGAGTGGCAACACTGTGGGGGCGGGATCCTGAGTTGGCCCGGTCGGTGGCGAGAGGCAGGAGCAGCAGCAGCAGCAGCAGTGCCCATCCGTCATCCCTCAGCTGCACACACGGAGGCAGTGCCAAGTACCCCACACAGCACAGCACAGCTACCAAGGATACACACTCACACCACACGCACACGCACACACACACACACACACGCATGCGCATGCCCATGCACGCACGCACACACACACACACACACACACACACACACACACACACACACACACACACACACACACACACACACACACACACACACACACACACACACACACACACACACACACACACACACACACACAAAGGCACTAAGGTCAAGCACAAGGAGCAGAGTAGAGCGGCAGACGTTTCAGGGTTCTGCCTTCATCAGTGCTCGCTGCGCTGTGCCCACCTCTAGCCTCTGGGCTTGGATCTCTGGTATTGGAAACATAAAAAGTGGAGGAGACACGCTCACACTATTGCACTAAAAATTCTCACAGTTCTTCACTGGGTGCTGAATCCCACATAACATACCGGTAACCCATGAATGGTTTAGGCCAGTGGTTCCCAAACTTTTCCCCCTGCGCACCCCCTTTTACATTTCAATGTCGTTCGCGCACCCCCTAAGCGAATGTTGCACAGCCGCACATTTTGGACAATCCTCATTTCCAGTAGCCCTGATGTTATTTCTGCCATTATTACAAGTCTAGGAGTTATAAATTACACTTCAGATGGACCCTTCAAGCATACAATTCACCAAACAATTAAAAACTACATAATGTTCATGAATGCTGTATAAAAACACACATATCAGCTCGCGCACCCCCTTGTGGCAGGCCGCGCAGCCCCAGGGGTGCACGCACCACAGTTTGGGAAACCCTGGTATAGACCAGAGAGAGTAGAGAGAGAGAGATAGAGTCCATTGGCCCATTTCTTCCGGGTTCTATAATTGCAAGGGGGAGGGGGGGAATCCCCCTTTAGGCAGACCTAGGCAGACCTAAGGACTGTTCTATTTAATGCTAGGAGCATTATGACACGCCCTTTTAGGCAGACCGGAACCTGGTCACATTAGGTGCCCATAGAAACCTATTATGTTGGCATATCTCTATATACTTTAAGAATCTCTGTTTAGGCTGTCCTTCGCTTCCTTCGTTCTGTGGAATGCAGACAGAATGCCAGCTTTGCTTTGGACGCCTGGCTGAGAGAGGAGCAGGCAGGCCGTGCCCAAGGAATGCTAATGTGGAGACGACTGTTTCTGACTCCAACACAAACACAAACACAACAACTCCCACAGTTCACGGAGGCCGTTCAGTTGTTCATGTCTCAGTGCTTTTTATGCCTGTGCAGTTGGATCCATGCCCAACATAGACTCAACAAAGGAGAGAGAGAGAGAGAGAGAGAGAGAGAGAGAGAGAGAGAGAGAGAGAGAGAGAGAGAGAGAGAGAGAGAGATGGTGACATCCTGACGCTTTTGTGTCTTAAAAACAAAGACAATCCACTGGCATTTCAAAGATTTGGCGCGTGGTGATGTAGCCAATAAAGAAAGCTATTGTGTAAAAGATTTCCATTTAAATGATATTGAAACAGACTGCAGCCTGAAAGATGAGGCAAGAGACATGCTAAGCAGAAACACAGTGGTCTTGATGATGAGCGAGGTAAGGAGAGCAGACTGTCAATAAGATGAAAGATGACCCAGAAACGACAGAAAAGAAAAGATTTAAGATAATATTCACTTGTACACTCATTCTGAAACACTCTCTCTCTCTCTCTCTCTCTCTCTCTGTGTGTGTGTGTGTGTGTGTGTGTGTGTGTGTGTGTGTGTGTGTGTGTGTGTGTGTGTGTGTGTGTGTGTGTGTGTGTGTGTGTGTGTGTGTGTGTGTGAGAGAGAGAGAGAGTATGAGAGAGAGAACACTGAAGTTACTCCAGAGTTCAAAAGGATAGTCCTCAATTTTGTATCCAGCCCAGACAGTGAAGGATTGGGCAACTTTTCAGAACAACCCTCCAGATCCAAACTGCCTTTTATTTCTGCCAACTTTTTGAGCTCGCTGTTAAAAGCCTGCAGCAAGAGACTCTAAGATGACACACACTTGCAGAAAGTGAGGCCAATACCTAACTGGAAATGGCTTGGCTCTCCTCAAGAGCAAAGATGAATTAGGCCTACATTAAGTAGACTAAAGCGATCTGCACAGTCCTGTATATCTCTCAAAGATGATTTCATCAATGATGGGATAGGCCCTCAGTGAATGATGTATACAATATTGGCACAAATGCTTCTTTAGTTGAAGCCCTAATTTGTAGAAACAAGGAGAATAGGTCAATACAAAAAGTAGGTTATTTCTCGTTTCAATCAGTGATGTTGGCATCCAGTGGACCAGGAGCATTGTAAGACTTCTGCATGGGGCGGGACCCTGTCCTGTAATACTCGCAAGATGCTCACAAGAGGCACCATGCATCACTCGCATCACTGCACGGCAGAGCCTGTTCTCATCAACACGTGCCGCCCGGATGACTCGTGTCAGTAATGGCTGCATGCTTCCAGACCTGGGTAGCCTATATTAAGATCATCAAATTGTTTTACTGTAACAGCTGAAATATGTAATGGTGCTTGGGACGACAAAATCAATTAAGATACGCGACATAATCCGGCTAATTTGACAGGCGCATCTCAGATGGCGCTCCGGCAGTGTTTCCAACTCCCCGGTCCCTCCCTGTCATGACGTAATGCATGACAGACGGTAAGATTTTCATTGGTGGTCCTCCATCGCCGGATGGGCTGCACGGTCGGTGCCAGTGTACCACTCTCTGTCCTCGTCGAACCTGAAGACAGGCTCGTCCGCTTTGAAGGTAAAAAGATGTTTTGATAAATATATCTTATTTGATGGCGATTGAGCAATGCCTGCATTAAGTTTTCTCTTGAACATATTCAATCGGATGCAACAGCCTTCATATTTGCCTTCTATTGATGGGAATGTGAACTAATACGGTATAGAAATGAAATTTCCTGAAGCGGTAGGCCGGAGGTTGTTAGGTAGACGTCGCCCCAAGGAAGTAAATCATCACTATGACCCATCGTAGTTTAGCTTGTTGTGTTGTTGCTTTTTGCCAACACTTGCTCGTCGCGTGTCGTCAAGTGGTTATTTTCACCAATAAACACATTTCTTTGATTCCAAATTACATGTAGGATACACCAGCGACAATGTGTAATTTAATGAAATGCAATAACGATTACCATACAAACAATTAGATGGGGCTTCTCTTTGTTGTGATGCTTGTGTGTGTGGGACACTGACGACTCTCCTCCTGTCAGATTGAAACATGAGTCATCGAATGTGCGCGATGTTGAAGGCGACATGATTGTCGGGCAATAGGCATTCTGGGGACAAATGGCTGGTCGAAAGATTTGCCTACGGACCGTGTCAGGATTGTGAATGGCAGTGTATTGAGAGCGTGGATGTCGCCCTTATTTTGGCCTTGGTGTGACGTGTTCATCTGGAGGCACTAATGACCTGCTGCGCATGTCAACGTAAATGAAATAATGTGGTTTTCACGCCGCTTAATGCTGTGGATGAGGAGTAATATGTCATGCAAATGGACAAAATGGCGAATTTGTCTATTTAATCCAGTTAAATACACAGTAATTTCATATTAAGATAAGACACTGTCTTTATTAGGCTATGCGTAAATTACAGGATAGTTTATCGTTACGCATATGCCTATTGGCCAGCTGGCATGATTCTTGCCTTTTCCAAGGCATGTGTACCACGTGTGGCCTACTGAAAAATTGTTTCATTCTAATAGGCCTAGGCTAGTAGAAATAAACCATTTTGGCATAGCCTACCAGTTGAATGGCTATGCCAAAGTTTAGGCTACATCCGATTGTAGCCTCACTTATAGGCTATGTTTATATGGACAATTAATGAAGAGGTGATGTGTGTGTGTGTGTGTGTGTGTGTGTGTGTGTGTGTGTGTGTGTGTGTGTGTGTGTGTGTGTGTGTGTGTGTGTCAGCAGCTGGGATGCATGGCTGCGAATGAATGATGGGCGACCCGCACTGACTGCACGCAGATGACACCATGAACCCGGCCGCAAGCGGCGCTGCCGACTCTCGACAGGCAGACAGAGACAATAGCAGCAAAAAGCCACACCGGGCGTCATCTCCTGGCAGATTCAGAGGAGACACTCCGTCCAGGTCTGCCAGCAAAAGCCCGACGACATCCAGGAGGGTCGCCACGAAGCAAAGTGGAAAGAATAGTCGAGGCAGCTCTCCGGTCACGGCGCCCGCCGGTGGCAAGGACAAGCAGACTGGGAGTGGGAAAGGCGCGGCAGCTGTCCACCCGACTGGTGCTGAAAGCCCCACGTTGAAAAGGGCGGAGGCGAGCAAGAAAATTGAACAGCGCAGCAACTCGGCTGAAGATTCTAATTTCCCGGAAGGGAGTTCTTCAAAAGGAGAGACCAGCCGCGTTGTTTCTGACCAGCCGTGCTCGTCAAAATCCTCCCAAGCCAAAGGCAAAAATCCGAAAGCAGAGGCGGCGAGTAGCAGCAAGCCGACAGCCAAGAATACTGTAGGGTGTGGGCCCGGCTTCTGGAGAGACGGATGCTTGCAGTCTGAGCTGATACAGTTTCACATCAACAAAAGCCTGAAAAACAACGGTGGCAAGATGCATACAAAGACGACCGGCTCTCCGGTTGCGGAACCAGAACAGTTGCCAGTAGCTGTCGAAGCTGTGCCGGTCCCCCAGCCGAATCAAGAAATGCAGGATGAAATTGAAAGACTGGAAGACGAAAATGACGATCTCAAGGTAGGCTATGTTTTTTTTCATCCAGTGACATATCATTCTTTCGTCAAGTCTTTCTTACGTCTGTAGATGTGTTATAGGCCCTTAGATGTGCAGATAGCAAAGAGGCGAACACGTACAGACAAATGTTGAATATGTAGGCCTATTGTGTGTTTAAGTTATGTAAACTTCAGCCAGACAAGGCTGCATGTCAATGCAGAGTTAGGTGTTTCAGGGGAAACCATTTACGTATTTGGTTGTCTTGACTGTAGACTGAAATTGAAGAGATGCGGGCGGAGATGGACGAGATGCGGGACACATTCTACGAAGAAGACGCCTGCCAGCTCCAGGACATGAGACGCGAGATGGAGAGAGCCAATAAAAACTGCCGGATCCTCCAGTACCGTTTGCGGAAGGCGGAGAGAAAGCGGATGCGTTACGCACAGACCGGTGAAATAGATGGCGATCTACTGAGGAGCCTGGAGCAGGACTTAAAGGTACAGTAGCCTTACCAGTTTAATCAATAACATATATAACCTCAACAGCAGAATACAATTCATAGACATATTGTCATAACGACACATATGACAGTTTTGCCACTGCAGAGCCCCTCCCCGTTCAATTAGTTCAATGATGGATATGTATTGTTTCTCTATCATTAACAGGTAAACTGACTCAATAGATAAAGAACTTTCCCCTTTCTGCAATCCTACACAATGTAAAGTCAAACTGTGAGAGTGCTAGGCCTATATTAGAGTCTTGATGTGATTATGGGGTTTGACAGGTGGCGAAGGATGTGTCTGTGAGACTGCACAATGAGCTGGAGAATGTGGAGGAGAAGAGGACCAAGACGGAGGAGGAGAATGAGCGCCTAAGGCAGCAGCTGATTGAAGTGCAAGTCACCAAGCAGGCCTTACAGAACGAACTGGACAAAGCCAAAGAGGTACGTACAGAGGCGCGTCTTGTCACCAGGCTAGGCAAGCAGCCGCTTGGGGTCCCCAAGCCTATAGATGGTGAATAACAGCTAAGACTTAAACTACAGTAGTTGCAATTTGTTGCAAATGTTCATTCTTTGGAATTTTCGCTTAGGCCCCCAACTTACCTTTGAATCGCCTCTGGGTACGTACGATCTGCTCAAAGTCGTTGGCTTGGATAGTGATGGGGATATTTTAATAGCAAATTGTCTTTTTGCATTATATTTGTGAAATAGAGGTGGGGACAAGCAAGGTTTATCTCAAAAGTGGTATGGACATGTCCCCACCATCCACACCTAAAATTATGCCCATGGATCTGCTGCACAGTTTTAATTAGCAGGGTAACAAACGAGTGGCATAATATCATTCATTTATATCCAACACGAACACTATGGGTGTTGAATTCAACTGAACGTTTACTGTGTGCTTGCACACCAGGAATAGAAATTTGCACCAGTTAGGCCTACACGTGGAATACTGGTAGAATCTGAAAGCAGCTTGATAGATTTCAGACACACACGACAGGCACACTTGCCATTTATTTATCAGAGGTTGGTAATGTCTGCAATTCCTGTTAGGTTAATTTCCACTCCTTAGGCCAGGGGTGGGGAACCTATGTCTCGAGGGCCATTTACTACCCTTGAGGTCGTGTTATTTGGCCCCCAATATAATTTGAAGGCTAAGCAGTTTCACATGAAATATGACATGTTTTGGGGACCTAGGCTACTAGTGAATGTGGGGTCTGTTATAAAGGTGGTCAATAGGCCAAAGGCAGTCAATAGGCCTAAAGTACAGAGGGAAATCCTAGTTTGTGTTCATAGTACAGCCCTTGGAGGACTTAATAAAATTTGAGGTGGCCCTTGAATGAAAATGGTTCCCCACCCCT
Organism: Engraulis encrasicolus; assembly: GCF_034702125.1. NCBI lineage: Eukaryota > Metazoa > Chordata > Actinopteri > Clupeiformes > Engraulidae > Engraulis > Engraulis encrasicolus. The sequence goes on from NC_085861.1 coordinate 11,219,970, forward strand.
GCCTTAGGCATACTCTAGGCCAGTGATACTCAAAGTGTGGTCCAGGGACCACTGGTGGTCCGCAACAGAGCTGAGGTGGTCCGTTAGGGGATTTGTACTTTTCAAAGACAAGCTACTCTAACAGTAGCCTACATTTGTAACATTATTACAAAGCTAAACATATCTGAAGTCATATTTAAGACAGGCTTGTAATGTGAATAAAAGTAAGTGACCTGCATCGAAATTAGCAGTGTCAAATTAGCAACCATCAGCTGTCAATTCAGTTGACAGGTGGTCCCTGAACATTTTTGGGATAACACAGTGGTCCTCGGTCTGAAAAACTGTGAGAAACACTGCTCTAGGCAACTGGCCTTGGCATAAGAGAGAATGGTTTTATTAGAATAAGTCTAGGATTGCTTCCTTTGCTACAACAGACATCTGGCTGCAGTGTTGAGCTTTGCATGTAACGAGGTAACGAGGTAATGGAGATGTTTTAATGTGGGTGTTGCCTCAACATGGCTCCTCTCCTGTGTGGATCCCTTGCATCAGCCTCCATTGAAGTCTTATGTAACCAAAGTCAATAAAGAGGCTTTTGTACCACAGTGGACACGCTCTCTCCCTTCCTCACCCCCTCATACTCTCTTCTCTTCTCTCTCTCTCTCTCTCTCTCTCTCTCTCTCTCTCTCTCTCTCTCTCTCTCTCTCTCTCTCTCTCTCTCTCTCTCTCTCGCTCTCTCTCTTTCTCTCTCTCCTCTCCCTCTCTTCTCTCATGCTCTCTCTCTCTCTCTCTCTCTCTCTCTCTCTCTCTCTCTCTCTCTCTCTCTCTCTCTCTCTTTTGTATTCCCTGTCTTTCTGTCTCTCTTTGTCAAGCAACACACCACACCACCACTAATACACTGATGATATGTCTTGTGTTTTTTCCTCATTAGCTGAAACGAGGGAAAGGGGCTAAAGATGGCCAGAGGGCTGACAAGAAGGCTCCCCAGACCCCATCGGAGGTGAGGATGACACTAACTCTCTCTTTTTTGCGTTATATACAACAGAAGTCTTGGACCAATTCTGATGTTGTACAACATTATGCATTTGTGTCTTATATTTACGCTTTGCTGTTCATGCGAAAATGTACCTAGGCCAAAAGAAATCCTACAACCCTAACCTAATGTCAGTATAAAAAAAGTTGCTGTATTGTATTTTTGAGACTGACTACAAACTAAAAAAAGTTAAATCTTTGCCAAAACTGAAACAATTCCTAACGTGTCAGTAAAGGCATGTTTTTGCACGTGTTTTGGCTGAATAGACGTGCCCACACGCTGTAAAGCATAATGCAGAAATGTGAAATATCGTAGCCCTCAAAGTGAGAATGGTGTCTAACCTGGCAACCTTGTATTATAGGCCATGCATTGCATGAGAATGCTGCTCTGTCATAGCCAACATGAAACAACAACAACTACAGTATTTGAATAGCACATTATCGTACACAATTGTCATTCAATGTGCTTCAGAAAGAGAAAGAAGAAAATTATTACAGAAAGTAGCCTATGTAAGACTATAGATAACGAACCCTGACCAAAGCTTTACATCTTTCTTTTTGCTGTAAAACGTGCCACTGTTGGGGCAGTTCTAATTTCAACAGTAAACTTGTTCCAGCATTTTGCAGCCTTACAGCTAAATGGGCACTTCACAACCAACAATATGAAAAGATGTATCGAAATAATATCACACTGCATGTTAGCATTTTATAGATTAGCATGGTACTGACGGGACGGGCGGGACAGTATCATGCTCAGGGTACCTCAGTCATGGAGGAGAATGGGGGAGAGCACTGGTTAATTACTCCCCCCACCAACCTGGCAGGTCGGGAGTCGAAACGGCAACTTTTGGGTCTGACACCCTAACCACTTACCCATGACTGCAATAACACCCTGTCACGAATTTGAACCAATAGTTTTCTGAACCTGTGAATATTACATGTGACAAGCATATATCACCTGCTACTAGGTAGATTGACTCAGTTGAGCTGTTATTTTATAGGCAGAAGCAATACATTACACAATACTTTTTCTCACTGGTTGTAGTGTGTTGTATTTTGCTGTTTTTTGTTTTTAGAGAAATAGTCTTTATTTTTAGGATTCACTGTGCCAGGAGGTAATATTCAGGAGATGATGAGACTAATTTCAGACACTTAGATTTCTGTGATGAGAAATCCGGATTCAAAAGCTGTGATCTCATACTTATTTCAACCATTAAATTCTATTCATTAAATTGACTCGTTCTAAGTAGAACTGCACAGGCTGACAGTGGAATGTCTAAGGCGTGCCCACTGCTCCTAACTTTCTGCAATATTGTGGTTATGGGCAGTTGTGTCCTAACTAGTCAGTGTTTCCCAACCAGGGGTACGTGTAAAATGTTATTTTGTCAAAAGTATGGAACATAGTCACATTGGGATAGAGAAAGCAATATAGAACTTGAGTTAGGGGGTACTCAAGGCACAATAAAAAGGCTTAGGGGGTACACAAGACAAAAAAGGTTGGGAAACACTGTCCTAAGTGAAAGTAGAAGTAAATGTATGGCCTTAGTGCAACACTAGTACATGATATTACATAGCGGTTACATCAGGTATTCCATTGTACACCTTTGTGCACCAGTTATTCCTAATGAGGTGGCTAGACGTTGTTCTTGATTTGATCCAAACAAACGCAAAATCAGTTCACCTGTTGTCAGTAACCCTGTTATAACCTTATTGCCACCAAAACATTATTGAAGATTTTCATGAATTCCATAGCGACATTGTTATGATGTTGTTCGACCTTTTCCGCAGTGGCTGAATGTTGACCACCGATGGGCCCATCTGCACAAAGAGCTTATGAGTCTGACTTAAATTTGTACGTCGTGTTCCTTAAATATAGAGTGTGTACTTTCTTTAGTAGTCTCCAAAATGTATGCAGCCCGTTCACAAATGTTATCTTTTTCAGCCATTTTGAATTATCAGTCATAGGCATCTTTGGCTGCAGTCTTTGGCTACTGTCAGACTAATAAATATTTGTGAACGGGTAGCATAAATGTAGAAAATAACTGCCTAAAATTATTATTGTATGTATTTCTGGAGCGCCTTTGTAGTGTATTTCTTACAATCCCATTTACACTGTGACCGCGACCAGTTTACAGTATTACCTCCATTAAAGAGGTTATATGATCGTCTGAGTTTTTTGTTTGTTCGTCTGTACGTTGGTTTGTTTCAGTCCACCAGAGGGTGGAGGTGCACTCTCTGAGCACTTGTCTAGTTAAACACTGATGAGTGGGCAGCCACTCAAGATGGCAGTCATGGGGCAAGCAGCTATTGAATAGGGCTTGTTTTACAATGTATTTATTGATTCAGAGGGCGTACACCAGAGTTCCAAAGTAGTGCCCCTGGACTACTAGTTTGCACACAGATGGCAAAAAATAATACTTGAAATACTTTGAAACTTTGATTTTGCCCTTTGCCCTTTGACCTTTGACCAGGAGGAGAACGACGACCTGAAGTGCCAGCTGGCCTTCATCAAGGAGGAGGCGGTGCTGATGAGGAAGAAGATGGCCAAGATCGACAAGGAGAAGGACCGCCTGGAGCAGGAGCTGCAGAAGTACCGCTCCTTCTACGGCGACGTGGACAGCCCGCTGCCCAAAGGCGAGGCCGGCGGCCCGCCCACCACGCGCGAGTCGGAGCTGAAACTGCGCCTGCGCCTGGTGGAGGAGGAGGCCAACATCCTGGGCCGCAAGATCGTGGAGCTGGAGGTGGAGAACCGCGGCCTGAAGGCGGAGCTGGAGAACATGCGCGGGGAGGAGCTGGGGCTGGGCGCGGGCGGGCTGGCCAGCGACCCCGTGGCCCGGCAGCAGAGCGAGGCGCTCTCCGACATGCGGCAGCAGCTGCAGCTGGTGGAGGACGAGGCCGAGCTGCTGCGGCGCAACCTGGCCGACATGGAGGAGCAGAACCAGCGCGTCACCACCGAGCTCAACAAGCTCAAGTACAAGGCGGCCGCTGGGGCTCACGATGGCTCCTCCCGCCACGGAGGAGGAGGAGGTGAGTGATTGATTCATTGATTGATTGATTGATTGATTGATTGATTTTATTTGACAATCTCAGTTCTTGAATAAAAGCAAATACATGATTTAGTTTCGAGTGAACCACACCACATACTCATCTAAAATAAAAAACAGAGAGTCATGATTACACAATAAAGCCCGAGGGCTTTTTTCCATTGTGGTCATTGTGGTTGGATGGCAGCAGATGTTAAATTGCATGAGTGGCGTTGTGGCAACTAGATCTCCATTAAAAACAAATGAATAAATAAGTAACACCAATAACTACTAAGGCTTCAGAGCCACATTACTTAGACTGCATACAAAAAAGCAAGACAATTTCATATGATATACAATATACAGCAACATACAACAACATTACATAAGGTCTCCCTACATTGACTGACCCCTTATCCATGTCTTCAAAGCACGCTTAAAACCATCTAAGTTGCTGATTGTCTTTATATTACTTGGTAATGTATTCCACATTCCTCCTCCACATTCCACAGGAGGAGGAGGTGCGGATGCGGCCAAGGTGGAGGCCCTGCAGGAGGAGCTGAAGTCGGCGCGTCTGCAGATCAACGAGCTGAGCGGCAAGGTGATGCAGCTGCAGTACGAGAACCGCGTGCTGCTGTCCAACATGCAGCGCTACGACCTGGCGTCCCACCTGGCCATGCGCGCCAGCCCGCGCGACAGCGACGCCGACAGCGACAGCGGGCGCCGCGAGAGCGACGACGACTCGACGTCCCGGCTGCCTCCGCACCGCAAGCGCGAGGGCCCCATCGGTGGCGAGAGCGATTCCGAGGAGGTGTTGCGCGGCGGCGGTGTCGGCGGCAACATCCGCTGCCTGACGCCCACACGCTCCCTCTACTCGCCGGCCGCCGACGCGCGTTTTTTATCCCGCAGCCTCAAGGACCGCCAGCAGATGATGGACATCCGCGTGGAGGCGGAGAGGCTCGGCAGGACCATCGACCGCCTCATCGCCGACACCAGCACCATCATCGCTGAGGCGCGCGTCTATGTGACCAACGGCGAGCTGTTCGGACGCATGGTGGACGAGGAGGACGAGGGCGGCCGCATACGAGAGCACGAGCTGCTCTACCGCATCAACGCCCAGATGAAGGCCTTCCGCAAGGAGCTGCAGAACTTCATCGACCGCCTGGAGGTGCCCAAGCCAGAGGACAGGGAGACCGAGGAGCCGCTCTCGGTGAGTTGCCGTAATGTTATTGTTTCATATACAATACAATACAACCCAGATGTTTCTCTATCTAACCATCTTTTATCTTTCGATGTCCCGTTCTTCTCATATTATGTTTGTTTCCATTGGCCCCGCCCCCTCAGATGTTCCAGCCTATTATTTTGCTCATCCTCATACTCGTTCTGTTTTCGTCACTGTCCTACGCCACCATCTTCAAATTAGTCTTTCTCTTCACCCTTTTCTTTGTCCTATAAAAGCCCACCTTCCCTTCCCCCCTCCCCTCCATCAACCTCCATGTTTCTTTGTTTGTTTCATTTCTTATGATTTGAATCATGTCAGCAAGAGGAGAAGATACAAGAGATGTTGCGCTATTCATATATGGGCAAGAGTTACTCACACGCCTTTGACTATTTGCACCCAATGCCTTGGCAGCCATCCCTATGTAAAGGTAAGTTAATAAAAAAAAAATGAAACACAATTTCACAAAGTTATAACCTGATTATATATGTAAGTGCAAAAGTAGGGGGGAAAAAAGAGAACGAACTGGGGCCTATACTAAGAAAATGGTTCAGGAGTAAACCATGTTAAGTTAAGAGGTAAATCATCTAATAGAAGAGCCAGGAGTCCAGCTTCTTAGTATACCACTCTGGACCTTGTTTCAACACCGGCAATAAACAGGCCAAACAAAAGTAACTTTCTGATGACTTCAACATGACAGGATTACTCTGTAGTGGTGATGTACAAAGACATGCTATCCTCTGTGTGACTACTGACTAGTGCATGACCACTCTTGTAGTGAGCCATACAAAGAGAGGCATTGTGAACCTGTTATTCCCCAACACCATACGCAAATGCTGTATACGTAGACAACGAGCACAATGGCTATGGTTATGTAAGCTCTGCATATAGCCTGCCCTGTGCTACAGTATGTGTAGTGAGAGATCTATCTTCTGATGCCTGTGTGCCCTGAGACTCCCTCTTTAATTATTGCTCCTTGGAGGGTTGCACTTTCACCACTTTAGTTTTTAGTGTTTCACACAGAATCTGCAGCTGCAGCCAACCAGCAACAGACGTGTTGTTGCCAGTATAGCAATCTGCTTTTCGGTGTAGTGCAGTGATTTCCAAACTGTGGGCCGGGGCCCACTGGTGCACCCTGAGGGTGTTCCAAGTGGGCCTTGAAATAATTTTCTAAAAATCAAAATAATATTTCAGAGTGTGTTGCTTGTTGACTATACATTTTAGTTTTATTCTTTATTGGGCCAGAGGTGGGCCCCAGACATTTGTGAAAATTTCAAGTGGGTCCCCCAAGTTGGAAAAGTTTGGGAAACCCTGGTGTAGTGAAATGTCTGCCTAAAATTTCACAAGAATGCAACATTTGGCATTCTTCTTTCCAACGCATGCCTTTCTCCCTGCAATCAAAGTCGAATTCCAGCGCCTTGTGGTTTCACACAATTTAAAAGTCCAGCACTGAAAATAGAAAAGTATGCTGGAAGTATGACCAGCGAACGTAGGCCTACTATTGTGTTGTTGTGAAACTCCCTCTGTTCATGAACTTCAGTTCGGTCTTTGTGAAGTCTGCATTCGAGAGCGTACCATAATTGATTCAATATCTCTGCTTATTTGCAGTTTTGAGCCTGGAAATTGCAGCATAAATTAAAAAGGTATGTAAAGACTTTGCTCTACAATATGAACTTTCAATTAAAGTGCACTGTAATGCTCACTAGCCTGAAATGGAATGCTATAAGCTTGAACCTAAAGTACTTTTCACTGCAGAAATCAACTGATCTTGATTATGTTTAGGCCTATGATATGACATACCACCAGAGACTGTACACACAGACAGGGTACAAGTGGACCCTGGAATAGACAAGGTTTTAAGGGCCAGCATGACACCATAGCACTCATATGGCATCATGATGTTACCTTTTGCTACTGGACACCTCTATTGTCACACACATGCTGTGAGGATAACGACTTTCCAAAACTGTTATACCGATGCTGAAACGATTCCCCATCCACTTAAAATTGCCCTGGCTGGCATCTGCAAATAGCTTAGAATGGCCGCTCTTTTGTATCTGGGGCGGGACGGGCCCACTTCCATCCTACCTCTGGGGGCTCACGTCATGGACGCTATTAAGACCAGCTTGGGGAAGATGCGCAGGGACTGCAGGATGTGGGCTTCGGAGGAGATCGGAGGAGGATAGGCTGCCATCTAGGCAAACCATTACGGCGCTAGAAAGAGAACACTACACTAGATAGAAAGGGAGTGCTTCTTCTTTCCATTCTGTCTGCTGAAGGCAATGCTTTTCAACTGCGTGTAAATAATATTTTCTCGCCGAGCTACGGAAGTACCGTGAAGACAACAAGGTAAGACGAATACTCCAATGCAGTGTAGGGGATTCAGCTACACGCTCATCATTGATGTATTTCGGCTTGTGCGTTGTGTAAACTGAAATTAAATCAGAAGCCTGTCCCCGCCAGCGGCAGGCGAGATGTGTTTACTGGGGAAGAGCAGCTGGCTTGCGAATTAACACGTGGACCAAATGACACATCTGTACACTCTGCGTTAAACTTGATTTATTGCCATGGCCACGAACGCTCTCACAAACATCGCTTGAAGTGCGGCGCTTTGATTGCGCCACTGTTGACTTCAAAAGTTTGCGTACGCACGGATCCCAAACGTCGTGCCGTCGCATCGTTTGCTTTAGTGCTGTACCACCACAGATAGTAATCTTATTGGTGCGTAAAAGTCGAAATCGTTGTTTTGGAAAATAAGATGCCTAGTTACATGAGGGTCAAAAATAATTCTCAGCGCTTACATCACTAGGCTATGATTATTTTGGGCTCTTGTGGTCGGTGTCTGCAGGGTGTCATCTTGCGTTTAGGAGCGACTGGGCTAAATGCACCCTTTGCTTCTCGCTTGGCTGTTCAAGGCAGAAAGATAAAACAATGTAGCCAGACCTGAGGACAGTTTTCTTCATGCGCGCGTCGGTGAGATACAAAGGGGACAGGAATTTCTCTAATATGGATGAGAGCGACCGAAACTAAAAGCCTTCCTGGGAGTGACAGACTGACCTTGCGCCGCGGTGACATGGAGGGTGTAAATGCGTCCGGCGCAAGAGCAGCCAAAGCTGCCGCGAGGGAGCGCGCGTCGGGGGAAATGGCCGGCTTCGGCTAATTAGACTGTGTGAAATGAGGACTCGTGCAACATACCGTCCACTTACAAGGTTGTCATATCAAATTTACTCATTAATGGTTAAGAGATGTGGAATGCGTTTGGAAGTGGGTCAGGGTTGCTTGGAGGCAGCGGCAGTGGATATGTGGGCAAAGCCCAAGGTTGGGAATTCGTCCCGTGCTCCTCCAGCAGGCTGGAGAGGGAACGGGGCAGGGGCAAGAGCCGCAGTCCGCTCAGGACTCTTTCATCGCCCATTCCTGTGGGTCATTTTTACGAACAGCACATACCTGGACTTGGAGCGGCCGCGGCGGCATCCGAATCAACCCGGGGGCTGGCCCCCCGGAACGAGTTGCAGACGCAACAGCACTCTCGCCTGAAAAAGAAAATTGACGACTTAAAAAAGCGCCATGGACATGACAGAGAAGAATGGATGAGGGAGAAGGAAGTGCTTTTGAGACAAATGGCCGATATACAAGTAATTAAAACCACTGAACAAAAGCGTGCAAATTATTATAGAAGACTGCATGAGATTTCTCAACTTGAGTCACCATTTAACCATGTCTGATTTTGTTGCTTATTATGAGCAGGGAGGGGAAAACAGAAGGATTTTGCTGGATCTGAAGTCGATATTGGATGACGTTCAGCTGGAAGTGAAGAGAGAAGAAACGAAAAGGAGCGAGCTGCAGCTGCAGTACATGAAGGACCGATGTGCATGGGAACTGGAAAGAGCAGAGCTGAAATGTCGTATTGCCCAGGTAAGAGCATGACCACAGCATAGCCTATGTGTTTTAAATGAAACTATTTCAGTAAAAAAAACTGTTTAATATCGTTAAGGTGGTTATCTTCTTTGTAGTCAGATAAAACACAATTTTTCAGTATAGGGCATATGTGTTGCCGGCTTAAATCACCAAGTCCTTTGGGCACACTTCCAGATTCCACATTTTCTTTTTTTGTGTGGTCTTTTTGACTTTATTTATGACAGTATAGTGAAGATGGTGACAGGAGGCGAGTGGGGAGAGAGAGATGGGGAAGGCCTGGCAAAAGACCCGGGCCGGGAAATGAACCCGGCTCGGCCGCATAGTGGCTTGAGTGCCCTACCGTTAGGCCACGGCAGGGCCCAGATTCCACATTTTCTATGGACAAAGAGCTTTCTTTAGGAGACAGACAGGTTTGGCATGTGTGTGTACAGACACGGCCCATGGTTTACCTGTCAGCAGTGTGCACTTAAAGCAAACCATTTATAGACCACCTATGAAAAAAGAAACAATGGGGCACCAAAAAAAGTTCCTCCACAACTGCACTCCTAGTAATCCGTGCCAGCACATGACAAAATGACTTAGGAGCTGACCCAATAAAGCAGCCCCCCCCCCTGCGCGTCGCTGTGTGCACGGTAGCTGTGTCTAAATAGCACAGCACGTCGTGTGTGTGTGTGTGTGTGTGTGTGTGTGTGTGTGTGTGTGTGTGTGTGTGTACAGTGCACTCTTCCATGCAGTAGCTGTGGTTGCTTGCTTCTTTCAAACTGCATGCTGTTCTGTCCTCCCTTTCCATTAGCAGACTAAATCGAATAGAAGAGTGAGCTGCCACCTCAGTGGTATGTCTCTATGTTGCTATAGCTGTTAAACCAGAGACAGTGACATCTTTGGTTAAACTGCACGATTCTCTGCTAAGCTAAGCAGCCCCCTCCCACTCTCTCTTTCTCACGCACGCACGCACGCACGCACGCACGCACGCACGCACGCACACACACACACACACACACACACACACACACACACACACACACACACACACACAGATAGCACCCACCTCTCCACTCTACCCCACCCTGTTTCCAGATGCTCGTTTGAGTATACAAAGCCATACAGTACAGTGCTGCATGGGCCACATGTTCAACAGTCTCTCCCCCAGTGCGTTCGCGCGAGAACCTTATAAAGACAAGGCCCGGCCTGGCAGGATTTGGGGTGTTTATGATATGCTCCGCTCCGCTTGCCTCCGGCGCAGCGTGAGGAGGCTGCCATGACTCCAGTCCTCCTGTGCCAGTGCCAGTGGTGACTCGCTCAGATCACAGGCCACAAGGATGTATGCCCGTGTGTGTGTGTGTGTGTGTGTGTGTGTGTGTGTGTGTGTGTGTGTGTGTGTGTGTGTGTGTGTGTGTGTGTATGTGTGTGTGTGTGTGTGTGTGTGTGTGTGCACGTAGCAGAGTAGAGTAGAGGATCGTTTATTAATCCCGAGGGGAAATGAAGGTATCCAGTACTGTAGCACACATACATAAATACAGATAATTACACGAGACATAACACCCATCGTTAAACATTTATTACCTGTATATTGCTCACCATATATATAGCTGTGTGTGTGTGTGTGTGTGTGTGTGTGTGTGTGTGTGTGTGTGTGTGTGTGTGTGTGTGTGTGTGTGTGTGTGCGTGCGTCCTCACGCAGCCTGTTTAATAGCAGCAGTGCACTGGCAGATCGTTTTTTAAAGAAAGTGTTGAAAAAAGTCCTCTCTGCCATTAGTGTTGTATTATCTGATACTGATAGTTTAGTGTGATTCTGGAAAGACGAGGTCGATTTTCATGGATGGGATCCGGTTGCATGGTGCATTTATGCAGCAAAGTCAACCAAAGCAGGATCCAGGGGTGCGTTTCTCAACAGTCTCGTTGCTATCTAAGTTAGCAACTTACTTGGTTGCAATGCAATTTCCCATTGGCAACTTATTAAGTTGCCAACTGGTTAGCAACAACACTGTCGAGAACCGGGGTCCAGATCCAGATTGTGCTACGACCCAGTTGTGCTGTAGTACCAGAAGACAGTCACGGAGAGGCTGCTTGCGGGATACTGCATGTGTGCATACCGGTATGTAACCGAGGTGTTCCTGCGCTGTCCGCCACTCGGGGCTCGAACCCGCAACCAACGCTCCAGTTCGGGTATGGGAGTCACAGCACGATACCGCTGAGCTAAAGGACCAGTCTGATAGCTCAGTGCTACCAACACTGTATGAGTCTTCGGGAGGGAGGCTTACTAACGTTACACTACGCCACACTCTGCTAGTTGGCCTCCGTTACACATAGTAGCGGAGGGGACTGAGAGGCTGAGAGTCTGTGTGCGAGATATTGCATGTGTGTATACTAGTAGCAGAGAAGGCTGGGTTGCAGGGCTGGACCGGGGGAGAAATAGGACCCGGGCATGTTTGGCTTAAAGGGGCCCCTCATAATTAACGGCGCAGAACTGACTCACCGGTGGGCCCTGCACCCTTGTGGGCCCCTATTTTCAGAAAGTTTCAAAGTTTTTTTTTTCTTTTTAAACGTTTCTGAAAATAAGGTGGAGGGCCCATCTGGAAATGCCCGCTATGCCAGATGGCCAGTCCAGCCCTGCTGGGTTGTGTCACTCTGCGTTTGGACACCGGTGCAGGAAGTCCAGTGATACTGGATAGCCCCCAAACCGCTGTCTGTCAACTCAGGCAGTGAGGAGAGTTCAGCAGTGTTGCCAGATTGGGCTGTTTCCCGCTCAATTGGGCTGCGAAGGATGCTGGTAAAAAAAAAAAAGTGTTAAAAAGGGCATTTGTGCAGGTTTTTCTGCAGATTTATGGCCATAGAAATCAATAGAATTTAGTTCAAATTGGGCAGGATTGAGTGCTTCTGGGCGGGTTTTGAGCATTTTTTTGGTGCTGGAAATCATCAGACACATCTGGCAACCCTGGAGTTCAGCCCTCAGGGGCCATCCAGCAAACAAACTGTCCGTCCCTACCCTTGCCCTCCTCCTCCCAGGCACTGTGGCCAACCGAAGAACATATTTCACACGCAGTTATTTCTAAACATGCCTGAAGAATTTCTGCTCTTGTCCATGTATAGAAGTGATCATGAGGTCAGGGTTTTTTTCCCCCACCGTTCTGCATTTCCCCTCGTGAGCCTCGTAGTCCTCAGGGGATTGGTGGGCATATCTGGGTGTCTGTCTGTGTCATGTCGAGCCCCTCAGATGCATCCTGGAGGGCTCTCTCTCTCTCTCTCTCTCTCTCTCTCTCTCTCTCTCTCTCTCTCTGTCTGTCTCTCTCTTTCTCTCTCACACACACACAGTTGAGGACTGGCACCAGCCCCTGTGTTTTGTGCAGTGCAAGCGGAGCAAAACATTGGTTAGCGCCAGGGTGGAGAATGTTGGGAGGGGTCACACACACACACACACACACACACACACACACACACACACACACACACACACACACACACACACACACACACACACACACACACACACACACACACACACACACACACATAAAATCATGAAACTTGTTTTCTTCCAGCAGCCACTTCCTACCACTCCTCAAACGCCTCCCTTTCGAGGCATCCCGGGTTTACCACCAGACACCCGAGGAGGATGGATACTTTTGCAGACAACTTGTTTTCCAGGATTATTTTTGTATTTGAGGGCAGAAGTTGCATATAATGTCTATCTCAACCTCTGTCCACCCCCAAACCCCCCCCCCCCTCCCGCCCCCGCATCCCTCCACCCCCCACCCCCCCGCCACCACCCACTACCACCAGACCACCCCCCCCCCCCCCCCCACCCCCGCCACCTAGGCCATTTGTTTTCCAGGATTATTTTTGTATTTGAGGACAGAAGTTGCATATAATGTCTTCCTCAACCTCTGCCTGCCCTAAAACCCACCCTCCATCCCTCCATCCCCCCCTCCTTCCCACCACCCCCATACAACAACCCCCCACCCCACCACCACCACCACCAACCCCCCCACCCCCCACCCATAGGAATGTGAAATGGCCAGGCATGGGTCGTGTTGTCTATTTATAGTGAGTTTGCATGTGTGACACCGTTACTCAGAGACTGCTGTGCTACAGTGGGAGTCACAAGGCAACAGTGACAGTCGTAAATGAGAGTTAGTAGGGGGAGAGATGTGAGACAGCAACACAGTGCGGCCCACCGTAGCCGACTGACTCCAAAGTCCAATTGCGTCCCTCTCGGAAATGGATAGTGGCCGAGAGTCTTCCGTTGCGCCGTTACACTTGTAAACATTCTAGCGCTTCCAAGCTGGCGGGTGTTGGGGAGAGCGCGGGCTAAATTGGCGGTGCCCTAACTTGGTTTGAAGTGTTCCCTGCTAACGGGATCATTGTTTACACAGCCCGTGCTCGGGTATGGTTTGTTGCTTTGAGGACCTTGAACATTTTTTTTGCCTATTTCTGTCCCGTGTGTTTGCATTTGCGGCCCAGATGGTAGAACGCTTTGGCTGCCTTTACCCTGCAATTGCAAAAAGCCATATAAAAGAAGCAAAGACCATCACACACTCATGTAAAGATGGCTTTATTTAACTGCCATCGGTCTACGTCGAAAATAGTATTGATGAATAACTGCTTGTCAAAGAGACAGCGAGGCCCACTGTCACAAGATGCCATCTCGGGCATTTTTTTTTCTTCTCTTAGATGACCAGCAGGGCAATAAACTAAAGAAACAGAGGACTGTTTCTTAGCTGTCTGGGCATGACTAAAATAATTTTGCATTCCTAGAACTCTTTAAAAAAATCTAGGAGCAAACTATTCAAGATCTGGTAGAAATAGAGGCCTGTGTGAAAACTATAGGCTGTGTGTCCTGAAAGTCGATCAGACGCCGTCGTGGTGTGGACGGACAGCTGTCACCAGGTCTAAAAACATTTCATGGAAAGAAAAGTACTTGCATGCATGCTTGGCATGTTTGGAGCATGGTATGTGAAACGTCGAGCCGTCGCAGGAGGAGGTGATCAGTGTTGCCAGATTGGGCGGTTTCCCGCCCAATTGGGCTGCTTAGGAGGGCCGTGTGCGGGTAAAAATGGATTTTGGAGAAATATCTGCCCAATTTTTGGTCATAGAAATCAATAGAATTGGGTGAGATTTAGTGCTTCCAGGCCGGTTTTAACATTTTTTGGGCTGGAAATCATCAGCCCCATCTGGCAACCCTGGTGGTGATGGCTATTATCTTCAGGAAAGCCCCTCTAGCGTTCCTCACCCACACAGGATCTGACTATGAGGCAGTGGTGTAGTAGGCTACATTTTTGTAGGGGTGTAAATCACAGCCTCCATGATAATATGATTCGATATGGATTTCTTAAGGCAGCAAATCAATTATTTTCGATTTCGATTTCGAATGCCCCACAATACGATTTGATTCGATCATTGGCCGTAGGATCGATGCATGGATACATATTGATTATTATTGGGGTGGGCACGGAGGAAAGTGTGTGTGTGTGGGGGGGGTAATTTCCTGCATTCTAGTGTATTTTAGGGTGACCTGTTAGACAAATCATAACTCCATTACAAGGATATAGAGTCTTTATAGAGCCTATATATCAGCCTTGATTGTGATCTCATCATCATGCTGTGAAATTCCAAACAATTTTATGTGGGTAGACTGAAAGCTTTTCTGGTGGGCATACTGTGTTTTCGTGCATATCACAAATGGCTCTTTTCGTCTGCTGGTTTTCTGGTAGGGCTACAGCTCGACACAGCACAAGTCGGCCGCCACTTTTTGCTTTGCGATTGAGCAGTGTCGTGCCTATTAGAAAAGCAAAAAGTAGCTGCCGAGTCGCGCTGTGTTGAGCTGTAGGCCTACCAGAAAACCTGCAGTGGAAAAGAGGCATTAGACTACCACACCACATACTATAAGGTGCCTTGGGGGAACCTGAGGTTTGCAGCCTGGATAGGAACTTTGTCACCGAAACCGGACAGTTTTTGTTGTTTGTCATTTCTCAGTTTGTCATTAACTACGAAAAGTTAAACTTTTAGCACACAGTGTTCCTTTGAACTGTTGCAGTTTGGAACTGCTTTTTTTGGAACTCAGCCAATTTAGGAGACATTTGACATTTGCACAAAAAAACATTATACAAAGCTGAAACAAGGCAGAGAAAGGTTTGTGCGCATAAATATTTTTTGCTTAACATCAACACTGGATTTTAAACAATGTGAGGATCAAGTTAGGAAGTCATTTTAGAAAGTGTTAGTTTTGAAAGGGGTCTGGTCTTCCTTAAAGCTGAACAATTCCATTAAAACTTATCTCCACAAAGCCTTGCATCTGGTCAAAGAGAACATTGTCAGATGAGACGTGTTTGCACCTTTGGCTAAAGCCTCTACTGATGTGAACCAATCAAAGAGTCACGCATAGGTCTGCTTTCAATCTTTTATCTTTGAGAATTGCACAGTATCTGTTTTATCGCCTGACTAGGATACTGGGTTGAACAGGTTCAGCATGCGTCTCCTCCTCCTACCTCTAGCTCTCTCTCTCTCTCTCTCTCTCTCTCTCTCTCTCTCTCTCTCTCTCTAAGTCTCTCTCTCTCTCTCACTCTAGCTCTCTCTCTCTCTCTCACTCTCTCTCTCACTCGCTCACCCGCTATCGCTCTCTCCCTCTTTCTCTCCGATTCCTCCCTTTATCCCTCCTTCTTTCTCTCTCTCTCTCTCTCTCTCTCTCTCTGCCTCTCTCTCTTTCTCTCTCTCCCCCCTGCTCTCTCTCTCTCTCTCTCTGCCTCTCCCTCTTTCTTTCTCTCCCTCTTTCTCTCCCTCCCTTCCTCTCTCTCTCTCTCTCTCCTCCACTCTCTTTCTCTCTCCCTCTTTGTCTGTCTGCGCGTCCACACAGATGGGTCTTCCTGTGAGACACGTGTGGGGAGTGGGGTCGGCTCTGGTGTCCTGTGGCTCTCTAACTCAAGCCGGATGTTATTGTCTCTCAAACCTCACATTGCTGTCTGCCCACACCGCACCATCCCAGTTCCCAGCTCCCAGCTCCCAGCTCCCAGCTCCCAGTTCCCAGTTCCTCTTCTCTTCTTTTCTCTTCTCTTCTCTTCTCTTCTCTTCTCTTCTCTTCTCTTCTCTTCTCTTCTCTTCTCTTCTCTTCTCTTCTCTTCTACCTCTCTTCATCTTCTCTCTTCTCCTCTCCCCTGGCTGCTTGACTTCTCACACCTCTTTCTTCCTGTGTTTCTTCGTCTCATTCTTCTCTGTCTCTCTCTCTTTCTCTATCTATCTCTCTCTCTCTCTCTCTCTCTCTCTCTCTCTCTCTCTCTCTCTCTCTCTCTCTCTCTCTCTCTCTCTCTCTGATTATCCCTGCCTTCTCTTTGTCTACCCCTCCTACTCTCTCTCCCTCTCTTCTCTGCCCTAACACTAACAGCTCTTCTCTCTGCACTCCTTACTTGCAGTTGGAGGTTAGGGAGCGAGGTGGCACTGGCACGGCAACGGCAGCAGAGGCGACAGCGATGGCGGCGACGGGGAAGGTGAGCGAGGAGCAGGCCGGCGCAGGGGCAGGGGCAGGAGGAGGAGGAGGAGGAGGCACGCTGAGGAGGGAGCAGCAGGAGCAGCGGCGGCTGCTGGCAGACACGCACACCGTGGCCATGGACCTGCGCTGCCGCATGGAGCACAGCGAGCGCGGCTGGGTACGCGAGCGGTCCGAGCTGCTGGAGCGATTCGACCTGGAGAGGAAGGAATGGGAGAGCCAGCTGAGGGACATGCAGAGGAAGATCGAGGAGGTGGGTGGAAAACAGATGGGAGACTGAGACTTGCTGAGCTGACATATACAAGACTAGACCAGAGAGATTCTAGAATGAGAGGGGACATATGGCGGCCATCTTGGTGACGCCTCCGGGGTGCTATTTCGCGATTAAGTAGACCAGATCTGAGAGTCAATGGGAAAAATGAATGGGGAAACTGAGTATAGGACGGAGGGGAACCCAGCGGTTGTGAAAACCATATGGTTGAAACGACCGTGAAAAACTGATCAATCTAGACTACTTGGTTGTGTCATACGAGTCAAAATAAAGCTTTTTGAGCCACTTTTCTCACGGTTTTTTTGACAGAGCGCAGGCGCAGTAGTTCCATAACGGCACGAGAGCAACGGCTTTTCAAAACTGAGCATGTGCATAATTTCGCGTGCGCCGATGCAGCCAGATGATTGGATCACTGGCAACGCAGCTCAGCAGGCACATTGGCTCTTGTTACCAGAAAGGCGGGAGATGTGCGGGTAGACGCCATATTTGCGTTACGAATCTTCACCGTTAATTTCTATGTACCTGTTCTATCTCCTCTTACTAGAATATTTCTGACTAGACTGTCTGCAGCAGGGCAGTATTAACCCCTTCATGCACGGTGTACCTCCAGTGGCACAGTGTAATAGTCATTGAAAATGTATCTACCATAGTACTACAATACTATGACATAACACAGGGCCTTTGGTCATGCACTGCGACTTGGTCATTGCCATCCTGGTAACAGCACATTTATAACACTGTGTCTTAATGGGTTAATGCACAGGCTACATGTGGTTGCAGTCTAGGGGCCCCCACCTGCTAGGGGGACCCATGATTGGTCAAAAGTGAAAAAATGCAGAGTTGTGACAAGATGCAATGTTAAAAAATTAATCTGTCATGTTGGGTAGAGTTGGTAGACATTATTATCCTTAATTCCTAGCACATACTTATAATTATATACTCTCTATGCAAATTTGTCATGGAATTTGCTTTGTGGGGGGGCCCCCCACAGCAACCTGTAGCTTAGGGGCCCCAGGCCATCTTAATCCAGCCCTGACTGTCTGGTCTGGAGAGACTGGAAAGTGGTGGAGTAGAGTACATATGGCTGCATGCATATGGTGTGTATTGAAAGTGCAGATGGTGTGTGTATTCAAGAGTGCATGCAGTATACACACTGTACTGTGTTAATATACAGTATGTATGAAATACTGAGACTGCATATGGTCTACTGTATGTACTGAGAGAGAATATACAGTATACACAGTGTGTGGCCTGAAGTATGCAGTATTTATGTGTAGTACGCGTGTGTAGGTAGACTTAGTGTCTTGGGGCTAAGCCACAGTTGTGTCTAATAATCACAACCTTGAAACAAACAGGCCTTTTCTAAACTCTCCGTTGCCTGTTTTAAATACAGGGAGGTGTATCATAGTCACTTGACACCGTTTAATTAAGGGGATAGTCTGATGTTTTATTTGTGCAGTGCGTCTTCTAATAGTGTAGTGGTGTGTTGGGCTAAATGCTGCTTGTCGACAAACTAGATGGTTGGTGTTTGAAGGGGCGAGTCATAGGTGCCGGAAAGGGGGATGCAGTGGTGCATTCGCATCCCCACTTTTGGCCTCCCTAAATGAGGCTTTCCCAACTATTACTGCAGACAAATGAGTGGAGTGCAGCAGCAGTAACATTTTAACCTGTTAAGACAAAGCGTTATGCATTTGTTTTTACCAGAATGACAATGACCAAGTCATAGTGCATTACTAAAGGTCCTGTGTTATGTCATAGTATTGTAGTACTATGGCAGTTAACTTTTCAATGACTACACAGCATGCCACTGGAGGTACGGCACGCATTCAGGGGCTACGACTTAGAGAATCAGTAAAAATGAATTGCACCACCACTTTAAAACTCGTTCCGGTGCATTTGGGGCGAGCAGTTTGTCTCATATGCAGGCCAGGCCAGGGAGCCGAGGGAAGACAGCCCTCACATGGATCGCATGAAGACAGAAAGCGTGAAAAATGTGCCACATCTCTCCAACCCCCTAAAACAATGCCACAGCGGTCGACCTCATCTCCCTTAACTGTGGTGCACTGGAACAATAGGCCCACTGTGGCAGCAAGCGTCTGATCATGACAGATGGATTATGGGTAGAAGCATCTCAGTAGCGGGATTGGGGGTGGTGGGGTGGTGGGGGGGGAGACCCAGCCTAGAGGGTGTTGGGCAGACAGGATTTAAATCTTGACATTTGCAGGGAAGGAGATTAACTGTTGTAATGAAGCAGGGAATAAGAAAAGTGCTTAGCTTTTAAATGCTAAAGCATTGATTAGAACAATTGACTTTTGACTGAACATGTGACTTGTAGTACACAGACTCCCTGAGACAAAAATTAGAAAAAGAAAAAAAACCTGAAGGAAGGATTAGTGGGAAAAGTCTAACATGAAAACAGTAATTACGCTCTCATTGTCCTTTGTCCCGACTATCGCCTGGTCAGGCTAAAAATAGTCTCTCTATATGTTTTTGTGTGCTAAATTACAACTGTTGCAACCACACTGCTTAGTTCACTGGGGTCAGTTGCATTGTTTGGCATGACGTCTGAGGTGTATTTGAGGATGTTGTGTTGAAGATGCTGCATATAATGACTGCCTGTTTAAAAACCAAAACAAATCAAAATATGCCATGTCATTTCTCTCTCACGGGGGACATGGTTATGCCCTAAAATAACAGTTATCCCGTTAGTAAGATAACACAAGCTAATGGGGATTATTCAATAAAGTAGTAGTTATCGCCTGTCAGTAAGACTTGCATAGTATTACTCTTATATAACACAGTAATGGAGATTGCTTAATACAAAGACAGCTATCCCCTGTCAGTAGTACTAGCAAACTGAGGCTATCCCTGTAATAGAATAACGCTTCCTCTCCCCTGCTTCCCCTTTTCCAGCTGTACAGCGAGGTGAAAGGTCGTCGGGAGATGTCGTCGGGTGACGTGGGTCCGAGCGCCGACGCCCAGAGCTGTTCAGCGCGCCTCAGCCTGCACTCAGCCAGCACCGGCTCCAGCCTCCTCACCGACCAATCAGACGCCCGCAGCAGCAGCCTGTCCGACTGCACGCGCCGGCACAGCCAGAGCCACAGGCACAGCCAGAGTCACAGCCAGAGTAGTGTGGGTGGGGGTGGGAGTGGAGGTGGGGGTGGAGACTTGTCAAGTCGTCTTAGCAACAGCCGCATCAACAACAGCAGTAGCAGCAGCGGTGGCAGCATCAGCCGAGGAGACGGAGCGGGGACGCATGTCGGCCTTCACAGCAGTGGCAGCAGCAGCAGCCGCGAGGATAGAGTCGGAACAAGGAGCAGCGGAGCCATCAGCGGTGGTGGCAGCAGCAGTCGAGATGATAGAGCGGGGACACGGAGTAGCGTGGCATTCAGCGAGGCCAAGGCTGAGCTGCCTCCTCCTCTAGCTCCCACCCCTAACCCCACCCCCAGCGCTGGCGGGGGGATGAACATGAACATGGACATGGACATCGACACGGCTGAGCTGGAGAACATCCTGCAGAGCTGCCTGGGGACGAAGCTGGAGAGGCACCCCTCCCTGGCTGGCCAGGAGAGCCTGCTGAACCCCTTCAACGACCTGCAGAGCATGGACATACGCTGCGGCACGGACAAGAGGAACAAGAAGAACGCCATAGCCTTGAACGCTGTAAGTCCTGCATGGGAATGCATGATCTTCTCTTCCATTATTTCTGTCAGGACCATTACAGTCAAGAAACACAATACAAGAAATTGAATGAAATACAATACAAGAAATTAATTAATAAGAACGCCATAGCCTTGAACGCTGTAAGTCCTGCCCGTGAACATCATCGGCATGATATTTTCTTCCATTATTTAGAATTAGCCCAAAAGGGTGTTTCCTCACCTCTCTGTACTACACTAGTGTAAGTCATTTATGTGAACACATTTTCATGGTCTACATCAGTGACTCTCAAACTGCAGCCTGCGCTCTGACGTCGACCTTGGAATAATTTTCTAAATCTCAAAATAATGTGTGTGTGTGTGTGTGTGTCTTACTGTTGTATTGTTTATTGGGTCAGAGGTGGGACTCATAAACGTTTGTGAAAGGCCTCAAGTTAGAAAGGCCTCAAGTTAGAAAAGGTTGGGAGGGCCTCAAGTTAGAAAAGGTTGGGAGGGCCTCAAGTTAGAAAAGGTTGGGAGGGCCTCAAGTTAGAAAAGGTTGGGAGGGCCTCAAGTTAGAAAAGGTTAGAAGGGCCTCAAGTTAGAAAAGTTTGGGAGAGCCTCAAGTTAGAAAAGGTTGGGAACTCCTGGTCTACTTATTTAGAATTAGTCAAGAAAAGGCCCTACCGTGGCTCTAACAGTAGGGCACTGGGCTGCTACACCGGCGACCCAGGTTCGATTCCGGCCCGGGTCATTTGCCGACCTCTCCCCATCTTTGTCCCCATTCGCTTCCTGTCTACCTCTCCTATTGTCCTGTCCTCAATACGGTTGTAAAAGACCAAAAAAAGTCTTTACAAAAAATAATTATCCCACAAAGGTGTTTCCTCAGCTCTCCGAACTACAGTAGTGTCTTCCAAATGCCCTTTCTCATTTCTGTCTCTGTTCATATTTTTACTCTCTTGACGCCCTTATATTATTGATGACTTTCAGCAGTTTCGTGTTAACATATCCTCTTCTTACTGTGTTCCTTGAACCCCCTCGACCAGGCTCTCAATGAAATAGCCAGAGTGAGTGAAGAGTTGTGCAGCTATCAGGATGAGATCAGATGGAAGTCTGACAACAAAAGGTAAGGAAGATATTCCCTTAATCTCACAACACAAGGCAGCCAGATTACGCCTTAATCTTTATGCAGGGACGTGAACGCATCATAAAATGCTGAGTAATGTAGTATATCTCAAATATAAGACAGCTTTGTAGGGGGGCGCTGTGGCGCCACGCGCTAAGCCCCCCACATTTGGGCTTGCATGCCCACGGGGACCCAGCCTCGAGTCCAGCCGGGGTTATTTCCCGGCCCTGCCCCAATTCTCTCTCCCTATCATTTCCTGTCTACTCTCACACTGTCCTGTAATTATAAAGGCCATGAAGCCCCCCAAAAATACTTAAAATATATACACGTATGGTATATATAAGACCGCTTTGTTATTCATTCATTTTGGCACTATTCTCACTGTGTGTATTTCTACATCCCCATTTTTTAGAGGCCATGCTGAATCACTCTACTTCCCAGACGAG
This sequence comes from Engraulis encrasicolus, assembly GCF_034702125.1. NCBI lineage: Eukaryota > Metazoa > Chordata > Actinopteri > Clupeiformes > Engraulidae > Engraulis > Engraulis encrasicolus. The sequence continues at coordinate 11,242,093 of NC_085861.1, forward strand.
CTGGAGAGAATAGAGAATGAGAGGAATGCAAAGGAAATGGAGGAGACTTTCTTCAGCCTGAAGCGGTGGTGCAAGGAGCTGCAGGATATCGATGAGCAGAATTGGATCAGTCCGAGAGCCGGAATCAAGGACGTAGACAAGGTCATCGCGGAGGAGCCCGAGATCATCAGTCCTCCGATGCAGCAGTCGCCCGAAGCCCCGCCCGTCCCACCCCGCAGCACATCCTGGTACATGAACAGCCCTCCTCCAATCGAACCCGAGTTCAGCGTTACGGAACCCCGCATTGAGAGGGGGCGGGAGGTGCAGGGGAAGTGCAACAGCCCCTCCATAGTGCGCCGGTTCGAGGCCATGCTGCAGGAGAACGAGGGCAAGGTGCTAACGCCCGGCGGCATCATGCCCTGCCCACTGGCCGTGGACTCCAAGTGCAACATCGGCTGCTGCCACAGCCGGTGGTCCTGCGACGGAAGCAAGTTTGGCAGCAGCAAGTCGTCCACGTACGTGCCTGTCCAGAAATGCCTGTCAGAGCTGACTATACCAACAACGGGAATGGATTACCAACAGGACCTCAGAGTAGCAGCAGCACCGGTAGCACCGGGGGCCCAGAAGCCCCCAGTGGGACACCCCCTTAGTCCCCTGTGCCCAGATCTGCCCCTGAAGGACGCCCATTTGGACGCCAGAGTGCCGACGTTAGATCTACTCCACACCCAAGACAGAGCCGCCACCCCCCGCAGGAACACGACGCTGGAGCAGAAGACTGCCGAGTTCAACCGCACCCTTTTCCAGGCCGAGATGGGCCGCGGTTTCAACGACCAGGGAGACGACGACGATGACGACGACGACGACCCCGATGACATGTCCTCCTTGAGTCCGGAACCACAGCAGCCACAGCTCAGTCCTCCTATTGACGTGAATGTTGACATTCTGACGTCCCCGTATGCCGACATGGACACGGTCAAACCTGAAAGCAGGTCAATGGCGAAGCGTGGAGTGGAGCCCAAGTACTCCACGTCCGGCTACATGGAGGAGGAGCTGGAGAGGGTTTCGTTCAATCTTGCGTCGCCGTACCACCACGGGGCCTCCCTCAGGCAGGTGGCACCCGAGCTCATACCCCAGCATCCGGTCGTCAGGGTCCGCAACATGATTCACCCCTCCGTACGAAACCTGCCCGATTGCAGACCCCGGGCCAACACAGGGCCCGACCGCCAGACGGAGTACATGCGGGAAAGAGAAGCCTCTCTTCTCCTCTCTTCTCAGCAGAGTGCAGCGGTCTCCGTAACGCAGCATGGTGGCGTGACCGTGACCGTCACTCCCATCCAGTCTAGAAACAAGAACGAGCCATCCAGTATTGCCACCTCTGCTGCAGCACCGTCCGAGACCAGGCCAAGGCAGGCGGAGGGCACCACCACCACCACCACCACCACCACCACCAGGCCAGAGGTGTCCAAGACCAGGTCGCGGATCTTCAACGAGAACCCCTGGAAGCCCACCACCCTGGCGGCGTACCCCCGGCCGGCCGAGTCCCGCTCCAACTACGGCGCCATCGAGAGGATTCTGAAGAGCTACGAGAGCTCGTCCCAGAGCCAGACCCAGACCCAGAGCCCGCTGCCCCCGAGTCAGACGCCGTCTGCCTCGCCCAGCCCCGCCGGCACCGCAGGGAGGGAGGACGACCTGATCCAGCTCATGGACATGCTGGAAGTGGAGCACCACACCAGGTGCGGTCAGAGACTCACACACACAACAACAACAACAACAACAACTACAACAGCAACTACGCAAAGGCAGGCAACTACGCACAAAGAGACACATGTGACAGTACAGGTTAGTACACAGCTTATACTCATATCTTATCAAACATCAAAACATAAACATCAGCACATTCTCACAGAGCGAAAACCCAACCAAACAAAAAAGTTCTCTCACATGAATTTAGAAAACACAAACATGGTTTCAGATGAATCCCAGACTATCTAAGACTATCAAAGAGGTGTGGGGTCTATGATGTTGATACAATGTGACTCCTCCAGAGGAATTTTGTTTGTCAACACATTTTATAGTTCTCAACATCTGTATTTGTGATTGTGTTCCCTTGCCATCCACTGATCCGTGTACCACAGCTCTTTAACAACCTTAAGACACGGCGTTATAAATTTGCTGTTACCAGAATGGCATTGACTAAGTCGTAGTGCATTACTAAAGTCCCTGTGTTATGTCATAGTATTGTAGTTCTATGGTAGTTAACTTTTCCATGTCTATTACCGCATGCCACTGGAGGTATGGCATGCATTAAGGGGCTACAGGGTAAACTGTGTTGCTTTGGTACTTGGTGGCTCTGTGTGTTTCTGAGCACGTGGATGTGGGAGGACAGAGAGGAACCCACACAGCTGGTCTGGTATTTATTACTGCTCAGTGTCCAAATCAGCTCGCAAAGCCAAAGCCTGTCTGTGTGGGCAAGCAGTAAAGATGATTTGATCATGAAGCCAAGGGAGTGAGGAAGGGGGGGGTAGAGAGAGAAAGAGAGAGAGGGAGAGAGAGAGGGAGAGAGGGGAAGGAAGAGAGACGAGAGAGAGAAAGAGAGAGAGAGAGGGAGAAAGGGGGAGAAGACCGATGAGAGAGAAGGGGAGAGGGAGAAAGACCTAAAGAGGGAAAGAGTGAAAGAGAGAGCACGGGAGAAAGAGTGAGAGAAGAGTGTGTGAGTGAGCACGGGAGAGACAGAATACAGAGAGACGGAAGAGTGTGAGAGAGCATGGGATAGAGCAGTGTTTCCCAACCAGGGGTACGTGTACCACTAGGGGTACGCGAGCACACTGCAGGGGGTACTTGGAAAAATGTTATTATTATAACAAATGTATGGAACAGTCACATCAGGACAGAGAAAGCGATATAGAACATGAATTAGGGGGTACTCGTGGCACAACTAAGAGGCTTAGGGGGTATGCGAGACAGAAAAGGTTGGGAAACACTGGGATAGAGAGAGGTAGAGAGGGTGTGGGGGGTGGAGGGTTATTGGCAGTCAGTTCATTGCCTGCAGCCTATTGCTATTGCCCAGATATTTCATAAGTTTTGTCCTTCCCTGTTCCCGCTCAGACGCTTTTCATTTCATATCAGGAGAACTACTTTGACTGCAACACACATAACAGCCATTCCTGAAGCCAAGTCGACATGTTCCATGATAAAATATTTCCAGATTGTCCTCGGCTCAAGGACGCCACCGGTGGGAATGGTATTTTTATCTGGCACGCTCCAGAAAAAAAAGAAGGCCAGAATCCTCTTATTGTAATGTGGGGCATTGTACTGAAAAGTCATGAAAATGAAAACCAGTGGCATAACATTTAATTGGCACATCGGCCAAAGTCTGAGCTCCAAGCCCTTTCATCTGTGGCGCACGGCTGGAAGCCTTTTCTGGCCCTTCGGGGCCAGCGGAGGCAGAAGTCTGTGGAATAATTGCCGAAATACGTATCTACAAACGGCCAACCAGCCGGACAAAGACTCCACTCCAGGAAAAATAGTTCTCCCTCGCTACACAGATGGCTTTTATGTACGGATAATGTTCCCAAATTGCTGGAAAAGCCTCATCAGGCAGGCAGCCTTGTCCGAGGTTCATTTGTTGCACATTTATTCAGGCTCTGTGCAATCTGATTGGTTTAAATAAAAAAGCCCTGGGCATCTGCAGAGTGCAATCACCTTTTTGGCTCATGGAGATGCTACACTGATGAGGGGACTTGTTTTCCTACATTTCAACACAGTAAAACTTAACGGGAGTATATAACAATTAGGGGAAATGGTAGCATATAATTATAGGTAAAAAATGACAGGAATTATGCTATTATGCTATTTCACAGAAAGGAGGTGGTGAACGGGTTTGTGTGTGTGTGTACTGTATGTGTGGGGTGGGGGTTTGGGCGAGCGAAGTGTTTCTGCTAGACCAGTGGTTCTCAACCTTTTTTGAATTAACGCCCCCTGGACATCGTTATAAGCTTCCCTAAAGTCCTCTTGACCTCATCACAAGCCTGCCAACGCCCCCATTAGTATTAACAAATTAAATAGACTAATGCTCCTCAATGGCCACAAAGCACCGCCCCCCTCTTAGCTGTATCCTTCTTAACGGCCCTCTAGGGCTCCCCAATGCCCCCTGGGGGACTGTAGTGCCCCCGTTGAGAACCACTATGCTAGACCTAATGAACCTCCTCATCTCTCCACAGAAAGGCAAAGAGCCCGGCGTGAGCTCCTCCAGGAGGAGTTTCTCGCGGCCTGCATGCCCCGCCAATCGACGCCTCCCCTCTCGCTGGGCGAGCAGCCGCTCCCCCTCCGCCTCCTCCACCACCTCCTCCTCCTCCACCTCCTCCTCTCCCATCACCCAGTTAGCGCACGGCTCCGGCTCCGGCTCCATCTCTGGCTCCCGCTCCACGCAGCAGAGGCAGAGCTTCTCCTACGCCGCCTTCCACACCGAGACCATCATCATCTGATACCTACTGTGCACCTACAGCAGTGATGGGCAACCTGGTTACAGACCAGTGCCACATATTCTGATGCCTCTTTTCCACTGCCGGTTTTCTGGTAGGCCTACAGCTCGACAAATAACGTCTCGGCCGCCATTTTTTGCTTTTCGAATAGGCACAACACAGCTCAATCGTACAGCAAAAAGTGGCGGCCGAGGTGCGCTGTGTCGAGCTGTAGGCCTACCAAAGCAGGCAGTGGAAAAGACCCATAAATGACCTGGCTTTACCTACACCTAAAGCAGTGATGGGCAACCTGGATTCATCAGTTACAGTCCAGTGCCACATATACTAAATTACCTGGCCAGAGATATTCTATAGAGATATGCCAACATAATAGGTTTCTATGGGCACCTAACGTGACCAGGTTCCGGTCTGCCTAAAGGGGCGTGTCATAATGCTCCTACAATGAATAGAACAGTCCTTAGGTCTGCCTAGGTCTGCCTAAAGGGGGCCATAATAGAACCAGGAAACAATGGGCCAATGGAACCTCTCTCTCTCTACTCTCTCTGACCTGACTCTACACTTCCACTCTAATCATGTGATTGTGATTGCCTGGTTGAAGGATCACCTGCTTCAATGGGAACAGGTAAAGCCAGAAAAAAAGAAGAAACATCTGCACACCGTCGCCAGAGAGAGTAGATAAGAGAGAGGTTCCGCTGGCCCATTGTTTCCGGGTTCTACTGTCGCAAGGGGGGGGGATCCCCCTTTAGGCAGACCTAAGGACTGTTCTATTAATTCTAGGAGCATTATGACACACCCTTTTAGGCAGACCGGAACCTGGTCACGTTAGGTGCCCATCGCAACCTATTATGTTGGCATATCTCTATACTTAAATAATCTCTGCCGTCGCTGCTCCCGGTTTCCACAGTGTTTCGACCAGTATGGTCTTCTGCTGCTGTCTTCTCCAGCACCTCTTTATTTGAATGTGTGCGTACTCCAAACGCTACCAATAGGTAAAACCAGGTCATTCGGAAAATTGTGGCGTCACTAATGAATCCATTTTGTCCATCACTGTATCCAAACACTGAGACCATCATCATCATCAGATCACAAAACTCCTACAGTACATTGAACAAGTGGAACATCTCTCCTCTAAGACCTCCAAGTCTTGCCTCCACCAAGCAAACAAACAACAGCTAATCAATGTTTAATGAGGAATATGTCTGTGAATACTCTCATTCGTCCAGGTCATGTTATCGAAAGAGTTTATCTGTATGCAAGTGGCAAAATTAAGAAGTCCAGTTGCCTACAATTAAACTCCTTGTATAAAGAGGAGGTGAAATATCTCTGAGACAGTTCTTGTCTGTTCCTAGCAAACAAACATAATAGTTTATAATCAATGGTTAAGCGAGCATTGAGCAAGATGCCTCCCTCAAAGACTTCAAGTGCTCCTCTCCCCTCCCCTGCCAGCCTGTATATACAGTATTTAAGGCCAGACAAAGACTGTTACTGCATCTCTATGGAAACGACTCCTGTGGGAGTGGCTCTGTATCGGACTCAGCCCTTCCACCCGACATGACGTTTGTTTCTTTTACAACAACAAATATGTTTATAAAGACATTTCTGTGTATTTTATTTTTGTTTCCTTTTAGGTCATGTGATGTTTTCTGTTACATTGTGTTTATTACCAAAGGCTTGTAATTATAATTACACACATGGACCTTTTTTCCATTTCCATTTATGTATTTGGTTTATTTGTGGCAAACATGCAGTGCAGTGTACTTCTCCAGTGACTGAGTTACAAGCCAAGCTCTATGCAGGGCTCAGTGTCTTGTGTTTAAAACCTTATCTGGAGTTTAATTGCCTTTTCAATGACGCCTTCTTTTATGAACTTTTTTGCTAGAGCGGTGTCCGTAAGACACACCGAACAAACAGTAAAGTAATGGCCTACATGCTCAGTAAATATTGTGAAACATATCGCAGACATGATGCCTTTGCAACCCTTTTATGGTAATAAATATTTCAAATGCAAGTACAGTATTTACATGGCATTTTGTTTTTTTAAAAACTCTCCTTTTTATTAATTACATAAGGAAATGTACGAATGTACTTAAAGGGGTATGCCACTATTTTGGGGCTTAATACAGTTAAAATCGTTGGCTGGGGTTTATAAAGGTGGTGAAGTGTCTTATTTTTCATGTTAAGCGTTGTCTTGCTTTAAGACAAGTTAAAAGAGGGAATATGTCGCTAAGCTAGTGAGTCAATGGATCCGTGTAGCATGCTACAATGCTACACGGATCCATTGACTTTCACTAACTTAGCGACATATTCCCTCTTTTAACTTGTCTTAAAGCAAGACAACGCTTAACATGAAAAATAAGACACTTCACCACCTTTATAAACCCCAGCCAACGATTTCAACTGTATTAAGCCCCAAAATAGTGGCATACCCCTTTAAATCGGTTGAGGGAATGCTCAGCGAAAGTTCAATCTGACTGTAAATAACACATCATGACTCTACAGGCTAGTTATAATGGGCCGATTTTCCATGCAGCTTGATTTACGGTTTCCAATTTAACAGAGCAGTGTTCTTCGCCGAGCGTTAATTTAGGGTGAGCTATTGACTGCTGGCAATGTGTGTATTTACTGCCCTCAGACGTCCAAGTCGGTGTCGCTCAGTAATCTTTCACCGTCGTCAGATTTGTTTTTCCATTCACAAGATACACCTGGAAGCGCAAATAGCACGCCACGATGCACCGTCTACGCCTTTTAAAAACATGTGTTGGCACTTACACTTCAGTCCTCGGCTTACTCTCTTCGCAGCGTCCAGACTAGCAACCTACAGTATAGGTCACCAGGGGTGTGGTACAGGGGGTAAAGTGTGACTGAGTCACCAGGGCCCCATGTACTGTATATAGGGGGCCCACTTACAGTCCGATTTATGTGGATATAATGCTAAGGGGTCCATTGGAGCTGATTGTACATGGGGCCCTTAATTTGCTGCTACGCCCCTGTGGGTCACTCCATCATTCGGTAGATCCCACTGATGATGTTTCTCACTGTCGCTAGGAGATGCCCCCGACTGGCTAGTAACAATGCTTCTGATGACATGATTGGCCAGTTGTGGTTGGCAGGCCTCCAGCTCATGTATTTGCTGCGTGAAGTTTGTGATCACCTGTCTGTCCGTCCGTCTGCACTGCTAGCTGAGATATTTTAATGCACAGGGTGTGTTGCCGTTCTCTTGAGAGTCTGTGTGACGACACCTAACCCTGGCTGAAACATGGCACCGCCATTGCCTGAAATAGCAGGTGTGACCAGTGTTTTGGTGCCAGAAATCTTATCCCCGCGATGATGATATAAATACTGTGTTCCTTCCCTGATGTGCAGACACCTTTATTTCCATCTTTTCCTGTTTGTATGTAATGGGCTGGGAGAGGTGAGAGAGAGGAGCCAAACATTCTGGCCACTGGCACAGGTGTATTCTCTATTGGCCAATGCCATGGATCTTGTCATGGAATCTTCTTCATACACTGTAAAACATTGCAAGCCAGTTAAACTAAGTTGCCCTGCTGCCTGTTCCGTAAGTTAACTCAACTTGAGGCGTATCCCAACTCGAGGCTTTCTCAAGTTCAGTTAACTTACAAACCTAAGGTAGCGGGCCAACTAACTTTTTTACATTAAACTGGTACAGTGCAGCACTGTGCGAGATGACCTTCATCATGGATAGCTTTCAGTAAGTATTGAGGGCCACGTCAGCACATAATAATGTCCATAATAACAGGCTACAACTTGCAACTTCAAAACAAAGACACAACATTGCATGATCATTTTAATATTTTTGGGAGTTTTTGGCCTTTAACAGGATAGGGAAGTGGAGAATGGGGCAGGAAATAAGTGGCAGTGAGAGATAGGGAAGGACCAGGATGTCATCCAGACAGTTCTCAAAACCCTGGTTCCCATGGGGCAATGCCATGGGTCAATCAGTGCAGTACACCACAGGACCCCCACACCTCAACTTTGCTGCTCATTGAGATTGTGTTGCCTACTGTATTGCCAAATTTGATCTTTCCATGAATATTTACCAAGTAATAAGCTATGTGTACGACCAAAGTACAGTTTTACAACTAACATTTTTTATTTCTGGAAAAATGGCAGATATGGAGAAGATCCCCCTTTTCTTGTATGAAAAGTGCCATTTTCCCAGTCATAAGGAACACTTAAAATTTGAAGGTAGTGGTAAGTATTCATGAAAAAGGTAACATCTGTGAATGGGCAGCATGGATTCTGGAAAAGAAACTACTAAAAATATTACACAGTGCACCTTTAAAGAGTACAGTAGAGTGGCAGTCTTCTAGTTGACCCTATTCTAGTGTTGAATTAACACCATGGCTGAAACTACCATTGAGGACACAGAGGTCATGTCCTCAGCATTTTTTTCCGGTAATGTAAAATGTATCTATTGATGAAAACCGATATATGATCAACAATGTTAAATTCAGCCTATACGCCAACCCCATTTATCCTCAAGACAGTGATTAATGAAAACAAACTTAAGAGTTTGACTGAAGTGTTTGAAGCATTCTAAATGTACAGTATGCAATACATCACGCAGTATTTGATCTCGGTATTTGAAAATGTCTTGTTATGGCCCTGATTAACACTGTAACATTTACTAACACTTACTAATGTCCGTCATTTTGTGTCATTAATGCCAATTGAAGTTGACACTAATGGCAATGAGCTGGTGAGAGGAGAGCTACACTAATAGCTAGTAGGCTGAGCTCCTGTTCTCCCTTGTGCTTTCCATGGCCTAGTTAATATCACTGCCGGTCTGACCGGTATGGACCGCTTTTGTACCTCACAGTATACAACAAGCAAGGAAGCTGACCATGGGCGTAGTTTGGGGGCTCTGCCGTAATGAGGACACAGAGGTCATGTCCTCTGTATTTTTTTTCAGTAATGTAAAATGTATCTGTTGATGAAAACCGATATATGATCAACAATGATAAAGTCAGTCTATATACGCCACCCATATTTATCCTCAAGGCGGTGATTAATGAAAACAAACTGAAGAGTTTGAAGCATTCTAAATGTAAATGTGAAAAAAACATGCAGTATTTGACTTCGGTATTTGAAAATGTCTGGTTACGGCCCTGTTTGGGGGGCTGAAACATGTAATGACATTAGGTCAAGGAAATGGCAAAATATAGATGTCAAAAATTTAAACATACTGATATTTTAAATGTTTTGATTAAAATGGTATGAACTTAATATGAACCCTATTATATATTTGAAATACATTGTAATTCTCCTATTATATTTTTGGCCCCATAATGCAACTCCGCTTATGAAGCTGTGCATTGAGTGAGGAGCCCTTTCAGATGACTTTGTCCTGGGCCTGGCCAAAGCTGCCAGTAACCCTGTATAGTTCAAGAAGACGCTTTTGCACACCTCTGTAGTTGGGCAGGTGCGTAGGACATTATCCCAGTGGGGTTGTCATTCAAATGTAAACCTAAGAAGGTCGGATGACCGAAACGTTGTATTTAAGTTTGTTGGTGGAATGGACAGTGTGCGGGATTTCTTTACACTTGAGTAACCCTGTATGCAAACGTTCCAATGAACAGATGAAAACTTAGCATGTAGTCAGTCAGGCTAATGTGGCCAACCTTGGATTTATTACCCTGTCAACGCTTGGCTATCATTGCATGCTGAGATGAGCAGAGCTGCTGTATACGTATATATCATTACACACTGACACACTTCAGGACACACTTAAAGTGTTTACCTTCCATCTGCTGTATGTGCGTATATTACCAGAGGCGATTCTAGGGTCAGGTGGGGCCCCAAGCAAAAATTCAAAGGGATAAACATCTGAAACAAAATTGCCCCTACTGTTGTAAAGTGTGAGCAATTATTCATCATATAGGGGCTTGGGGGCCCCAAGCGACTGCCTGCTGGTGACAAGATGCACCTCTGATCATTACACACAGGCACACCTCAGGACACACTTAAAGCGTTGACCTTCTATCTGTGATATACAGTCTCACATCGATGAACAGAGTGGACTTCTATTTTAAGTGATGTGCTGAAACAGCCATTGCCCCTGGAATCCAAAAACAAAACACTTTGGAGCCGTTGTGAAATCCTGTTGTTCTCAGAGTGGGTTTCAGGTTTACTATGGATGTGCATGCATACAGTAAGCCCTCCTTATCCTCCTCCCTCTCTCTGTCACATTGTCATAGGCATAGACACTTACACACACACACACACACACACACACACACACACACACACACACACACACACACACACACACACACACACACACACACACACACACACACACACACACGCACAAACCCCCTCTCTCTCACACACACACGCACAACCCCCCCCCCCTCTCTCTCTCTCTCTCTCTCTCTCTCTCTCCCCCACACACACACACTCTCNCTCTCTCTCTCACACACACACACACACACACACACGCACACACACACACACATGCACACACGCACAAACCCTCTCTACCTCTCTCTCTCTCTCTCTCTCTCTCTCTCTCTCTCTCTCTCTCTCTCACACACACACACACACACACACACACATACACACACACACAAGCACAAACCCATGCAGGCAGACACGCACGCACGCACACACAGTGCAGCTGGCTGTGCTGCATTTCCCTTTCGCCATTCCACTCTCCACCTCTGCCCTCTCACCCTGTCCCTGCTACACGACTACACACTACTCATACGGACGGACGGACACACACACGCACACACACACACACACACACACACACACACACACACACACACACACACACACACACACACACACACACACACACACACTGCCATGCACACGCAGGCAACCTCTGCCCTCTCTCCCTGTCCCTGTCCAGCAGGAAACAGAGAAACTACACGCACGCACGCAAGTGCACACGGACACACACTACATGCATGCATGTACACACACGCAGACACACACGAACACACACACACCTACATATATATGCACACACACACACACACACACACACACACACACACACACACACACACACACACACACACACACACACACACGTACGTACACACACACACACACACACACACACACACACACACACACACACACACACACACACACACACACACACACACACGCAAGCATTGTGTCAAAAATCCATGACATCTGCCTGCCCCTACTACCCTGAAATAGATGTTTAAGCGCCACCACTCCAAGGAGGTCTGCAATGCGGATGAGCGAACACACACTTTAAATGCTCCAGATATCTCTGCCTGGGGGGTCAGGACTGGACTGAAGAGAGGAGAGGAGGGGTCAAACAGCTGAGGAGAGAAGAGGCTTCCCTAAAAAAACGAGCTCTTGGATGGAGTGGATACCAGAGATGAATAGAATAGGAACATCAATATTAACTCGTTAAGACAGTGTTATAAATTTGCTGTTACCAGAATGCCGATGACCAAGTCATTGTGCATTACTTAAGGGCCCTGTGTTATGTGATTGGAGTGTAGTTAACTTTTCAATAAGCCAACCAGTAGGGCACTCACCTGCCATGCGGCTGACATGGGTTCGATTCCCGGCCCAGGTCCTTTGCCAACCCCTCCCCATCTCTCTCCCAATTCGCTTCCTGTCCACCTCTCACACTGTCTTATCAAAATGAAGTCGAAAAGACCACGAAAAAATCTTGAAAAATAAATAAATTACTTTTCAATAACTATGACAGCATTCCACTAGTGGGGCTGCTGCTGTATATGTAGGCCCCAGCTGAGACTCAAATGGCTAGGGCACTGACTGTTATGCCAGAGACTTGGGTTCGATTCCGGCCTGAGGTAATTTCCCGATCCTCCACTATCTTTCTCGCTCTTTTTTCCTGTCTACTCTCATACTGCCCTGCCAAAAAAGAGAAAAAAAATCAATAGATGTAGATAATAAATCATAATAATATAATAATAATAATAAATAATAATAATAATAATAATAATAATAATAATATAATAATATAATAATAATAATAAATAAATACTTCAATTGGTGTGCCACCTAGAGTGGGTGCTGGTAGAGATAGTGGTCTTTGGTCATAGACTTTGGTTTAGGTCCATTTCAAAGCCTGAAAAATGCAGAGTCTGGGCAAAATCATTGGTATTTTTCAACCTCTGAGATGTAGAGGTGCATTGAAGCATGTAACTATTTTGAGATTAAGGATTAAGAGAACATCTCAGATGTCAAAAAGTTAAAACGACTTCATGGTCTTGGTTTGGTCATAGCAACTTGAGCCATATTTCAAGTTCAGGGTATATCTCTTCCCCTCTCTCCATTTCTCTCTTCCTCTGTCTTTCATTGTCTGTCTCTAGATTGGCTGTGATATTACAGGTTAATCTCCCCCTTTCTACAGCCGACTTTGCTGACTTGGGTGCATTCCCAGCCAGACATCCTGTGAAGCTCCAGGCAAAGCTGCTGTGTATCGATTGGCAGCTGATGCATCACTTGAATCTCTCTACCTTTCTCTCTCTCTCTCTCTCTCTCTCTCTCTCTCTCTCTCTCTCTCTCTCTCTCTCTCTCTCTCTCTCTCTCTCTCTCTCTCTGATGCATCACTTGAAGCTCTCTCTCTGGCCAGGGCCCTGTCCCATCCATTACCAGACTGTAATTTCTCATTGGCTCCTGTATCAAACGGAAGCTCAGGAGTTTCCATTGACCCTCAGCCCATAAGAACAGTAACGAAGTAGAAGCTATGTACAGTTCTCATGCTCAGTGATGCAGTGTGCAGTACAGTATGTGGTCATTGGAAGGACACTTGAGGGGTTGTGAGGGTACAAAGGGTATGACACTGTGTGCACACTTTGACATAGACAATAGCCCCTTCTCCTGGACAAATAGGCGTCTTTGTGTGTGTGTTTGTGTGTGTGTGTGTGTGTGTGTGTGTGTGTGTGTGTGTGTGTGTGTGTGTGTGTGTGTGTGTGTGTGTGTGCAAAGAGGGATTATTGCATGGGCCTACCAGGCCCAGGCGAAGGGGCCCAAGGTCCAAGGGGGCCCTGGGGGCTAGGCATCTATATTTTCATTCTAATATTGCATTTAATATTGTACTTTTAACAACTATATTTTCACATTTTCTTGGGGGACAGACCCCCGCATCCCTCCCCCTGGCCTAAAAGCCTGAATCATTTTAGAAACTGGAGGGGCGTTCTTTCTTGTCTGTCCCAGGGGCCCATGGAGCCATAAGTCGCCCCTGTGTGTGTGTGTGTGTGTGTGTGTGTGTGTGTGTGTGTGTGTGTGTGTGTGTGTGTGTGTGTGTGTGTGTGTGATACTTGTCCGAGCTATCGTTCACGGTCTCTGTAAGCGGTGATGTCTCTGCCATCACCAGTGGCCATGACACGATGGCAGAGGCACTTGCAGCACTACAGGCTTGAATATGTCGAGAGAGAGAGAGAGTCAGAGAGAGAGAGAGAGAGAGAGAGAGAGAGAGAGAGAGAGAGAGAGAGAGAGAGAGAGAGAGAGAGAGAGAGAGAGAGAGAGAGAGAGAGAGAGAGAGAGAGAGAGAGAGAGAGAGAGACAGTCAGAGAGAGAGGGGGGTGTTCAGTGAGAGAGAGAGGCTCACAGAGAGAGAGAGAGAGAGAGAGAGAGAGAGAGGCATGGAATGCCTTGAGGTATGACTCAGAGATGGCAGTGGAAGTAAACACTTGTAGTTATTCAGACAACAGGCACTTGTGTGATACAGGCAAGTTATTCAGACACTTTTGGTGTGTTGCTTGGTTGCAAATTTGAAGCTGAATGTATATACTGTAGAGGCTTATTCGTGGTCATTAAGACTGTTAAGCTGCAAGTTTCATTATCAGTAAAAAACAAACATTGTGTGTGTGTGTGTGTGTGTGTGTGTGTGTGTGTGTGTGTGTGTGTGTGTGTGTGTGTGTGTGTGTGTGTGTGTGTGTGTGTGTGTGTGTGTGTGTGTGTGTGTGCGCGTGCGCGTGCGCAGCCTACAAGCAGCTCATCCCAAACCAAAGCCCTGTGATCAGTCATGGGCTCATGGCGGTTGCTTTCAATGTGGAATTCTGATGACATGGAGCAGCCTCGGCTATCCACCAGACAGACTCAGACAGACAAACCAAAAAGAATACATTCTCAAAGTTGGATTACCGTGAGGTTTTGGGGCTTAATTTTCTGCCCGTGTTGGATTTATGGTGGTGAACTGAAAAATTTAGAAGGAAAACAAATGTCGGATTTAAGTTGCTGTTGACATTTCTACTAAACCTGCCGGTGTTTTTCCAAGTTTGTACACGGACTACAGCCAAAGAGACTGAAGTAGGCCTATTAATCCAGGGTAAATTAGCCATGAATTAGGCCAGACACAAGCCGTCATTGCAGACAGTACATTGACATGGCCATGAATGCAACAGCAATGCTACAATGTATTTAAATCAGGATGCCGCCCCATAAACTTGATAGAATTTAGGCCTCAAAGTCGCCATTGTACTAAATATTAGAGGCCTACTTACTTATATTGTGTTTTCAGGCATAGTACAGTTTGTACTATCTGTATTCGTCTCTTTCATAACTAGCTACTGTGCACTGACACTCGTATGTATTTTCCTATCTGAGCCTGAAAGATCTTTGGGCCGTCACCTATAGAAACAACAAGTCAAGGTTAGATGGGGAGGTAGACCAGAAAGTGGTAGGGCCTAATCGAATGGTAGACCACCTAGGCCAACAGATCCAACAGAACACAACATCTATGCAAGACAAAAGAGGGGTTTATTTTCTTTGTTAAGTTGTTCAGAATAAACAGTGTTGTCTGGGTGGGCACTTTCTTGCTGTGCAGGTGCCATGTGAAGACTTGCCTTATTAGACAGGTCATCAGCTGGGAAAATTAGGCCTTTCGTCCTACCGCACTTTTCTCTGTGGATTACTGACCAGAAGGCCTATTGGAAGAAATTAAAACATGGGGCCACGTCAATTTTTGCTCAGAATTCAATATGGCCGCCATTTTCCAAAATTACTTGTTTTCATGCATTATTACATTGTACTATAAGGTGATATTCATGAAAGATGAACTACTTTCAGCACTATTCTGTCCTATTTCCTTACATACATGTTTACAAAGGTTGACTAATTTAAAACAAATGAAAATAAAGTTGGCCACCTTGCAATATCCAAAGGAAAGTGCTGAAAATAATGATTGAAATGTACATAGAGAGTCTATGGCTGGGAAAATTGGGCCTATTGTCCTGTCAGGGTTTTCACTGTGGATTACAGACCAGAAGGCCTATTGAAAAAGATTAAAACTTGGGGCCATCTATGTCCTCCAAAATTCAAAATGTTCTCTGTTTTTCAGAATGGCAGACTTTCACACATTTTTCTCAATACTGTAAGGCCATAATTATCAATAAAGATTACCTATTTTTCAGTTAAATTGTCCTATCTCCTTACAGATGTATAAAGGTTGTCTATAAAAAGGCATGAATATATATATCTCGCCACTTTGAAATATCCAAAGGAATGTTGTCAAATGATTGAATTTCACAAACACAGTGGACTGCTGAAAAAAGGCATATTGTCCTGCCAAACTGTGTGTGTGTGTGTGTGTGTGTGTGTGCGTTTGTGTGTGTGTGTGTGTGTGCATGCATTTGTGTGTGTGTGTGTGTGTGTGCACGTGCGTTTGTATGTGTGTGTGTGTGTGTGTGTGTGTGTGTGTGTGTGTGTGTGTGCCTGAGTGCGCTTTTCTCAAGTGTGTGTGGCCAGTGTGCTTCTTTACATACACTGACATAGACACAGTAGACAGTAGACCGGGTTGTGTGTGTGTTGGGTGGGGGGGGGTAGGACGGACCGAATGATGTGGGGGGGGAGCGGGGAGAAATGAGGGGGTGAGCGGGGGTAGGGGGTTAGAGTGGGGGGTGGGGGGTGAAGGGGAATGAGTCAGGTTGAATTAAGGGGTGGGGGGGCAGAATAGTGTGTGGGGGAATGAATGAGGTGGGGGGGGAATAGTGTGTGGCGGTCAGGGGGGGGCAGAATAGTGTGTGTGTGTGTGTGTGTGGGGGGGGGGTTGACCTGCCAAACTTTTCACATTGGATGGGGGGTGGGCGAGTATTTTGTGGGGGGGGGGGGGAGAATGAGTCAGGGGGGGGTGGGTGGGGGGCAGAATGGGGGGGTGAGTGAGGGGTGGGGGGGCAGAATAGTGTGTGGGGGGGGCAGAATAGTGTCTGGTGGGGAGATGAGTGAGGGGGTGGGGGAGGCAGAATAGTGTGTGGGGGAAAGACACTGTAGAGCGGGGGATACGCGCGGGCACACACGCACGCACACTCACCCTTGCTTTATGCAAAAAAATGTAGGCCTGAAAAACTTTTGGTCAGTAATCTAATGTGAAAAGTTTGGCAGGTCAATAGCCTTTTTTTAGCAGTCAACTGTGTATGTGTAATTCAATCATTTTCTGACAACAATCCTTAGGATGTTTCAAAGGGGCAAGATATATATTTACATCATTCTTTTGCCAACCTTTGTACTCATGTCTGTAGATAGGAGATAGGACAGAATTTCACTAAAAATAGGTTGTCTTTATTGATAATTATGGTCTTACAGTATTGAGAAAAATGTATGAAAGTCTGCCATTCTGAAAAACAGAGAACATTTTGAATTTTGGAGCACATTTGAGATGGCAACCAGCTGGTGAATCTTTTTCAATAGGCCTTCTGGTCTGTAATCCACTGTGAAAACCCTGACAGGACAATAGGCCTAATTTTCCCAGCCATAGACTCTGTATGTGCATTTCAATCATTATTTTCAGCACTTTCCTTTGGATATTGCAAGGTGGCCAACTTTATTTTCATTTGTTTTAGTTTAGTCAAGCTTTGTAAACATGTATGTAAGGAAATAGGACAGAATAGTGCTGAAAGTAGTTAATCGTTCATGAATAACACCTTATAGTACAATGTAATAATGCATGAAAACAAGTCATTTTGGAAAATGGCAGCCATATTGAATTCTGAGCAAAAATTGACGTGGCCCCATGTTTTAATTTCTTCCAATAGGGCTTCTGGTCAGTAATCCACAGAGAAAAGTGCGGTAGGACAAAAGGCCTAATTTTCCCAGCTGATGACCTGTCTATATGTGAATGCAGTTGTGTGGTGAAGTCTGTCCCCTTGTGGTAAAAGTCCTCAATGCCTCATATGTGTCCCCTTTGTTGGTACGGTAGCCAATAAAAACGAACATGAAAGTGCCTGTGACCCTAACTCCCCAAACACAATTATACTCTTAATATTTCGAAATCATATACAATTACAATGACCAATTAGTAGCCATTGGACACAGTGTCATGCAGAAAACAAATGGGGAAAAAATAGTTCCAGTGTGTCCATGTTTCTGGGGGACGTATTTAGCTGTGACACCTCAAGATCATTTTCAGGTTAGTAGTATTTTTGCCCTAAGTCTGGGATGAATGACTGTCCTTTCAGCGTCTTAATATAGTTTCTCGGGACCTACACTCTCATTAAGTGTCTAGTTAATGATACGTGTGCAGAATACACATCGGACATATCGAATACGAACTATGCAATATTGACTTTGCGAAACAAGCTCCCTCTCACTCTCTCGGCCATAAAGTTCATTCCCCTGTATCATAATAGAAGTTGTTGGCTCCATACTGATTGAGAACGATGGCAGGAGCTTTGTCGGATACATACATTTCATATAGGAAAGACATCTCAGATCTCACACTTTAATTTATCGGTAGGCTTAGCGATGTTTTGTTAAAGTAACACCAACCAAAATAAGAGTATATGCCTGTCATTTGTAAAAACGACCAACGAACAAAAACATCTGGCTGATTCTGGCAAGTAAACATGAGTAGGCCCTGTTTAGACAGTCCAACTCAGGTATTGTGCTAAGGGGTAAGTAAAATTGTAGGCTGTAATAGGGTAGGGGTCAGGAACCTTTTCGGTGGAGAGAGCCATAAACGCCAAATTTTTCAAAAGAAATTTTCATGAGAGCAGAGATGTATAAAGTACTGGAGAAAAGTAGTGGAGTAGAAGTACCAGTATCCTCTTGTCAAATGACTTGAGTAAAAGTCAAAAGTAACCTTTCCTTACCTTACTCAAGTAGAAGGACAAAAGTATTCAAAATGTGTTGTACTTAAGTAAAGCAAGTAGAAGTATTGTAAGTTTTGCTACTTGAGTAAAAAGTAGAAGTAGAAGTAAAAGTACTGCATTAAAAAAAGGGGGGGAAAAAGTCAGTCAAAAGTTTGAATACCATTTGGTTTATTAGAGCTCTGTACAATAGGCTAAGTCTCTTGTGAAGTGCAAATACCATTATGGTTTGTTATTAAAACAGCTTTGTAACACAAGATCAGTTTTTAAGAAAACGTAGGGCAGTAGTTTTACTGCTTAAAACAGTGCTTCCAACCAGCTCGTTGTGCTTCAAGTATTATTAAAAAAAAAACAAAAGTCAGAAGTGCACATAAAAAAATAATCAAATAAATTAAAATATCAAATAAAAACATCAAATAAAAAATGTATAAAAAAAACCTTTTCCGGGCTTTGTCGCCAACTCGAACCTTTCACACTGATTTGCTTAAAGAAGCCAGTTAGGCAGCAAGGACGTTTTTATTTCCCTACCATTGCATCGCCATTGCACGGTCACTGACCGTGAACACGTTCCATCATATCTGGTGATGACAGAGCCATCTAGCGCTCGGGCATAGAAACGAGTAACGAGTAACGAAAGCAGCACATGAAAAATATATCGGAGTAAAAGTATTAATTTCATCAGAAAAAAGTAGTGCAGTAAAAGTACAAGTATGAGGAAAAAAATATTACTCAAAAAAGTACAGATACGGCAGTTTAGTACTTAAGTACAGTACTTCGTTACTTTTACTTCGTTACTATACATCTCTGCATGAGAGCCATATAATTAAAAAAAAACCACTGAATACAACCAAAAGCATGTATTTCAATTAAGCCCAACAATTTTAGAGTGTACTGTCAAGGTATTGCTTTTATTGATTAGCCTACAGGTAAGTATAGGGTTGCCAACTGTCAACTTCATTATGGTGAGGGTCCGGGTGAGGGTTCTTAGATGTACATTCCTGCATTTTAACAGTTTTTAATCTCCCTTGTCCCGTTTCAACTCAATATGGAACCCATCATTTTATTTATAAATACGGGTTGATTCCATATTTCAAGGGATGGTTGGCAACCCTAGATAAGTAAGAGCCATAGAGTTCCCAAAAGAGCCACATGTGGCTCTAGAGCCATAGGTTCCTGACCCCTGATATATGCAATGATAGGAGCTGTAGTCTACCTCATTTTTTTTTGCTTTTGCTTTCTCTCTGGTAGGCTATGGTTATGGTACACACATGATCTGTTCACCTTCTGCAATTTCATTTGCATTTTCAATTTCATCCCCTCAGAATGGCCCTGTCCATTGCAGGTCGGCACATTTTAAGGATCACACGATTACAGTCCTGCAGTGCTGCAGCTGTACGCAGCGTCCATGGGTTTAATGATATGGAAATTAAAGAAATGAAAGAGAAATTGTCAGCTTTTCCCGGAGGGTCCATTGATCTAGTTAAGGAGGAGTCTGGGATTGCTGTGATGACCGTCAACAATCCTGGTCGCATAAATGCCTTTTCAGGTAGGCTTTTCTTTAGGCGAGTAAGTTTGGCATGGTTTTTCCCCAATATCTGTACAAGTAACATGGTCTTAGGTAAATGATCACTGAGTGGAAGTTTATGGATGACCAAAGCCCAACCATGGCCTTGTCAATAGTCATGTCATGGAGGTAAGTTTGCCATCATCACCAATACAGCATCCTTGGTGTCATTTGCTTAGAGCAACAAAATGTATTTTGATACCATTGAAGTTGTATATAAAAGTGTCAGTTTTGTTATCAGTCTCCTTATAGATGCCTATATTATAATAGTTTAGTTAAACCAACCCATCGTACTCACTTAATTGCGTACAGACGGCCTGACTCACTGTTCTTCTGGAGGTGTTCACTCCATAAGTAGCACATTTGAACTTATATGTATTATTATATTTATACTAATTATATCCTTGCCTCTGCTCCCCAGGGACCATGATGTTGGAGCTGGAGGAGAGAGTGGCGGAGCTGGAGGGATGGACGGAGGGCAAAGGGCTCATTGTCCAGGGGGCTGGTCAGAACTTCTGCTCGGGCTCTGACCTCAATGCTGTTAGGGCCATGATAGACCCCAAGGTGACTGTGACGTAGCACACACACACACACACACACACACACACACACACACACACACACACACACACACACACACACACACACACACACACACACACACACACACACACACACACACACACACACAAGAACGATGTGCTGAAGACAATTTTCATTGGCATGGGTCAAAAAGTGAGAATTTGCACCTGACATCTTCAGAAATTAAGAAAGGAATGTCAGCTTACATCAAGTATCAACTTTTCTATATGAAATCTTCTTATTAATATACTTCTACGTTGTCTTTTCAAATGAATATACTCCACTGTATTGAGATGTGTATGTATCTAAGATTCTTATTTTGTTTTCCAGGATGGCATGAAAATGTGCATGTTCATGCATAATACCTTGACAAGATTGAACAGGTAAGAGTCCTTCAAGTTTCCAAGTGTGGGTTGATTACCAACAATCAAGTCTGTCTGGTTTAGTTATTCCATAACAGCTAGTCAGCAGAAGGGTGCCTGTATTTTCAAATTCACAAGACTTGACCTGACCAAAATAAGAAATAATAGAAAAGAAGGATATCCTCCGTGCTCCTCTTGGCACTTGCTCAATAAAACAGGTAAATTATCCACACTTTTCACAACAGCTACGCCAGTGCCATGCCTACATTTCCACAGAGAACTTCACCTTGTTCTTGAGTCACACAGCTATGGACAATTAAGAAAATAGTCTACTTGTATTTTATGATGTATAATTAATTCATGTATTTTTTTCTGTATATGGAGTTACTGTCATTTCACTGCAAGCTAGCCTAAAGCTGGGGTTGTATGTGACAAAATATATTACTCTTACTCTTACTCTTATCTGAAGATGCTCCAGTGACTTGCTTAGCTGTCTGCAAATTGAGAGAGCACCACGGTCAATTGGACTATGCAGACTTAATTAAGCTTATTTCATGTAGCCTAATTGGTTTGCTGTGTGCTGTGGACGTAATTAATGGATGCGGTAGTGTTAAGACTCTTGTTCTCTCAGCACAGACTGCCCCTCATCTCTGTTGCCCTGGTGGAAGGCAAAGCCTTAGGAGGAGGGTCGGAACTCACCACGGCTTGTGATTTCAGGTACAGTGAAGTAAGGAAACACAGGGACAGACATCCCATCCGATTTCAGTGATGTCCACATTTCTCACGTCTCTCACTACAGAAAGTGGAGAGTCTGTCAAAATGCCAGTTTGCTGCCCATTGCATTAGCCAAACACAAAAGTGACTTACTAATAAGCCGATACCTAACACAAAACGTGTATGAACTGTTGCAGGACTCAGGAGTACAAAAATACCATGCTAAGATTTAACCCTCTTTTGTAAGAAAATTGTTTCATCTTTTCTATCTGGGGTAATGTATTGTGATTCTTCCTCCAGCTAAACATTGACGTTCTTAGCAATGATGTGCAATTAATGGTTTATGTGTTGCACGCAGACTGATGGCGCCAGGCAGTGTGATCCAGTTTGTCCACAAGTTCATGGGTCTGGTTCCGGGATGGGGTGGTGCGGCCCGCCTGGTGCGTATCGTGGGCAGCGAGATCGCCTTGCAGCTAATGGCCGGCGCCACGAAAGTGGATCCGGACTACGGAATGCAGATCGGGCTGGCCAGCGGCCTCGTGAACCCTGCCGATGGCGCCGATGCTCTGTCCAAAGCCGGGCAGTGGCTGGCCCGGTACACCAAGGCCCCTGCCGCGGTCACTAGAGCCATTAAGAAGGTGGTGGTGTCAGGCAGAGAGCTCCCCCTAGAGGATGCTCTGAAGGCTGAGAAGAACATCTTTGGGACGGTGTGGGGAGGGCCGGCCAACCTGGCAGCTCTGGCCACCAAGCCTAAACACAAGTGACCGCAGACTTCTGGACATGGGCATAGGCAGGGCTCTAATGCCTCTTTTCCACTGCCGTCTTTCTGGTCGGCTTACAGCTCGACACAGCGCAACTCGGCCGCCACTTTTTTCTTTTTCGAATAGGCACGACACAGCTCAATCGCAAAGCAAAAAGTGGCGGCAGGTTCGTGCTGTGTCGAGCTGTAGGCCTACCAGAAAACCGGCAGTGGAAAAGATGCATTAATGAACTTTTTTTTCCCATCACCATCAAGAGTTTCCATTGACCCTGAGCCCACAAGAACAGTAACGAAGCAGTTCTCATGCTCAGTGATGCAGTGTACAGTACAGTATGTGGTCATTAGAAGGACACTTGAGGGGTTGTGAGGGTACAAAGGCATTTCATTTGTTATGACACTGTGTGCACACTTTGACACAGACAATAGCCCCTTCTCCTGGACAAATAGGCGTCTTTGTGTGTGTGTGTGTGTGTGTGTGTGTGTGTGTGTGTGTGTGTGTGTCGTGCGCCCTGTGATCAATCATGGCGGTTGCTCTCAAATGTGGAATTCTGATGACCTGGAGCAAAAAGCTATCCAGATAGACTCCAGAAATAATACATGCTCAAAGTTGGATTCCCATGAGGTTTTGGGGGGTTTCTTCCTGTTTTGTATTTGTGGTGAACAGAATTATTACAAAAAAACCTTGCTGTTGACATTGCTGCTAAACCTGCCTGTGTTTTTCAAAGTGTGTACACTATAGCCAACGAGACAAATGATTAATCCAGGGCAAATTATGAAGTCAAGTGGAGTAGCCGTGAAGGCAAGATGCTATCCTTCATGCAGACAATACATTGCCTTAGATTTAGCACAAAGCCTATTCAAATCAGGATGCCGTCTCATAGTATATACTTGATAGAATTTAGGCCTATGTAAAAGGAGGCATAATCCCTAAATACTATAGGCCCATTTAAAATGTTGTTTTCATGCATAAAATGAATTTTGTAAACAGGCTTATATGTTTGTCTCTTTCATATTGCTAACAGAATGGGTGATGCCTAAGGATGCAGATCATTTGTCCGTCCCCCATAAAACAAGTCAAGGTTAGATGGGGAGGCCGACTAGAAAGTAATCGAATGGTAGACCACCTAGAGGCCTACCCAAAGGAATACTATATATATCTTTGCAAGACAAAAAACGCTTCATTATCTTCTTTTATGGTCTTGTTCTGAAAAAACTGTGTTGTCTGTGGGGCCGGATTAAGATGGCGCAGGGCCCTATAGGCTACAGGTTACAGGAGGCTCTTCAGAGAAAGCAATTTTTTTGCGAGAAAATGACATAACCAACGCAATAATGCCGAGCTAGGAATTAAATAATATATTTTTCCGATACCAATACAATATCCTCCTGACTACCAGGGGAAAAAAAGTTTTAAAATCTTTGTTTTTTTTTACTCCCCCAATTGTTTGAAGGCAAAAAATGAGATTGACAACATTTTTTTCGAATTTTATTTTTTAAAGATTTAATGTGTCCATTACAGTGGACATTGGAAGGCCGTACATTGAAAATGTACCTTAATTGCTATCAATCAATCTGGATGAAAAAGCATAACAATCAGTTTAATTATTAGTAAATTTGAGCATTTATGAGTTAACAATGAGTGTTTTATTGGTTTGAGGTGGAAACTGGATGTGTCTGTGACCATTATCATTCATGCAGGTCATCTCAAGTCAAAGCAAATTTGTTTTAAGTAACTGGACTTGCAGTTAAAGCTTGAATGACATGTTGTCCCTCAACTGAGAAATTTCACCAGAGTTGACTAATTGTATAGTTCTGATGTGTGAAATATGGGTTATTATCTCTGGAACAAACATGTGTTCATGTCTATAGGATTAATTTAGTCTTAATTTAATTTTTGGTTGAAATATTGTCCTGCAAAGTTCAGACACACATCAGAGTCATGCTCCACATGGGGCGACAAATGCATCAATAGGAAACGTTCTGCTTGTTCTGATTCTACTTTTCCTGCTTGAAATGAATCCTAAGAGGTCTCTGAATCTTCAGCATCTTCCTCAAACATCACATCTAGGATTATTTATCAATAATGTGCTGTAAAGTGTCTCTCCTTCTGATTCTGATACTGACTTTCTGACTGGAAAAATACTAACAAAATGGAAGATGTCACTACCAATGTCCATTTTAGAGGACATTTCTTTAACGCCTAAATATGGGAATTAAATAATGTTACATTAATTTAGAAATGGTTTAATTGTACTCTGAAGAGATTGAAATAACATATAAAGATGATGTTTTAAGACAATAATTGCCCACTTTAAAGTATTATGCATTTGCTTTCCCTTTAACCAAAAGCGGCCTATTTTTAATGGACACCATTTTCCTTGCAAAGAAATAGAAAGTTCCCAAGACCCCACCCCTACACACATGGTATCATTGGAAAGCTCTGAATGTCCTCTTTAAAGACCATTGGGAGTTAGCACAGTAGTGTGTATGGGGTGGGAGATATTGCAGTTTACAAATGTCCTCTAGAGAGGACAAAAATGAACTGCTGGTAGTCAGGAGGATATCCTACCTGTGGTGTGTAGGGGAGCGCAGGTGGCACATCAATGCAGTTGTGTCACTTGTGTGGGAAAGTCTGCCCCCTTGTGGTAAGAAACCTCCCCTTGCTGTAGAAAAAAAAACGAACGTGACGTGTGTGTGTGTCCCATATCCGAAATATAATCTTAATATCTCGAAATAATACATCATGTTTTAAATATTTGTATCCATTAGAAACTAATGAGGCAAACAAATAGAGAACAATAGCTAAATGACAGTTCCGTGTTTCTGGGGGGACATATTAGGCGGTGACACCTCAAGATCACGCACAGGTCAGTTGAAATTTAACCCGAAGTCAGGAATGACCGTGCTTTCAGCGTTTTACAGTGATTTCTGATGACCTAGACTCAAATTAATTGTCTTGCTAATGATAAGTGTGCAAAATGGCCAATGGTATTCCAATAGAACCGTTATCGTCTGACATAGCCTATCATATACAGGGCTATACGACACGTAGGCTACATCTTTCCAGACAAGCTAGTTCTCTACCTATCAACCAAATTGTTCAATGATCTCCACCTTTTAGCTTCATGCTGATCAGAACATGACAGGACCTTTGTCGGATACATTTCATAGAGCGTAGAGGAAACGCATATCACCCTTTACTTTTTGTTTAGGCTGGCTATATGTTGTGCTCAAGCAACACCAACCAAAACAATAAACAGACTGTAGCCTATGTTTTGTCTTTGGTATGACCTTATCTGACACCTTGACTCTGGCAAGCAAACAGAGTAGGATCTAATTGTAAAATGTTCACAGATGTTAAGTTAAGACGGTTAAGTAAAGTGGTGGGCTGTAAGATGCAATGTTATTAAAGGGACCTCTTTCTCTCTTGTATGGTCGGGAGTGGGCATCCATGATTTATGCTATTCATATTTTGCTATGTTTAATTTCACATGCATTTTCAACCCCTCAGAATGGCCCTGTCCAGTGCAGGTCGGCACATTTTAAGGATCGCACGATTACAGTCCTGCAGTGCTGCAGCTGTACGCAGCGTCCATGGGTTTAATGATGTGGAAATTAAAGAAATGAAAGAGAAATTTTCGGCTTTCCCCGGAGGGTCCATTGATCTAGTTAAGGAGGACAAGTCTGGGATTGCAGTGATGACTCTCAACAATCCTGGTCGCGTAAATGCCTTTTCAGGTAGGCTATACTGAAAGCTGAGTAAATATGGCATGGTTTTTCCCAACATCTGTACAATTAGCCTGGTCTTAGGTAAATTATCGTTGAGTGGAAGTTTATGGATGACAACACAAAATATTAATTATTTAGTGAAGTGAAAGTGGAAGTCCAACTGGGAAACTCCAACTCCCATTGTCATCGTGACAGCGTGAACACTGCGCACTGCACAAAACGAAATTGCATTTATGCCTCACCCGTGCAAGGGGGCAGCCCCCAACGGCGCCCCAAGGGAGCAATGCGGCGGGACGTTACCTTGCTCAGGGTACCTCTGTGGAGGAGGATGGGGGAGAGCACTGGTTAATTACACCCCCCCCCCACCACCACCACCACCACCAACCTGGCAGGTCTGGAGTCGAACTGGCAACCTTTGGGCTAGTCTGAGGCCCTAACGGCTTAACCGCCATGACTGCCCCATTTAGAGATAATCTCCAAAGAAAAGTGGGCAAAAATCCCTTCTAATTTATGAACAAACTTTGTAATCAAAGACACATCTGACCTCTTTGGCTAGAGGCGTCAAATACTTATTTCCCTCAATAAAATACAAATACATTTATATTTATAAAATATATTCTTTTAAGTTATTTTCTGAATTTTCTTTTTAATACTCTGTCTCTCCGTGCTAAAATACACCTACGATTAAATTCATACACTGATCATGTCTTAAAATCAAGGGATCAAACACTTATTATTATTAAAATTCTCACCTTAAAGTCTAGTTAAATCAAGCCATTGTACTCACTTCGTGTAATTGTTCACAGAGGGCCTGACTCCTATATTGAGAAACACTGTTCTTCTGGAGGTGTTGACTCCATAAGTAGCACACTTGAACTTATATTTATTATTATATTTTATTTATACTATACTATTTTATTAATACTTTTATGTTATATTTTATATATATCATATTATATACTTTTCTCTGCTCCCCAGGGACCATGATGTTGGAGCTGGAGGAGAGAGTGGCGGAGTTGGAGGGATGGACGAAGGGCAAAGGGCTCATTGTCAAGGGGGCTGGTCAGAACTTCTGTTCAGGGAATGACCTCAACAAAATCAAGGCCATGATAGACCCACAGGTTAGATTCTGAAGACCTAACACATCTATTAGGGTGATATTGTTCAAGCATATTTACAATATATTTATGGTTTAAGCCATTCAGTGACTTATAAACTATCAGAAGAGTTTTAAACTCAATTCTAAGTCTCACTGGTGGTCAGTGCAATTACCTAAGTACTGCGGTGATGTGGTGTCTTTTCTTTATTTTAGTTAGAATTCTTGTTGCATGCATGTGATGTGCATGCATGCTAATTTTGTTTTTCAGGATGGCATGAAGGTGTGTATGTTCATGCAGAATGCCTTGACAAGATTGAACAGGTAAGAGTCCTTCCAAGTTTCCAAGTTCCCCAAGTGTGACTTAATTTCCACCCATCAAAAATCATGTCTGTCTGGGTTAGGTTGCCTCTTCCTACAGATAGGCCCGTCGATGGGCCTATTCACTCTTTGCTGAACATACTCAACTACATCATAACAATATTGCAATGACATTACTGAGAGAATAGATTAAGACATGTCCATTATAATTTTTGTGACAGGAAGGTTATAACATTGGCTTTGAACAAAGGGGTTAAATGTTGCATAATGGTTGATTCGAGTGTACTTGGAATTCATAGGGCTTGCCCTGATCAAAATGGGAAGCACCACGGTCAATTGGATGATGCAGACTTAAAGGTGCACTGTGTAATATTTTTAGTTGTTCATTTCCAGAATTCACACTGTCCATTCACAAATGTTTCCTTTTTAACAAATACTTACCACCAACATTAAATTCTAAGTATTCATTATGACTGGGAAAATTGCATTTTACATATGATATGCATTTTACATGATCTTCTCCATGGTCTGCCATTTTGAATTTGCAGAAACAGGCATTTTTAGCTGCAAAACTTGCGTCCTTTGGTCATACTACTAAATATTGGTTTATTATTTATTAATATTCACGAAAAGATCAAATTTGTCGATAGGCAACACAGTTTCCATGAGCAGCATAGTTGCAATACCTACTCTGGCCACAATTTTACACGTGCACCTTTAATTAAGCTTACTTCATGTAGCCTAATTGGTTTGCTGTGTGCTGTGTACGTAATGAATGGATGCAGTAGTGCTAAGAGTCTTGTTCTCTCAGCACAGACTGCCCCTCATCTCTGTTGCCCTGGTGGAAGGCAAAGCGTTAGGAGGAGGGGCGGAACTCACCGTGGCTTGCGATTTCAGGTATGGTGAACAAAGAAGTTTTGGAAAAAAGGTTTGCACACTTCTTTGGATTTTTTCTTCTTTAAGTTATTTTTTCTTCTTTTTATTCATTCATTCATTGGCAATGAATGAATGAATAAAAAGAAGAAAAAATAACTTAAAGAAGAAAAAATCCAAAGAAGTGTGCGAACCTTTTTTCAAAAACTACGTAATCTTTTTGTTCAGCACCAGGGATTGTGCAAAAGTAACTCTCTACATGGTGAACAAAGAAAACATGGGACCACTGACCTAGATAATATATTTACTTTTTTTAAGGTCAGTGCATGGGACACCCCATCCAATCTTAGTGATGTCCACATCTCAATAGTTTCTACAGAAACTACTACAGAGTCTGTTTAAATACCAGTTGGCTGCGTATTGCATTAGCCAAACACCAAAGTGATTCACAACAACTAAAAAAAAAAAAAAAAAAAAAACCTAACAGATAATCTGTATGACCTGTAGCAGAAGTTATTTTCTATTTGGAATGTGTTGTGATTCTTCAGACCTTCTCCAGCTAAACATTGACATTCAGTGATGTCCAACTAACTGTTAATGTGTTGTGCGCAGACTGATGGCGCCAGGCAGTGTGATCCAGTTCATGCACAAGTTCATAGGTCTGGTTCCAGGATGGGGTGGTGCGGCCCGTCTGGTGCACATCGTGGGCCGACAGACCGCCTTGAAGCTGCTGGCTAGCGCCAAGGCAGTGGATCCAGACTACGGAATGCACATCGGGCTTGCCGACGGCCTCGTAAACTCCACCGATGCCGCTGGAGCCCTGGCCGAAGCGGGGCAGTGGTTGGCCCGGTACACCAAGGTCCCTGCACCGGTCAACAGAGCTGTCAAGCAGGTGGTGGTGTCAGGCTCAGATCTCCCCCTAGAGGACGCTCTGAAGGCTGAGAAGGACGTCTTTGGGACGGTGTGGGGTGCGCCGGCCAACCTGGCAGCTCTGTACGCCAAGATGTATGGACAGGGGCATAGGTAATCATAGGCCACCATAGGTCATCATAGGCCACCAGAGGGCATGGGCCACCAAGCCTAAACACAAGTGACCTTATGGACATGGGGATGGCTTGTGACTTTGCGTGAGCTCCACGGAACAATGACGACTGCATGTAAACATCGGACTCTTATGTTTGTTTCTCTCATTGGACTTTGTGTGCGTTTTTTTTCCCCCTGAATTATTTTTTTATTTTATAATGCCTCTTAATGTGCTGAACAATAAATCAACAAAAACAGGTTGTTTATTTGCAAAGTCTCATAACTTCATCGGTTACAGAAATAACATGATAGCTGTAGCTATCCTGAACATTGTGATTTAAGAAGTATAGATCAGTGTTTCCCAACCAGGGGTACGTGTACCACTAGGGGTACGCGAGCACACTGCAGGGGGTACTTGGAAAAAATAAATGTTAACAAATACATGGAGCATAGTCACACTGAAATAGAAAAAGGGATGTAAAACACGAGTTAGGGGGTACTCCTTGCACAACGAAAAGGCTTAGGGGGTAGGCCTAAATGAGACACATAAGGTTGGGAAACACTGGTATAGATAGATACGTAGATAGCCGCTATAAAGCTGTGATGGGCCTACATTAGGTAAGTGCCCTCCCTTAAGTGCGAGTCAATGGGACGGCAGTCAATTATAGCTAGAATTATACTGGGAAATAGCGGTGTATTAAAAGGTCATAGCAGTCCTGTTGGGTCTTCTAATTTTACCCTCTAATGTGTAATAGAAGCACTCAAATGAGAGCTCAATACTGACTGTCCTGAGGAGCTAACACATTTTTACAGAATACAGACACACAGTCCACTGTAGTGCTGCCCAGGTTTAAGTTAGAAAAGAGTGTGACACTCAGTAAATGGTCAACATGATCTCACAGAGTTCCGTGAAATTAACACAGACCATTGTGATAGATGCATTATCTGTGGCATGGATTCATGTTTCATAGATGTAGCCAAAATGAAGGGCTTTCTCTGTATTCCTGTCTTATTTTCCAACTTGTGTTCTCTCCAGAGTTTTCTAATTTCAAATATCGTTGGGGATTGTTTTGGTCTGGACACAACTTAAATTACAATATCATTCTTTTGTTAAGTTATAGAATTGGGTATCGACTGACTGGAAAAGATACGTAGGCTTCCTGATGGAATAGCCTACCTATCTTCTCCAGTTAGTTGATACTAAATTCTTGTGAGTTTTCTAATGATAAGACTTAACAGGGTGCAGTGGAACATACAGAAAGCAATTCAGTGCGCCCCTCGCAGAAGACACTTCCATGGCCCTAATGTGAAATCTGTGAAACTATGAACGATTTGTGCATCAAGGGTCTGTGTCCATGTCTCAGAATTCTGTGAGATCAGGCTGAAATGGTATACCGAACGCCCCTGTGGTGCTGTTCTTAAGGAGTACATGTGAGTCATGTGTGAGATTCAATAGACAGTCAGGATCATGATCATCTGATCGCAAACTGTTTGATCATGTGTGCAGCCTTTTATAATTTAAAGCTCATACGGGCTTACATGAAACAAAAAAAAACTGTTACCACAGATGGATCACAATGTGACCATTATGTAGCACAAAGAGGCCATTGACATCGGGAGCATGAGATCAGAGTGAATGTGGAGTTTAGTGGGGAGGTCTCTGCAGGAGTTTCAGGGACTAGCCTACTGTCGACTAGAATGGCACAAAGCTCCTCACGTCTGTCAAACATTCGGAGACCGTGAAAATGGAGGAAAAAGAAAATATAGGCCTATATAATTTAAAAATAATAATAACTAGAAGTAGTCTTTGTATATGGGATGATAAGTTGACACAGACTTTATTATTAAATTACAAATCTTGTAACAAAATACATCAAAGCAAAAAAAAAAAAGAAAGAAAAGAAAACTGCTTAGTTTTTTAAAAAGTAAAATTGAAAACTAAAACAAAGTGTCACAAAATTGAGAAGTGGTGACTTGTATGAAAAAAAAAGAGAATTAAGAACATAATCACTGCATAACGGATATCACTGCCCTCGAGTCGCTACACCATCAAATCATCCATTTTCACACACACACGCAAAAAATAAACACGCACACAACAGAACCTCACAACAAAAAGGGCAAGAGACCAACCAATCGACCAACTGGGTGAAAAAAATAAAAAAAGGATAAACATTTCATGTCATCCTGCCAGTAGTGTTTTAGAAGCCCTCTCTTATAACATGCACAAGTTATGAGCTGGACTAGCAGGTGGATGATGAAATGTGAACACACACCACTCCAAGACCATGCTATGGTTGGTTATGATTGAAACACCGGTGGAAAGTCAGGACTGTAAGCCCAAAGGTTCAATATGTGTGTTAACTTCAGATCCCTCAAAAACTCTGCGGAAGCTGAAAACCTGTATAACACTTTACAGATCACACAGTCAAAACAACAAATAATTGTTAGGAGGTACGGTACCCGCGTCAGTCTCATAAGGCCTTGTATTTGTATACGATTCCAAACGACCTTTCTCCTTCTGTTGTCAGGGGCATTAGGTGTTAGGCATGATGAGCAATGCAAATTATTTTAAAAAAGAAACAAAGAAAAATAAATCCATGACCAACATTTTTGAGTCATCATTCACATTCATGGTATTTTACAGTGCTGTGCAGAAGTATTTGCCCCCTTACTTATTTCTTAGCTTTCATTGCATCTTTGTCACTCTAAATCATTTCAGATAAAACAATGGAATTGGTTCTGTAGATAGAGAACTCCCAAGTCAACACAAAAATGTTATAATTGCCGATTTAAATTATGGGGGAAAAAATGATGTCTGAACCTACATGACCTCATGTGAAAAAGTAAT
Source organism: Engraulis encrasicolus (assembly GCF_034702125.1). Classification (NCBI taxonomy): domain Eukaryota; kingdom Metazoa; phylum Chordata; class Actinopteri; order Clupeiformes; family Engraulidae; genus Engraulis; species Engraulis encrasicolus. The sequence continues at coordinate 11,274,494 of NC_085861.1, forward strand.
TACCCCCTCTACCTTATAACTTGTACCACCCCCAGCAGCAACAATTTTAGTCAAGTGTTTACAAGAACTGGCAAACCATGAATCTCCCACCACCATGTTTCACTTGACATAACATTTTTTTTATCAAATGCAGTCTTGATTTCACACCAGAAGTTACAGAAAGCTCTCCTTTCAAAAGTTCAACTTTTGTTCAATCTGTCCACAGAATATTTTCTCAGAAGATTTTTATGCATTGTCAATGTTTTTTTTTTTAGACAAGATGTTCTCCTCGACAGAGGTGGCTTTGGTTGAGTAATGCACATTTCAATTTTCCGAGGTAATTAAAACCTCCAATTGGTAAGATGTTTTTCTGTATTCCTTTCTGAACTCTTGGATCCACCGTCACTGTCTTCTTGGGGTAATTTTAGTGACAGCCACTCTTAGAAATGTTTACCATTTCACCATTCTTTCTGCATTTGTAGATAATGGCTCTCAGCATGGTTTGCAGACGTCTCAATGATTTAGAAATGGCTTTATAACCTTTTACAGTCTGAGACATGTCATTTATAGAAATGATAATCTGCCCCTGAATGTTGATGGATCGCAGTGAGATGTCATGGGTTCGCTATGGCCTGCTACACATCGTCAAACAGGTTCTATTCAAATTATCTCTTGATTTGAAAGGTATGGTAGTAGCCAGCTGTTAAATATAACTCTGTTGTCCAAAATAATATGATTAATCACAGATACCTAGTCATTTAACAAGGGCGGAATTACTTTTTCACACAGGCTCATGCAGGTTTGGATGCCATTTTTCTCTTAACAAATGATAATATAATCACTGAAATACTGCATTTTGTGTTTACTTCCATAATCATTGTTTAATGTTAAAAATGTAGGACAATGTGCAAAAAAAGTTAAAAACAAAATCAGTAAGCGGGCAAATACTTTCACACAGCACTGAACCTCTGGAAACAACTGAATCTACACATGAAAACACATACAAGAAAATCTGGATGAGAGAAATGACAGGAAGGAGGGGAGGGAAGGGGTTTGGTGGTGTTGGGGGGGGGGGGTCAATCATCCAGTAACACCCAGAACAGAAGGCCCTTCGGTTGGCAGGAGGAGGATGAAGAGAATGATGATGATGATGATGATGATGGAGATGGAGGTGGTTGTGGCTGCGAATGCTGCTGCTGCTGCTGTAGCTGCTGTGAGTGCAAGGGCAGGCAGATCAGACTGAGAAGCTCAGTTCCAGTGAAGGTCTTTAGTCCCCTTACCCCAACCCCCTCCTCCTCCTCCTCTCTCCTGCTCTCCTTAGATTAGATTAGAGTCTTACACTTCAGTCACTGTACACTGGCCATCTGGCCTCCGTGCTCCCAGACTGCTACCACTGCTACCACCGCCGGCTGACGATGCACCACCAGGGGGAAAGCGCTCGTCAGGGTTGGGTCTGGGTCGGTGAAGTCTCTGCCTCGGGCAAGGCGCCACAGCAGCAGGAGCGGCAGCCCCCTCTTCCTCCTCCTCCTCCGCCTCGTCTTCAGCATCCACAGGAGACCTGTGCTCCTCGTCCTCTTCCTCCTCATCATCCTCAGTGCTGCTCTCGGGTACGGACTCGCCCACCGAAGCATCATGGGAGAAGGAGACGTGGGAGGGCGAGGTCTCGTCTTCATCCTCCTCTTCCTCCTCCTCCTCTCCTTCTAGGACGCCTCCTCTCTCGGGCTCGGAGCTGCGGCCGATGCGGAGGTGCAGGAAGGCCCTCTCCAGGGAGAGCCCGTCGTCTGAGGAGGAGGAGGTGGAGGAGGAGTGGCCCGAGGGGCTGGTGGGCTGCCCGCCCAGGGAGGTAGGTGGTCTGCCCGGGGGCATCAGGACACCGGCGGCTGCGCCCCCCGAAGCACCAGCCCCCGCAGCAGCGCTGGTCCCCGGCACCCCGGAGGTGTCGGCCCCGTCGGCAGAGCTCTCGCGCCCTCCACTGGCGCTGGCACCGCCGGCAGCCGCCGCAGCCTGCTGTGCCGCCACAGCGTCCGCGTCCAGCCGCAGACCCGCCACGCCCTTCTTGGGGATGTCGACCACGTCGCGCTTCATCTTGCGGCGGCGCCCGTGCTCGTTGCGGCGGTACTGCACCATGTTCTCCAGGTCGGCCACGTACAGGAAGCCGGCGATCAGCATCTCGGCCGTCTTCTTGCCCTTGCCGAAGGCGTCCTCCAGCTCGCGGCTGGTGCGCTCGTCGTACTGCCACCAGCCGTTGCGGCCCTCGTAGTACCAGGCGTGCTCGCCAGGCCCCTTGCCTGCGCCCGCCGCCGAGGCCTTCAGCTCCTCGGGAGAGAGCAGGGTGGGCCGTTCCAGGAAGTCCTCGGGCACTTCCTGCCGGCACAGGGCGCAGCGCTTGCTCTGCCACGAGGCGCCCTTCACACACAGGAAGCAGAAGATGTGGCGGCAGGGCAGGCGCACCGGGTGCACGCAGCTCTGCAGGCAGATGGCACACTCCGGCACGGGCAGCGAGGGAGAGGAGCCGCCCGAACCTGGCAGCGAGTCGCTGCCCCCCTTTCTGCTGGCCAGCAGGCTCGCCGAGTGGTCAACCTCGCCACAGCTAGCCATTCTGTCAGGAGAGGACACAAGATGTTTTACGGTCATATACTCATTAATTTGTTCACAAAAACAAAGAGCATGTGGGAAGGGGGAGCACAAGAAGGAGAGAGAGAGAGAGAGAGATATTGACTTTGATTCCATATTGTGGCATTGCTCAAACGGTCTCTGCATTTGGGGGACAACTAGAAGTGGATTTCGATGTCCCACTTCCCAAATAATCCTCAGTTTTGATGTCAGAAATCGAGTCACCATAAACAGATAACTAGAAATGCACTCAGAGAGGACGGAGTTAGAAACTGGAATGTCAAAATTCGCCCTATCCTGCAATGGTGAAGAATATTTTTGAGAAAAAAAAACCTTGATGGATCATCACCAAAAAGGTAATCAATTGTTCCATTTGACATGTCCAACAACTCCACAAAATTTCATCAAAATCCGTTCATAACATTTTGAGTTATCCTGCGGACAGACAGACCGACGGACAGACAGACAAACAAAACAAAGCGACCGACAGACGGGCAAACAAGCGACCGAAAACATAACCTCCTTGACAGAGGTAATGAGTACTTACTGAGCAATCCTCTAGTACGTCTTGGTCATTAGGGGTCGTATTGTTTGTCTTCACTTGTCAAAGTTATCTACAACAAAAATTTGCAACACATTCGCAAACCAGTTAATTTGTCGGCGAAGTAAATAACTCGCCAGTTTTTTTTTTTTTACTTGGTACACAGGCTGTATCTAGCAGTTTGCTACACGTAAATATTACCATCAGTAGTAGTAGCAGTATTTAGGATGTAATGTGAGGTTAACATTGCATGATATTCTTGCAATTTTGAGGAAAGAGAAGGCCAAAATGAACTGTCATCATCATCGGTCATCAATAAATGGCCTAGCAGCTAATTGCCCTCCAATGCATCTCCTAGCTGAAACATAATATGCTAGCATTTGATAGCTAGCGACAAACACAAAACATGCTAGCTATACAAAAGCTAACGGTTGTATCATTATCCAACTTGACATCAGACAATCAGCAACCGCTATGTTAGAAAACATATTGTGTCAAGATGTAGAAGATACCTTGCCGACAACTGACGATGAGCTGGTCCGTTGACATTTAGTCAAGCAGCTATATAAAAAAGTTAGGCCTTGGTTTCGCCATTTAGCCTTTCGTAGCCAATACTGATTAGGTCGCTAATGTTATGTGAAATTAATTACGTTGGCCTTAAACATTTGCATGATACAAAAGCGTAATCGTACAACTGATTTACAATAGTACTGGTGACATCATATTCTTTTCAAAGACATTGCGAGGTGATTATAGTTCGCGAAGTACCATTTCACAAAAACAACCGATAGACAACAACTGGACCTGTTGTGGGTGGACCATAGCGTTAGCAAAGACCACTGCTAGCTAGTTGTCTGCTTCACCAAAGGTAATGCCTAACTACGATGAATTTCAATCGATACATAAAGCACTAGAACAAATCATGCATATAAATAAAGACAAAACGTGACAGTTGCCTGAACTGTCTTGTGCTGGTTTTACCTACTCTGAGAAGACAGCAGTCATCCGATGTTGATTCTCCTAGCTCGTTCCACAAAACACCACAACGAATGATAGAGCTACGTAGTTGCCTGTGCGTCACCCCGCCTCGCCTACGTTTCACGTTCGAGCCTTTGCGCCAGATCAGTCTGGTCAAATATTTACAATTTCGTTTCCTATTTTGGTTAGTTCTAGTTGCACCTTTTCAATGTTTGTCTCTGATGTGTTGTTACAAATTTTAAAAAATGAAAATAATAATATGAAAATAATAATAATACAAAATCTGTCTGGTCAAATCCTAAGCAGGTAGCAGTGAAACATAGGGATCAGCTGTGTGGATTTGGAAAATAGCCTACATGGGCAAAGAAATGTTACCCTAAAATGAATAATAGGACAATTAAAAAAATAGCCTACAATACACAAGCCAAACGAAACAGAAGGGGGCATCCAAGGTTCAGAAAGACAGGCCCTCGAATGTCAACAGAACCAGTTGATCACTTGCCTTGAGAGCATTGGAGGGAAATGTCACCACTTTCAAATAAGGATTATACAAAAATAAATACTCTGATGCGAATTGTTATCTAAAAAGACAGCTGTTGATTTGGAAATGCACATGCACAAGCCTTTTTGGCCATCTCTGTATGACTCACTAAATCGACAGCTGTCTTTTTAGATGACTGTAGCCATAAAAAAGATTAATCCCCATTTAGTAAAAAAGTTGATAAAAATACAGCCACAGGTAGGCTATGTCACCACCACCAACATATTTCTTAGTCTGTACCTTTCATATTCTTGTTATTATCGCTTCTGTACACTGCTTCTGTAGGCCTACATCCTTTATTTGAGGTGCCAATGGCAATTATCTATCGCTGTGCTTTGAGTGGTAGATTGCAAATTGTCATAGGCCTACATAAAAATCTAAATAACAAACTTTTTTCCAATTGTGCTCAGGAAGGTATATTTTTATAGGCCTACACATCAAATCACATGTATGCCTATAGGCCCTAGTAGGCCTACTGTAGCCTACATTATAAATCCCCATAACCACTTCTCTCAGGGTTTGGTCAGGTTGTGACATCAATGTACACATCAATTTCTTATAAATAAATGCTCATCGCTGAGGGTGGTAGCACATTATTATTAGGTTATACATGCACATCAAATCTCCATAAATCCCACTCACCGCCCAGGGTGGTGGTGTAACGATGCCAAGTAGCCTAGAAGAGTTCAGCCGTAGAATGTTCATACTTATCTACATCATATTTCATTTTCTGATGCCCTGTTACAATAAAAAAAAACAATACACTAGAAAAACAATAGAACTATCTCAACTACTATTTTGAATAAAAATTAACCCGATTTATGAACTTAGCTAGCCTCCTGAAGCCTCATACAGCATCTGTAGTTCTTCTTTTTTTTTTTTGGATTTTATTTGTCTTTTAGGCTTTATGGATGATAGTACAGTAGGAGAGGTAGACAGGAGGCAAATGGGGAGAGAAATGTAGAAGGGTCGGCAAATGACCAGGGCCGCAAATTCAATCGAACCCGAGTCGCCGGCGTAGCAGCCCGGTGCAGAGCCATACCTGACTCTTGCCCAACATGTAGTTCCGCGCAGCTTTGTGAACTCCACTAGGTCTTCGAGAGCACACATTGGCTCTGCCCTCAGAAAGAATGGCTTTATCCATCATTCTGCACGTCCTCACCACCAACAAATTCCTTCAAAAACATTTTCTGTTGATTTCTAAAACGTTAATATAGTCTATAATCTGCGCTGTGAGTGACTCCTCAATGCGAGCTGGCATTGATATTGAAGCAATAAATGCTCTGATTATTTGGGGATCCAGACCTCTGTGTGTGTTGGGTCAGGGCTCCAGAGCTCCAGGGCTCTATAACCACACACACACACACACACACACACACACACACACACACACACACACACACACACACACACACACACACACACACACACCATAGGTGCCGGAAAGGGGGATGCAGTGGTGCATTTGCTTCCCCACTTTTGGCCTCCCTAAATGAGGCTCTCTCAACTTTTACTGCAGACAAATGAGTGGAGTAGTGCAGCAGCAGTAACATTGTTAAGAAATAAAGATAAAGCTAAAAATAAAATGCACCACCACTTTAAAACTTGTTCCAGCGCCCTTGACACACACACACACACACACACACACACACACACACACACACACACACACACACACACACACACACACACACACACACACACACACACACACACACACACACACACACACAGGTATGGTGAGAACCAGGCTTACGGTAGGGCCCAGTATCGGCAGTTCTGAGCTATCAGTCTTGACCTTTAGATTAGCAGTAGCTGTGCCTCCCATGCCGAACAGGAAGGTGAACTGGCGCAGACGACGTCGGTTACAGCGGTACATCAAATCCCCCTTTAAAAACCTGTTTCTAACCCAAACCAATGTCTAATTTTTATCCCAAGTCCTTAACAAGTCACCATGTACTTGTTCTACGTACAATCTTGACAGCTACTTTTGATCATGAATTCCTTCCTCTCCACACTGCTGTGCATGATGTCCTCCTTTGCCAGTTGATTTGGATAAAAGCATCAGCTAAATGTATTTATTGTAATTACAATGATCCATAATGTCATCAGCACACAACAAGTAGCTACAGTATGGCCATTCTTTTCCATTTTAAGTTACAGGTCATTCCAAATATTCCAGTCGATTCTCAAGTTGTCAAAATTGGGACTCAAGTCTGACTCGAGTCCATTTCACAAGTCACAAGTTACATCCAGCCACATTTCTGTAAAATGCTGCTGCTGCTGCTGCTACAAAGTATACTACTACTACTACTACTACTACTACTACTACTACTATGCCTACTACTAAAACATTTTAGGCTAAATGACAGTATAGGAGAATATGTCGCAAAATAAAATAAAGTTACACGATCCAAATTAAGTAATTCAAGAACTGGATTATATTTCAGACTGTACAGTTCATCTTTAATGCATTAAGCTGTACTGTTTGCAGCTGACTTCAAATGCTCAGCACCTTTTCTTACCTCAGGAAAACAGGGAAGCTGCTCTGAAAAGCCCCATTTACCACACACAGCAGTCAAAAAGAGACAAACCAGTCAAAATTTAATATATTTTATTTGAAGTAACAGGTGCTTTTTGACTTTTTTTTTGTTCAGATGGCTTCAGAAGCACAGATCCTGTAAGTACAGACAGGCAAACCAACACTTTGTTCTGCGGGCATGGAGCAAGAAAACAGTAACAGAAACGAAACAAAACAACCTGTCCTTATTTTTTGCCCTTATACACATATATACACCCATCCATGCAGTCAGTAGATCGCTGTCTACCACAGGCAATATCCAGGATGCCAGCAAGCATGCTCACTTTTAATTTAGTCAGACAAGAAGTATCGACGTTTACACAACATGTTCTACATTAAAAAAAATCT
>NC_085861.1:11287074-11324574 GCF_034702125.1 Engraulis encrasicolus
GTGTGCGTGCGTGCATGCGTGCGTGCGTGCGTTCGTTCGTTCGTGTATGTGAGTGTGTGTGTACAGAAGATGGACTAATATTCAGAAGACTCTTGCGTCTGACAACATCCAAAACACATGTTCCTGTTTCAGCTTGAGTTTGTGTTTGTCTTGCATTGTGCCGTGCACAGTGTGGTGCGCAGTGCGTGTTGAGGAGTGGTATGAGGTGTATACTGACACATGACTGCTGGACCCTCGCTGTACATCAGTGGTTCTCAACCTTTTTAAAATAAATGCCCCCTGGACCTCGTCGCAAGGCTCCCAATGCTCCCTTGATCTCATTATAAGCCTGCCAACGCCCCCCTTAGTATCAAAAAATAAAGTATGCCCCCCAATGGCAACTAAGCACCACCCCCTTTCAACTCCCCCACCCCCCACCCACCCGATGGTAACTAAGCTCTGCCCCCTCTCAGCTGTCTCATCTCAACGCCCCCCCCAAGGCCTCTCTAACGCCCCCTGGGGGGTGGGGGCTGTAGAGGCCACGTTCAGAAACACTACTGTACATGAAAAGGCACAACTACACAAATGACGCCCAGCGAGGGAGCAACAGGCTGGCCGGCCGGCGGGCTGGCTACTATATCCTCCCCTGGGGGGGGGGGCAACAGGGCTCGTCCGGGGGGCTTTTGGCAGGAGCCAGAGAGGGATTAAGGGCTCTGGGCCATCCTGTAGGAGGAATGCCCGGAGCTTTGAAGGCAGGAACCCGGCTGCCCTTCCTCGCTCCAGTCCATGCCTGGTCTGGTAGCCCTGGCTAGGGTTGTTTGGGTGGTGCTGGGCGTTGGGGTGGTGGTGGTGGTGGTGTTGGTGGAGTAAGGGTAGGGATGGTGGTGGTGGTGGTGGTGGAGTAGTTGTAGGGGTAGTGCTAGGGGTAGGGGTGGTGGTGGTGGTGGTGGAGTAGGGGTAGTGGTGGTGGTGGAGTAGGTGTAGTGGTGGTGGTGGTGGTGGTGTGGAGTAGGGGTGGTGGTGGTGGTGGTGGAGTAGGGGTAGGGGTGGTGGTGTGGAGTAGGGGTGGTGGTGGTGGTGGTGGTGGAGTAGGGGTAGGGGTGGTGGTGGAGTGGAGTAGGGGTAGGGGTGGTGGTGGTGGAGTGGAGTAGGGGTAGGGGTGGTGGTGGTGGTGGAGTAGGTGTAGTGGTGGTGGTGGAGTAGGTGTAGGGGTGGTGGTGGTGGTGGTGGTGTGGAGTAGGTGTAGTGGTGGGGGTAGTGGTGGTGGTGGAGTAGGGGTAGGGGTGGTGGTGGTGGTGGAGATGGAGCAGACAGGGGTGAGTTGGGAGTCAGGGGACAAGCTAGCTAGCGGGTGACGACAGCAGAGCAGTGTGTGTGTGTGTGTGTGTGTGTGTGTGTTATTGGGGCGGTTGGGGTGTGTGTGTGGGGGGGGGGATGTTGTCCGGAGAGGTCACATCCATCGCCACTGAGTGTGACAGGCTCGGGAGGTGACAGCCTAGTGCAACACCATGCCCCCCTAAATATTTACACTTGTCTTAGTATTGTGACCGGTCGCAGTGACAGACAGCGGCACGCGCTGGCCCGCACCCCATCTGATCAACCTCTCGTCTCGTCTGGGGAGGCTGGCTGCCCTCGTCTCCGCACAGCACAGCACAGTCCCCAGACCCCAGACCCCAGACACAAGCGGCCATCCGGCCAAATAAGGCCCACAGGATTACCTGTGAGTGAGAAATTAGCTGTCTGCAATGGCAGAAAGTTTACACACGAACCATGAGGTGGCCAAAGAAGAATCTATGGTGACAAATGAGGGAGGAAATAGTAGATGTCCGCACACTGTAGCTCTCCACTCTGAAAAGGTATTCAGGTCTTCCTCAGGCCCTGTTGGGTCGAAACGTTGTATGACCTGAATACATTTTCAAAGTGGAGCAACAGTGTGCCGACATCTACTCTTTCCACTATCAGATACGCCTTTGTCCTGCACCTGGCCTCAGAGAGGTGGGATGTGCATACTCTTAGGGGTCTTACACACCAAGGCGGTAAAGCGTCGCGGAACGGCCGCATTTTTTACCGGCGTCGGTGAAAATACATTGAAACATATCTGTCCTTACACACCAACCGGCGGTAGTCGAGCGTCAGCGCCGCGCTGCATTTGGAAAATAGAACTCGAGCGTATTTTTTACGCCGGCGACCGGCGGTGTCTCATTCAAATGAATGGCAGAGTAGCATTAGGAGGACAGATGAGGGCGGCCATGGTGTAATGGTTAGTTACGGCATTGGACTATACGTACATGTAGATCACAGGGTTGCCGGTTCAATTCCCACCCTAACCAGTCCCTTCCCCTCTCCATGGCTGAGGTGACCTTGAGCAAGTCAGTCACCTAACCCCCCCCCACACTGCTCCAGGGACTGTAACCAATACCCTGTACTATCTGTGAGTCACTTTGGATTAAAAAAAAGGGTCAGCTAAGTGTAATGTGATGTCATGAATATGTGGTGACAAATTACACACCAAAAGCTACGTGAATAGAGAAGGGGAGCTAGGAAGGAGTCAGAGAAAACCAGGGAGTAAGAGGCAAAACAATACAAGTTTTTTTGTTGGTTAGAAAAACAACAACAAACAAATGTGGGCCAGAACAAAGGCCCGGAGGCCTGGAAGCCTGTTGAGTGGGAGGGTATCTAGTGGTGAGGTGGTGCAATACAGGAAAAACTGTGTGTGCATGTTGTGTGTGTGTGTGTGTGTGTGTGTGTGTATGGTGGCAGACGTATGCAACAGCAGTTTGTGTGTGTGTGTGTGTGTGTGAGTGTGAGTGTGTGGGTGTGTGTGCGTGTGCGTGTGTGTGCGTGTGTGTAGACGGACGGACACAACCGAAGTGTGTGTGTGTGTGTGTGTGTGTGTGAGTGTGTGTGTGTGTGTGTAGACGGACGGCCGCCACAGCTCTGTGTGTGTATGTGTGTGTGTGTGTGTGTATGTGTGTATGTGTGTGTGTGTGTGTGTGTGTGTGTGTGTGTGTGTGTGTGTGTGTGTGTGTGTGTGTGTGTGTGTGGAGGCGGGCGGTCTGCTTGGGATTCCTCGGGGCCTGGCGGGGTCGGACCACTGACCCCACTGGTGTTTGCGGAACGTAAACATGCGATGGGTCAAGCGAGCGAGCCGGGAGCGGGAGCGGGATAATTAGCGCTCGGTTGATGCTCCAGGAACCGCAGCAGCAGCTGGGTAATCATCACGAGCAGGGGTGGGGTGGGGGGCAGAGGGAGACGGGGATGAGAGGGGGGGGGCACTGGGGACGGGGACGGGGACGGGGGGGGGGGCAGGGGGCGGTGCGGGGGGGCGGGCGGGGGACGAGGATGAGAGGAGGGGGGGGGCACTGGGGACGGGGACGGGGGGACAAGGGCAGGGGGTGGTGCGGGGGGGCGGGCGGGGGACGGGGGAGGGTGCGATAACTGGGTCTGTGGTGTGTGACACGCACACCCCGTCCATTCCGCCATGGATGCTGTTGCTGCTGCTGCTGCCGCCCCCTCTGCCGCCCCCTCTGCTGCGGCCGGCCAGATCAACAACATGCCGGGCCGGGCCGGCCGACTCTCCTCTCCTCTCCTCGCTAAACTCCACCATCACACACCATCGCTCCCGTGGCCTGTGTTTCTGCGTGTCTGTGTGTGTGTCTGTGTGCACACGCCGTGTGTGTGTGTTTTTGTAGTGCCTGTACGCAGTGTGTCTGTGTGCTCTTACAGCGTGTGTGTGTTCACACAGTGTGTGTGTGTGTGTGTGTGTGTGTGTGTGTGTGTGTGTGTGTGTGTACGCGCATGTGTGTGTGTGTGTGTGTGTGTGTTAGAGGCTGTGTCTGTGTTTTTCTTTTAGTGTGCATGAGGGACACGGGGAGGCGACATAAAGGGGGGAGAGAGGCAGGCCACTGGCAGGGGACTGTTGAGCAGTGTTGCCAGATGTGTCTGATCAAATCCCGCCTAAAAGGTGCTCAAAAACCACCCGGAAGCGCTAAATTCCGCCCCAATTTCAACAAATTGCATTGATTTCTATGGGCATAAAACTGCAGAAAAATAACGCCAAATGGAAGATTTTTCCCACTTGTACCCGCAGCCTGCCATTCCAAGCAGCCCAATTGGGCGGGTAACCGCCCAATCTGGCAACACTGCTGTTGAGGCCACATTTCGCAGCCTAAATTACAGCTAGAAACCAAACCATGCAGCCCGCTCTCTTCACAGAGAAGCTCACAGATGCAGCCCGGGTGCCTCTCGTCACAGAGAAGCACCCGCGGGGAAAGTGTGCGGTTGTCAGCTGTCTGCGGTCTTGGTAGTTTGCGTATGTACTTCTGCATGTCAGGAAAAACAGACACTATAATCAACAAATACTGCAAACCTCCTCCATTCCTCCCCTCTCTCTTCGTTTTTCTCTTTGTTGGTTTGTGGGATGTGATTAATGGTATTTTTTTGTTGTTGCCCCGCTTTGCTTTCCCTTTCTAACGTCTGATCACTGCGAGCTTGAGAGAGTTGCTGTCACAGAGGGTGCGGTGTGGACACACACACACACACACACACACACACACACACACACACACACACACACACACACACACACACACACACACACACACACAAACACACACTTCCGCAGTGTTCATCATCATGGCACGGCTGGGCTGCCTATTATCTGTCCGCTAACACAACAGTCCCCGACGTAGCACAGGCCACAGTGCAGCCAGGCAGCCACAGTGCAGCCACGCAAAACAACAGCCGCAGCTAGCCAAAATATAATAAAGCAAATATGCTTTGGTGGAGCATGCTTCCTGGCACAGCTCATCGCGTTTTGTTTTGTGATTCTGCTCGAAAAATATTTAGCTCCCCCAGAGCTTGAAAAAGTATGAGTGCAGAAATGAAAGATTCATTTGTTATGTGGGACTCGACAATTTCAAGCTTTTCCTTCCTTTCGAATGAAATTAAATGAAAGTGAATGGCGAATAGTTGCATGAACTGATTGCCCACAAAATGCAATAAAAATGCGCTCTGTTTACAAAGTTCACAAATCCTTTAGGAAAGCCAGCTGAGATAGGGAGAGAGCAGAAAACTCTGATTAATCCTGTTTCCGCGAAGAAGAAGAAGCACCAAAACCTTGCTGTTGCTGGCCGAGATGAATCATAAATCCTGAGGGAACATGAGACAGGGCTGGACTGGCCATCTGGCGTTGCGGGCATTTCCTGGTGGGCCTTGCACCCTTGTGGGCCCCTCCTTTCAGATATATATATTTGAACATTTCTGAAAATAGGGGCCCACGAGGGTGCGGGGCCCACAGGTCACTCAGTTCTGCGCCGCTAATGTTAAGGGCCCCCTTTTTCCCAAAAGTGCCCTGGCCCTATTTCTCCCCCAGTCCAGCCCTGATATGAGAGTGTGGTGCTGAGTCTCCCTCATGGCAGCCGAGTATGGTGCTCGTTTGCTTCTTGTCCAGCTGCACTGTCCAGTGTGTTTAGTTGCAGTAAGCAGGGCCGCTGATGGCTTAGGCCGGGCCCAGGATAAAACCATAAGAGAGGGCCCTCCCATCAATGTAATGAGGAACTAATATTGGGCCTCCACCTCTGGGCCCGTGACAACAGACCCCTTTGTCCCCCAAATCGGCTCCCTTGGCAGCAAGTTAGCTAGTGTGTCTAGGGAATAACTAGTCAGATAGATAGGAACTCTTCAACAATGGCCTGTTCAACAACAGGACATTTTCCCCCTAATATTGCCTAATTCGACATGAAACATGAAAGTTCCCTTTCGATCGATTGCACAATGCCTCTTGCCTTGTTGAACACACAGCTGTAAAATCCTTTTGATTGAAAAATACTGCACATATTATGTCACACCTGTTGCTCAATAGAAAATCAAAAAGAGAGAAGATGATGTAATATCCATAAATTGATATACCTGTGGACATACACATAGCCTACTTGCTTTTTTATCATGTGATTCTGATGTAATCTAAGGGCATATTCACACGTATCCGGACCAAACGACCAAACAGACCAGATTTTCGTTGGTTCTGACTTTTTGAGATGGTTTGAATACAGACCACCAAACCCTTTGCAAATTATGAACAAAAATAAAAAGGAGTTTAAAAAACAAGTAAAAATCAAGGATTGGTATACTGTACCTGGGCACTTCTTCTTCTTCACAACACATTCCCTCTTCTCGTATGTGGGAGGGCATGCGTGGCCTAGTAAAGAGGGGGTCTGGATGACCTTGCGTGTCCTCGTCTCCTCTCCGCGCTTGAAGCCACAGGTCTTGCCCGGGCGAGAGCAGGGACTCCACTCACTCCATTCGTCCACCTCACAGTGCACTGGGGAACGAGAAGCAAAACGAGTTGTCGAATGGTAGAACAACGATGGAGGCAGTAGACGAAGCAGTAAACAAAATCCAGCACATGAAAGCCAGCACATGAAAGAATTGACATCGTATATTACACAAGTCAAAGGCAAAGATACATAACCAGTCAAAGATATGGTTATGAGCTGTTGAGGCTTCCAGCATTTATCTGTTCACCATAGAACTATGGTGTTATAATCGGGACAAAACCTCCACGAGCGCCACTTACTGCTCACGCGAGGTATTTTTTTCTGCGCGCGCGCGTAGACACTGTCGCGCGCGCGAGTTTGCTCTGCGCGCGCGCGCAAACGCTGCCACGCGCGCGCAAACACCGTCTCACGCGCGAGAGGTGACATGAATTTCCTCACGCGCGCGAGCAGAAATATGAATATTTAAATGATCTCCTCCCACTGGTTAGCATAACAAATGAAGCGGAAGTTTGTTTAGTCCATAATAGTCAAACACAGAGAGCTCAGATCTCAATTGTTGATAGACTATCGTTGCTACGGTGACTGCAACCGACCACCTTTGAAACACAACTGAAACGCAACTCACGGCTGCTGCTGACAAGGGCATTCACATATTTATTCGTAAAACCATTTTATTTTTTGGTGGATGAAAACATTGTGTCAATATGCTATGTCTATGTTCGCCTTATTCACCCGGAACGTTCTAAAGACGTTGAGGGGTACACTTCAGGGGTACATTCGGCAACGCACCAGCTGTCATGGCGCCTCACTGTTGTGTGCCCAAATGTTCGTCCTCAAAGAGAAAAAAAATCCTACCGTGGACAGACTTTCCACCGTTTCCCCAAAGAGCAGGCACTTCGCCGTGGATGTATAAATCACATCTAGAGGGGTCCTGGTCCATATTTCAAGGTAAGATGCAAAATTATGTTCAATCATACGCATTAGCTAGCACAAATAAGCTAGCTCGCCAAACTTGTCATGACTCATGTAGCCTAATGACGCGAATGCCTCGGTGAAATAAAAAATATGAATGTGTAATTACACAACGCTACATTTATATGATATTTCCAGATCGCTATTTCAAGATTATGCTTTTAATTGTGTGGTAAGCGATCCGATGGCCACTGATTTTGTGCTACCAGAACCAGTAGCGTAGGCCTACTTGTGCCAAAATCAAGTTGTTTTGCTAACGAACTAAAATGCATACCCTGGTATTTATGGTTACAGATCAACGCTGAGACCAAGGTTTGCTCTGAGCACTTTGAGAAGCAGTGTTTTGTAAAGACCACCCGTGTTATCACAAAGCTTATAAAGGATGCTGTGCCAACTTTCGCCTGGACTTCAGAGAGGCCAAAGAGGAGAATCATCATTCGCAGACCGAGGTTAGTTTGTTCAGTCAATATTCAACTGACATGTGTTTAGCAACCCTCTAATAATAATAATAATAAACTGAGAATAGTTCGCCATAGGAATAGCCTACATTTAAATTTAGACAAGACTGGAGAATGAATGTACAGTGCCCTCCATAATTATTGGCACCCCTGGTTGAGATGTGTTTTTTAGCTTCCAATTATTTATTTTTTTTTCTAAATAATATGGGACCTTAATGGAAAAAAAGAGAAAAATCCAACCTTCAATACAAGTGCATTTATTCAGTGGGGAAAAAATCCCACATAAAGAAATAATTATTTGACATCAAATAATGTGCGTCACAATTATTAGCACCCCTGGTGTTAATATTTTGTACAACCCCCTTTTGCCAACAAAACAGCACCTAATCTTCTCCTATAATGTTTCACAAGATGGGAAAAGACAGAAAGAGGGATCTTCAGCCATTCCTCTTTGCAGAATCTCTCTAAATCATCCAGAGACCTGGGTCCTCTCCTATGTACTCTCCTCTTCAGCTCATCCCACAGGTTCTCAATGGGGTTGAGGTCAGGGAACTGAGATGGCCATGGGAGGAGCTTGATTTTGTGTCTGGTGAACCATCTCTGTGTAGATTTGGCCATATGTTTAGGGTCATTGTCTTGCTGAAAGACCCAGTGACGACCCAGCTTCAGCTTTCGGGCAGAGGGCAACAGATTTTGATTTAAAATGTCCTGGTATTTCAAAGCATTCATGATGCCATGCACCCTAACAAGGTTCCCAGGGCCTTTGGAAGCGAAACAGCCCCACAGCATCACTGACCCACCCCCATACTTCACAGTGGGTATGAGGTGCTTTTCAGCATGCGCATCTTTCGTGGTACGCCAGACCCACTTAGAGTGTTTGTTGCCAAAAAGCTCAATCTTGGTCTCATCTGACCAAAGCACATGGTCCCAGTTGAAGCCCCAATACCGCTTGGCGAACTCCAGACGCTTGCGTTTATGATTGTGAGTGAGGAAAGGTTTTCTCTGTGCATGCCTCCCAAACAGCTTGTTGGCGTGTAGACAGCGCCTGATGGTTGATTTGGAGACTTTGTGACCCCAGGATGCTACCATTTGGTGTAATTCTGTAACAGTGAGCTTTGGAGATCTTTTGATTTCTCTTACCATCCTCCTCACTGTGCGTGGTGGCAAAATAAACTTGGGTCCTCGTCCAGGCTTGTTTACCACTGTTCTAGTTGTTTTGAACTTCTTAATTATTCCTCTCACAGTGGATATGGGCAGCTGCAGTTGAGTGGCAATCTTCTTGTAGCCTCTGCCTGACCTGTGAAGGTCGACGCACATCTACCTCACTTGTATGCTGTGTTCCTTTGTCTTTCCCATGTTAAAGAGTGGATAAGAGAAATGGCCTCGGTGTCACGTCATATTTATACCCCAGGGAAACAGGAAGTGATGAATTACTAATTAAATGTTCCTACATACTCTGGTAAACTTTGTAAACTACTGTAGAAATGACAGAAATGCTTCAATTATATTTATTTCCTGGGAATTGTTAAGGGTGCCAATAATTGTGGAACAGGTGATTTAATGAAAAATAATTATTTTTTAGTCAGGGATTTTTTAAATTTCTTACAATTCATTTGAGTTGAAGGCTACATTTTCCTACAATTTTCAGTGTGACAGTATTCTTCTGCAATAAACACTGAATTTATTTTAAGGCTTTTAACACATCTCAACCAGGGGTGCCAATAATTATGGAGGGCACTGTATGTGCTGGAGATAATTGCACCGTTCCGCGGTGTCTCCTTCAAATGAATGGCAAAGTAGCATGATAGCTTTGGCTGTGGGGAGGGTTTTGAACAGGACTGGTCGCGCACGCCGACGCTGTCAGTGTGAAAGGCAGAGAAAAACACGCCTGCTCCTCCCTCCGAGTCCAGTGACTTTTTAATAACTCACTTTTCTAAAGTTTTAACTTGGATTTCTGTCACGTTTAAACGCCACCGCTCCTGGATCTCTCTATGCTGTGCCCTGCCTAGTATTTCTGAGTCCCCTGAAATAGGCTGTCTGCATTCTCTTTTTAAACGCACTGGGCCCTTTCTTTCAAATTAGTCCGTTCGTTTCAGATCTTGTCATTTCTGCTTTAGGTGACTGCTCAAGATGTGGCTTCCTGTAGTTCAGAGATAGTTTTCAAAACTGCCTCAAGCTTATGTAGTAGTGTTAACAATAAACAGGTGTGGAACATATTGCCTATATTTGAATAGTTGTGGGAATAACTGTGGGAACATGGAGCAGCAAGAATAAGCTGTGGGACCAATGGGCTGTGGGAAACATAGAGCAGCTGACCCCCAACAGGGTCTTCATGGTTGTATGACCTGAATACATTTTCAAAGCGGAGCCACAGGATGTGGACTTCTACTCTTTTCCACTATTAGACGTGCCTTTGTCCTGCACCTGGCCTCAGCGAGGTGGGATGTGCATACTCTTACTTTTATAAAAATGTTGTATATTGACCACTAATTCTGTGCATGCTGTCATACAGAGATGATGACCCATTCCTGAAGTTGGACGCCAGAATGCAGGAAGGTGCTGTTTAAGAGCCTAGGTAGGTATTTGCTCTAAAGACATTTGTCTGCCACAATTTAGGAAACGCTGTCAAAGTGTGTGAATGGCGAAGACCAGCTTACAATGTTTTCTCTTCTCTTTTCTTTTGTTTCTGTGCTGTGTGGGCCATGTTTGACATGTAAATACAGTATATCACGAAAGTGAATACACCCCTCACAGTTTTGCAGAGTTTTGAGTATATCTTTTCATAGGAAAGCATTACAGAAATGTAACTTTGACACAATGATTAGTGACCTTTTAAACAACATATTTAACCGCTTAAATTTCTTGTTCACTCAGAAAAAAACAAAATACAGCCATTAATGTTTGAACATGTACTCACAAAAGTGAGTACACCCCAGATTAAAATCCGGTATAGAAGGGGCTATGTTGGCTCGAATCGTCTCGAAATGAAACGAAATGAAAAGGGATGACAAGGGAGGTCATCAGTGTGCGTTTCAACCTTTCTTTGCATTGAACTTTTAAATTTTGAGTCTGCATCTGCCTTAAATAGATTGGTGTGTGATTTGAATGCAATCCTATGGAGAATATCATGATCTGCTTCAGTAGTCACAGTGCATGTTGACATGCATGTTTCTTTTAGGTGTATTTCAGATTGCCAATGTTGACAGCATTCATGCATCCCCAAACCATGTCAGTCCCACTACCATGCTTGGCTTATGAGAGGATACACCATTTTTGTAAAACTCACTTGTTTACCACCACACATGCTTGACACCATCTAAAGCAAATTTGTTTATCTTGGTCTCTTCAGACCACACGACATGGTTCCAGTGATCCATATCCTTGGTCTGTTCATCTCTCTTGAGACCAAGATAAACAAATTTGCTTTAGATGGTGTCAAGCATGTGTGGTGGTAAACAAGTGAGTTTTACAAAAAGGTGTATCCTCTCATAAGCCAAGCATGGTAGTGGGACTGACATGGTTTGGGGATGCATGAATGCTTTCAACATTGCCAATCTGAAATACACCTAAAAGAAACATACATGTCAACATGCACTGTGACTACTGAAGCAGATCATGATATTCTCCATAGGATTGCATTCAAAACTCACACCAATCTATTTAAGCCAGATGCAGACTCAAAATGTAAAAGTTCAATGCAAAGAAAGGTTGAAACGCACACTGATGACCTCCCTTGTCATCCCTTTTCATTTCGAGACGATTCGAGCCAACACGGTCCCTTCTCTACCGGATTTTAATCTGGGGTGTACTCACTTTTGTGAGTACATGTTCAAACATTAATGACTGTATTTTGTTTTTTTTCTGAGTGAACAAGAAATTTAAGCGGTTAAATATGTTGTTGAAAGGTCACTAATCATTGTGTCAAAGTGAAATTTCTGTAATGCTTTCCTGTGAAAAGATATACTCAAAAATCTGCAAAACTGTGAGGGGTGTATTCACTTTCGTGATATACTGTAGACCACTAGGCTAGTTCAGTTGTTGGCGGTGGATTTATGTTGATTTATAAATACAAGTCCTTTAGTAGGCTAGTAGGCTAACTAATTAATGCGAGCATGACCTACTGTGTCATGCTAAACAAGCAGGAAGCTGGGCATTCTTGGCGACTCTGAGAACTATAATACAGGCCAAGTCGTCATTGTTATAAGATGGTAATAACATCATCAAATATTTGCCCTGTTGAATGGATGTACGTTTTTGCGTCACGTCCTGTTGATGCTAAAATTACGTGCACTGTTACATCAAGATTCATGAACTTGTCAGCAGTGCAGCCAGCCTTCTTTCTATGGCCGTAATGTAATCGTTTACAGCTCTCGAAATGAGCAGACAGCTCAGCTGCTTGGTGCATACTCTTACCAATCGGTCTATATTATTCCCTCTTGCATTATTTATTTTCAGGCGGTGGAAGAAGCACTTGCAGGTATGCTACCGACCAGGCTCCTCAACACCAATCCGAGACGGAAGATGAAACGGGATGAAGCAGTTAGATTGAGGTAAACATCTACACACCCCTGTTCAAATTCCAGGTTTTTGTTACGTAAAAAATGACAGAAAACAAACTTAAAGCTTTAAAAGGGAAGAATAGAAAATAAAACTTCTATTAACATTGTTGCATAAATATGCACACCCTTAAACTAATACCTTGTTGCAGCACCTTTGGCTTCTATCACCGAACTCAGTCTTTTGGGTAAGAGTCTATCAGCATGGCAAACATAGAAGTGACAATATTTGTACACGTATCTTTGCAAAAAGTACTCCAAATCTGACAGATTGCGAATGCATCTCATCTGCACAGTCCTCCTCAGATTGCCCAACAGATGTTCCGTGTCATACAGGACTGAACTCTCCCACTCCCAGTCCAGGTCTCTGCGGTCTTCTGAAAAGGACAATCTCATCATCCCCCGAGCCAGACTCCGTACTGTTGGTGACAGAGCTTTTTGTGTTGCTGCCCCCACGCTCTGGAACAGTCTACCTCCCAACATACGCCAGGCCCCCACACTGGCTACGTTGAAATCACATCTATTCACAGAGGCATATGGACTTTAACTTCACTGGCCCATCCCCTCCCCCTTTATGCCACTACAATGGCCCCTGTGGAACTGTTCTAAATTCCAACCTCCATGACTTAAGCCCCAGTTACAACTGAAGAACGATAATCACATAGCATGATGCTGTCACCTTCATGCTTCACTTTACGCTTGGTGTTACCTTGGCAATGAGGTGTTGTTACCTTTTGTAATTATGTCCAAAATGTTAAACCTCGGTTTCACCTGACCATAATACTCACCATAATCCCACATGCATTTGGGAGATTACAGAAGTATTTTTTGCAAAATGTACTCCACCGAGATTTAACTTTTTGGTCATAATTCGAAAGGGTATATTTGGCACAAAACATCACCCCAACAACACCATACTTTAAGTGAAGGGAGCCTTGTTGGGTGATCTGAGGAGGACTGACTGTGGGAGATTGCACTCGCAGTCTTTCTGATTTGGAGGGCTTTGCAAAGAGGGGTGAACAAATATTGCCATATTAATGTGTGCCATGCTGAGACTCTTACCCACAAAAGACTGTGCTGTAATGAAGGCCAAAGGTGCTGCAACTAAGTATTAATTTAAGGGCGTGTACATTTTTGCATTGCATTGCATTGATTAATAGTTTCGATTGAAGGAGGGAAAAGCTGTGAATTTATTTGTTTTCACAAAAACCTGACATTTGAAGAGGGGTGTGTAGACTTTTGGGAGCCACTGTACATGTAGAAATTATGTGTTCATATCTCTAACCCTCTTGGTTTAGCATGATAATGAAAAGAACTGTGAGCAAAAATGTGGCAAGCAGAAAACCAGAGTGGCTAGTGACTTGGGAAAACCCAACTGTGGCCGGAGAGCAAAACATTAATGTCAAACCCTTGTCTGTACCCAGACATGGGTTCCTACCAGGTGTACGGATACCCAAACACAACCACATCGTATGCAAAGCGCAAGTCTGAATTAAATTTTCTACACACATGTACCTAAAAAGTGTACCACAGTCACCGTGTAGTTTGAATACTTTTACTTGAAGGAGAGGATTGTGCACACAGGTGCAGTACGAAGGTCAACTGTAGTTTTCAGAGTGAGGAGTCTGCACACTTAGAATCGTTTTTGTTGCGTTTTATTTTTTCATGGCAGGATAACGTACCTCAACAGTCTTCTTCAGATTCTCTACAAACACAGTCTGAGTGGTGATTAGAACATGCCTGGCATCCAAGGGTGTGGCCAGTTTGTTAACCCTTAACACTCTACACTTTACAATTATAATTATTTTACACTGTCTGGACAAGATGTAGAATACTACTGAGCGACAGTGATATGTCATGTTCTTAATACTGTTATATCCTGTCATTACAGACAAGGCGGCCGGAAACTTTGATGACCTCAATGACACTGGCTAGGTGAAGGACATCAACAAAATGGCATCAGGTCACCAGACATCAGCTCATAATCCACAACATCATCAACCATTTTGCGCCAAAAATGAAGCCGTTCACATACCATGGCATCCTAAGCAGGTAATTTCATACCTCTCAGTAACCTCAGAATGTATTAACAGAATAAACAAAATTATCACTTCCCATAATTTCTACCACATGTTTCAATAGGCAGCACTACACTACTATGCAACAGTGAGAGAGAGCGGGCAAGGACAAGTAAAGCGGACCTACACTACAGCAAGACTTTGACACTTCTCCACGTTCGAGGCAGCCATCACCCCCACCGTTGAGCAGCGGCTATGTGTAACCCCCAAAAGAGGAGATGATCCGACGATGTGTGCGTGTGTGTGTGTGATGTATGATATTGTAACACTTCAGTCCTTCTTTTATACTATACAGTGTATACATATACATTTGTGGGTTTGTTTAAAAACCATTGCTGAGGTTAAGAAATGCATTATGACAAATACATCTGATTCAGGTGTACTGTCTTTTATTTGCCACAAATAAATCACATCCTGGAAACCTGTACGATGTGTGGATTTAAAGATCTGCCAGATCTTTGTGACGGCACAGGATTGCAGTGGAACCCAAACATAGCCTACGAATCCCATCTCACCAACTGCCGATATGCAGTATGCCTGATTTTTCCTGTACAGCAAAGAAATGTAGAGATTGTGCCTTCATCAAGAATAGGTCATTTGGATTCACAACAATTATTCAATTTACTTTGTGCGTGTGGTGTTGCTACTGTTATTATTATGTTACTAGTGACCCCTTTAGTTGAGTTCCATAGTCTACATGAAATCTCTGCACTTGTGTTACCACTATTGGGATTGGCAGCTCCCTTAATGAAAATGAGAAAAACTTGCCTGGATGAAATGTTATGAACTGTATGCGTTGTGCTGCTTGCTGAAGTAACATGACACCCACATCACCTTCCAGAAATAAAGTGTATACAGGCTACCTAACCAGAGTCCTAGAGACCTATTGCTGCTGTGTGATGAAATCCAGGCAAAGGCCCAAAAGCTTTGGCAATTGCTGCAACATGTAAAAAAGGTAGACAGATTAGGCCCCTGCAGATATGGCATGTGTACCGGTAGATGGATTCACTAAATTCTTTAACCACTTAAATGGCTTGGGTCAGACAAGCTGGGCTGCACACTGACCTCTTCCATGTTGCCCATGTGGTTTCGTTGGCTGTGTGTGACAACCTCCGTACAAGGGCCGCCGATCAGCAACTGAAGGCAGATTTTTTTTTTTTTAATGTCTGCACCTTTTTTATTAAATGTATTGCATTGCACTGGTATCACATTGCATTAAATGTACTTGCCAAGTGACACAGAGAGCAGGTAAATACAGTGTATTGATCTGTACCATTTATGTCACTTCTTAAAGATTCAATTATTCAACTCTATATTCAAAGAGGCCGGTATTGCTCTACCATTTTCCACGAACCAGTCAACTTCCTGGGAGTAATTGCAGTACTTTGAGAAAGTGATCTTTCTAGCCTAATCATTCATTGTGCTTGTGTCAGTATTGTAGTGTCATTGTTTATTTACAGTGTGTCGACGCCATCTACTGGATACTCAGCGCACGGTTCATTTTCTAGCCACTTCATCATTTCATTCCAAAGCACAGAGTGAGCTCTTTGATGCAATGTAGGCTAAATTCACCTAGAGCTCTAGTTGTGTATATCCAATGACTTATGTAGACCTCCTTGTGTATACCCGTTGTGGATCGCTGAATACATAGCCTACAAAATCCATAATCACCAGCTATGGAGAACACGACAGTGGCAAAATGAATGATTGTTCCAACCGATTTCAATAAAGGTTCTCTGATCTGACCGCTTGAATTGACTATCCGGCTCCCTATTTTATTGCAATGCTTACCAGCAAAAGTATCAAACACACTTGAATCCTTATAGCCTACATTACAAATATCTGACTGGACCATCGTAGGAAACAGGTTTGTACCGGTATGTCTCTCAGTCATGCAGTACACGGAGCTGGATTTCAGTGAAACATTGCACTTACAACATGTTAACTTAAGGTCTCTGTAAACGTGCATTTTGGTCTTCTTTGCAAAACAACTTTGTCATCATGCCAAATGCCTAGCCTGCTAACTTTAAGCTCTTAAAACGCACTCGTCGTGAGCAAAATGAAGCTTGACAGGACACGAACCATAGCATATTTGATGAAATGTCTACTCACTTTATTCCTCATCTGCTGTCTGCGAATCTCAACAAGTTCGCCCATGAAATAAACAATTAAAAACAATGTTTTCATAAAAATGGTAAGCAATAGAGGTATATGCAACCTTCAGTCATTCCACTCGTCAGTAAACGCCAGCTGCAGTTACCGTAGCAACGATATCAACAATTGCTCTTCAGATCTGTGTCTGATTATTTCAGACTAAACAAACTTCCGCCTCGTTGGTTATGCTAATCAGTGGGAGGAGATTATTTAAATATTCATATTTCTGCTCGCGCGCGTGAGGAAATTCATGTCACCTCTCGCGCGTGAGATGGTGTTTGCGCGCGCGTGGCAGCGTTTGCGCGCGCGCGCAGAGCAAAATCGCGCGCGCGAGAGTGTCTACACGCGCGCGCAGAATAAAATACCTCGCGTGGGCAGTAAGTGGCGCTCGTGGACCTTTTGTCCACATAATGACGCCATATAGAACCTTTATTTATTCAAATTTAAATTTAAATTTATTGAAGCATAATGTAGGGATGTTAACACATTGAATACCGGCGGTGCTCACGGAATTATGTCGTAGAATACCAGCGTTCTATGCCCTTTTTTACGTTTTTTTGTAGACTCACAGCTTATTATGTGATAGGGCCACTGAAATATGTTATGACTCGTTTGAAAGTGGAGACGCTGCCCTCTTAGTAGGTGAAAACTGTGTGTCTCTACGAGCTTTTATTGCCGAGTAAACCCACGCTAAACCGAAGTGGGTATCCATGGAATTCAGCTACAATCGGAGATATTGAGGTTTTTGTGAAGGGTGCGCTTCTTCAGAATGTGACGAGTTTGAAAGGGGATGAGTTGGTTTTAATCACAATTTGGTGCAAGGTTAGCTCTGACACACATCTTCCTGCACGTCAAGACACGCCTCCTGCTCTAAACCACTACGACACCTGCAATCAATGCCCTTCGAAATCCACGTTTTTCACACAGACTGACCACAAGCTCTTTGCACACATGCAGAAGGTCGGACATTTGCTAAAATAGTTCCCGATGACTCCCGAAATAATAGCCCAACATTGACAACAAATCCCAATGATATGATGCTTAGATGTAGCCCATCCGATCCATATGTAGCCATCTATGCTAGCTTCTGGCTTTTCACATACAGGAAGACAGTTCAACATAGGGGTGAATAATCAAATAAACTTATCTGGTTGGCGATCAAACTTCTAAATCGGAGCGCATTACTCCAATTACAATTCGGGTGCCATTTTGATCCAAGGAGCTGGTAAAGGTCTAGGTAGCAAGCCCAGAAAGTTCAAGATACTCCTGGCACGATATACAATGGTCTCTGTGTTTACCTATTGCGTGAAGTCAGACACAATACACGCTACCGATCGTGGGCTACTAGGGAAACAACAACGTAGCACGATTCACGAATACGGCAGCACACCTCCTGCTCTGTCACACTACGACACCAGCAATCGATGCCCTTTGAAATCCCCGTTTTTCACGTGGACTGAACACAAACTCTTTGCACACATGCAGAGGGTGAGACATTTGCTAAAATAGCTCCCGATGACTCCCGAAATAATAGCCCAACATTGACAACAAATCCAAATGATATGATGCTTAGATGTAACCTAGCCCATCCGATCCGAATCATATGCGGTGGCAGATGGACACTCCCAACTGAGATCGCTCCCGGACGTGTAGTCCCAGGTGTTTCTATCACTCCTGGACGTGTAGTCCCACCCGGATCGATAGTCTGGCTAGTGGGAGCGAGACGACAGGGGAGCGTCCTGCGTTGGGAGCGACAATCAGGGAATCATGATATGTAGCCATGCTAGCTTCTGGCTTCTCACATACAGGAAGACACAGAAACTTATCTTTTTGGCGATCAAACGTCCAAATCGGAGCGCATTACTGCAATCACATATCGGGTGCCATTTGGATCCAAGGATCTGGTAAAGGTCTAGCAAGTCCAGAAAGTTCAAGATACTCCAGGCACTATACAATGGTGTTTACCTATTGCGTGAAGTCAGAGACAACACATGCTACAGTGACGTACTAGGGAAATCAATGCAGGCAGCGCGATAGGAGACATGGGTTGGCATCCAGACATCTTGGTAAGTTAAATTAAAATATCCAAATCATAACACTCAAACATCATAACAATCAAACAACTTTGGACTGCAAATGTTGTCATTTATGTCCATCACAGAGCTACCAAAATCACATATATTGTCCATTGAAGGGTGTAGATTCAAAATATGATATTTAAATGCAAAAACGTATTTTTGCGTTTTGGTATACAACGCATGGGCGTGAAAAACGCATTATTACGTCGTCGGTACTCAATGTGTTAAGGTTAGAGGCCAAATCTGGCCCACAGTTTCGTTTTACGTACGGTGTTTGGCACACGAGATATTAATTTACGGTGCGTCTACAGTGCAGTAGGCAAGCTGTAGCTAGGTAGGTGGATGGATAGGTAGGTTTTACTCTTTGACCAAGTCATTACGTATTACAACAAGCCCAGTGTCATGTCATAGTAGTTTAGTACTGTAGTTAAGCATTTTCAAGGACTATTACAGCGTTCCACATCTAGAACAGCATGCATTATGGTACTACAGCTCTCTGTAATGTCATAGAAATGTTGCTATAATGTAGTTGAGTGTTTTTAGCAAAGAGTGAATAGGCCCGTCGACGGGCCAATCTGCAATAAAAGGTTAACACTGTGCTTTTATTGTGTTTCCCTCTCCATCTGTAGGATGCCTTGTTTGACTGCATAGTGTTATCACTCCATGTTGGTAAGATCTTCACGTTATGTGGGTTGTATGTAACGTATGTCCGTATATAGGCCTGTGTCCTCTCTTTTTTGTCAGTTGTGCAATAGTTTAGTGATGTGATGTTATGTGTATGCCCTGTCCTAAACGAGTGTTGCTAGCTCAGGGAAGCGAAATGAATTTCAATGAAAACTGACAATAAAGTCTAGTCGTATCATATCGTATCGCATCGCATCGTATCGTGGACTCACCTTGAGGGATGCACTCACCATAGAACCTTTATTTATTTACCATAATTGTCGTAATGTAACTGGAACAGCATAATCTAGGGAAGTTAAGGTTAGAGGCCAAAGCTGGCCCACAGTGTTGGTTTTACTCTTTGATTGTGCAGTGTTAAATCAACACTTCGAGAGTCGATTTAACGTCTTCTAGATTGCATTTGGTCCCAGAGTACTCCCTAAGTGTTGAATTAACCCTGTGTTTTGGTGTTGCCATCTCCATCTGTAGGGTGTAGGATGCCTTGCTGAACTGGACTCATCTTGAGCAGTGATTCTCAAAGTCTGGTCCGGGGACCACTAGTGGTCCGCGACAGAGCTCAGGTGGTCCACGAGGGGATTTCTATTTGTCCAAGACAAGCTAACAGTAGGCTATAGCTTCAACATTATTATATAGCTTAACATAGCTGAAGTCACATTTTCACCACAAAAAGACAGGCTTGTAATGTGAATAAAAAGTAGTGATCTGCATCAAAATCAGTTGCGTCAAGTTAGCACCCGTCAACTGTCAATTCAGTTGACAGGTGGTCCCTGAACATTTTTGGGGGGACAAGGTGGTCCTCTGTCTGAAAAAGTTTGAGAAACACTGACCTTGAGGGATGCACTCCAGCAGCAGCTCGTTGGGCTCGTACTCCTCTGGACAGGTGTGGTGACACTTCCCCTGTAGGCGGAAGAAGCCGGCCGCACACCTGCTGCAGGTGTCACCGTTCACACAGCTGTCACAGTCCGCGGGGCACTCTGGAAAACACCGAGCACAACCCCAACAGCAGCCCTGTGAGCGTCTACACTGGAACATCCGTAGCACATCTCACTCTGAACTATATAGAATAGACCAGTGGTTCTCAATCTTTTTTTGAACAAATGCCCCCTAGACCTCATTATAAGCCTGTCAAAGCCCCCTTTAGTATTGAAAAATAAAATGGACTAATGCCCCCCAATGGCAACTAAGCACTGCACCCTCTCATCTGTATCCTTCTCAATGCCCCCCTAGGGCTTCCCAATGCCCCCCAGGGCTCTCCAACGCCCCCCCCTAACTTATATATACCTACGTAGACCTGATCGATCTGAAGAGGCTGTATGAGTGCACTTAAAGGGGAGAAAACCACACTTGCCAGCTCAGTCTCTCAGTCATTATTTATTCAACCACCATGATTGTCCACAGGCTCTTGACCCCTTAACACAGAGCCTCTGTTATAACCTTACTGTCCCCAAAACTGTAATGGCTAAGTCTTAATCTGTTACATAAGGCTCTCTGTACTGTCATAGCAATGTTGTCATGATGTAGTTCAGTATTTTCAGCAAATAGTGAATAGGCCCGCCGGCGACTCCATCTGCACTAAGAGGCTAGATGTCTAAAGAAAAGCAGGTATTCCCATCACCAGGTATAAACTAGATGAATAAACACCAGCAGCAGGTATGCACTCACCAGGTACGCACTCGCGCTGTGCGAGGCTGGGCACGCGGCCCTCTGGGCAGGTCTGCAGGCACTTCCCCTGGTGCAGGTAGAAGCCGGGCCGGCAGCGCGTGCAGAAGTTACCTGTGAAGCAGGAGTCACACTCCGGCCGACACTCTGCAAGACACACACCACAAACACAGACACAGCACATACGGACCAAAGGCCCAACATCAATACTAGGCTATGTCTGTACCACACAAGCAATGAATGAATGATGAAGTATATGAATGAATGGGTATATACCAGGGCTTGACGTGAACTGTTTTGCTCACCGGCCACTATGGCTAGTTGTTTTCCCAAGTCAACAGCCATTTAGCCTTTCTACTAGTCAGGGTTTTGTTGTGAGTTTTTTTTTCTTCGGAATATTGTTGCATTTGAATACAAACAATTGGTGAAACTACTGTGATTTGTCACACCAAAAAATTAGTTACCTGTCAAAGTGGCTAGTGAGACTGAAATTGTTACTAGCCACAGCCAAGTTTTACCAGCATTTAGCCGGTAGGCAGGTGTCAGTGTCAAGCCCTGGTATATACCGGTAAAAATTAATTACTGAGTGAATGAATGACTGAATGACTGAATGAATGAATGAATGAATGAATGAATGAGGCAGGTGAAATTTGTTTTCATCAGGCTACAGCATCTTGGTATAAGTTCCAATACACATCCAAGAATACACATTCTTTATGATCTGTAGATGGTATTTGATGTCATATCCTTCAGCAAAATACATCTTGAGCTTATTTATGACGTCAATAGTCTTCACTGAGGCGCTGAGGCCCGCCAGTGAAGCTACTCAAGTAAAGATGACTGCTGAGGGCAGGAGAGAAGAGAGCTCACTCAGAAATTCAAATGTTGATACATCACAGATGTTTTAAAAAGGATGGGACATCATTGACTGCATCCTCTTCAAGTATTTAAAGACTTAATTGAGCCCATGAAAGTCAGATATTGTGCCAAAATGGAAGGGTTGGATTGGATTTGACTTAAGATTGCGAAAGCCCCTTACAGCGAGCAACTACGAATCAGTCTGTGTGGACTAGAGCACTCAGACTAAGACTAAAGGCACTGTCATACACTGTGGCCAGGATGTTGGCATTGTGTGATGTACAGACAGAGAAATTGAAGTACCACTGTGTAATTGAATGGGTATGACATGACTGCTTAATGCTAGGACAGTTCCTTGTTTTGGAACGATGGTAATACACCATAAAGGAGATGTACCCTGTACCCTTTGAGTACAAAAATACCCATAGGAATAGTTTCATATACCTCTCTATTGTACCAATGAGATCAAATTATATTAGATAAAATACAATTAGATTACTTGAAATTACTGGGTAGATTTGATGTGCACCCAAATGATCTCCACTCATAGCATGGAGCATTTAAAACATGTAAGACAGACAAAACATCCAAAATATTTGAAATTCCAGCGCACCCTATGTGCACTTTTACTTCTTCTGTACTTGTGACATAGGCTGCTGTGGGTTCACTTACTAGTGCAGTCGTTTCTGTCAGGGGAGCGGGTGCCGTAGTAACCGCTGGGACAGGAGGGCAGACACACGCCGGTCTGCTTCATGCCGTTCCTCTCGAGGAAGATGAAGAGGCGCGGCTTGCAGGACAGACAGCCGTTGTACTCCGAACACGTCAGGCACCCGCTCTGGCACCCCGAGCTCATGCTCTCTGTGGAAACAAAGGATATCACATGGTAAATGGACTGCATTTATGTAGTGCCTTTATACTCCTTCGAGCACTCAAAGTGCTTTACATGGTATGCCTCACATTCATCCATTCGCACACCGGTGGCAGTGGCTGCCATGCAGGGTACCACACTGGCACCAGGAGCAATTTGGTGTTAAGTATCTTCCTCAAGGACACATCGATGAGGTCAGGCAGAGCAGGACTCAAACCTGCAACCCCCTGGTTGCCGAATGGCTCCTCTACCAGCTGAGCCACCCCCGCCCCACATGTCATTGGTCAATCCTCTGGTCTCATCACAGTTACTGTTTAATCCAATACACCTATTCTACACTGATACAGTAATATAGTATTGTGATGTGACATGTTATAAACAACTGTTTGAGCTCATGCTCTCCGTGGGCCAAAGGGGAACACACACATCACTGCTCATTTCTCTGCTCTACTCGCACACTTGTTTAACACAATACACTGACTCTCTCCTATAATGCCCAAATTATGCTTAGACTATCTTGTGTCATAATTAGTGACCATATAAATGGCATTTGGATACAGTAATACAGTATATGTAACAGTGTTCAATTGTATGCAACTGTTAATATATAAAAAAATTTAAAACATAAAATGCAAGATACAAATGAAAATATCCAACACCACAACATCATATTATTATACTATTCTGGTTGCGCTACTGTAACTACTGATATAGATAAACATAAAATGAAATGTTTGTTACTGAAGCATCTTTTTGCACGTCAACTACAGGACCTCCATGCAGTCTCCTAGTCCAGTGGTTCTCAACTGGAACAGTCTTGGGACCCACCATTTTCCACTCTCATTCGGTCGCGACCCAATTTTTTTAGCGTTCAAGTCAATTCAATGCAATTCTCAAAATGTAACCAAGACTTGAATGACTGTTTGCACGCTATCTATCTTGCATAAACATTCAGATTGTATCTATGACGACAGTTCACTAGCCTATCAAGATAAAAGTTTTCAATTGTTGCAGGAAAAGTTGGATTTTTTTTGTTTTGAATTACGTTTTGTTTTTACACCAAGGCCCCGCGACCCACTCATGACCCCTCCGCGACCCATTTTTGGGTCGCGACCCACCAGTTGAGAAACACTGTCCTAATCTATATCACAGCAAACACTTGTTTCACTTCAATATAAGGTGCTGTTTCCACATAGCAGGATATTTTTTTAGCAGGGTATTTTTTTCTCCTGCTAGGTGTAAACGCAACATGTGGATAAAAAAAATCCCCCATTGTAACAAATGCGTTTCAGCCCCCTAAACAGGATATTTTTTTCTCCTGCTTTTTATACCTGGATTTTAAATATCTGCTACGTGGAAACAGAAGGCCAAAACCAATGCAAAACCAATACAAGCAAGAGAAAAAAATATCCACATATAAAAATATCCAACTACGTGGAAACAGCACCTAAAAGTACTGACACCCATCTGATTTCATGCTTGGCAGCAAGCATACTGTAGTATGAGTATGTAATTGTCCCTAGTTAGATGCCGTACTAATTACTTGATGACATCTTGACCTTACATACAGACGTAGGTGAACGTATTGTGTATTCAGAGTTGGCTCGAGGCAGAATGAAGTAAACGAGCTACGTTATGGTGGTTCCAACTACAGCTACATGTCCATGATTCTTTATTCATATAATCCATAACACTACACATACAGCACTGTCTTCAGCTGGAGTCATTGCACAGAAATAGGCATACATTTTGCAAAAAAGCTGTGAGTACTGTAAAAACGGGAAGGTTCCTCAAAGAACATTCAAGTGGATTGTTGGTTCTCTCTAAGGAACCTTAAAAGTATTCTGAATTACCCCAGTATTTTTCCACAATGAAGGGTTCCTCAAAGCAGTGTTCCTCAAAGTTCTGTTTGTCACAAATAAGTTCCATGGAGAACTTTGAGGTTCCTCCACAGTTGAAAACTACTTCTATTAGATGATTTACCTCTTAATTTTAACTTAACTTGATTTACTCCTGAACCAGATTTGTAATATAGACCCCCATGGTCTCATTGACACTTCAGTTCATTCCTGAACCATGTTTGTGTTCTTCTAGGGAACATTGATATCACAGAGAAGAAAAACATAATTTAGCACACCCAAGAGGTGTCTGTCCTTGTAATGACTGTTTAACTACTGTGCTCTGAGGGGTGTGAAAACCCAACCCCACAGATGGGCCCACCGCACCGCTCTGCTCCACTCTGCTCCGCTCTCCTCTCCTCTCAGCAGGCTTCGTGTGAAAGGCTACAGCTGATCTATAAACAGCAAGCCCACGCCGGTGCAAAACCATAAACACAACAGGCTGGACACTCATCTGCACAACGTCTACATGAACAACATAATCAGCAATGACACACACACACAGAGTGAGAAAAGGAGGGTGTGTGAGAGAGAGAGACATAGAGACATACCTGGAGAGAAAGAGACAGTGAGAGAAAATGCATTGTGCTGGGAAAGCCACAGGTCTGGGAACACATGAGCGCTTGTGAAAATGCCTGCAGAAAGGGCCGCAGACAGCTTTGGCTGGGCCCGGGACAAACTCTGACAGGGCCCCCAAACCCAACACATAATGAGGATCCAATTCTGGGCCTCCTCTCTCCCTGGGCCCGGGACAAGTGACCCCTTTTTCCTCCCCTGTCGCCTTCCCTGCCTGCAGATTCTGACAGCCCTAACCCCCATTGCTCCAACCCACCACTGACCACCCCACGTCACCCCGTACCGCCACTGCCTCTACCACCCACCCACTTTTTCTCACGTCTCCGTATTATTCCAAGGGCATAAATAACCCGAGTGTATGGGTACCTTGTCAGCCCCAGAGAATGCGAAGCATTTGGAGAGATATATGATTTGTTTCAGTGACCTGAAAGCCCTGACTCATGAGAACAGGCCCTACAGTATGACTCCGCACACATGCCTAGGATAATAAACCCCTCGAGTTCTCCTCCATCCCTCCATCCCTGGGCCCTGACCACTTCGTCATGCCACTTGATGTTAAAACAACACGGGAACACACAGAGCGAGCGAGCGTGGCGTGGCGTGGCGTGGCACTTAACATAATAGCGCCGTTCCTCAAAAAGTCACCGGTCACTGGTCCCTCTGGAGCGCTATGTCATGCTTATATGACCAACAATGAAGTGCAGGCCATCACATCTACAGTTGGGTTGTGTAAATACCATGGGGCAAATTGACACCCGCGATAACAACAAGTGATGGAGCACTGAGATTTGGCTTTGATAAAAACACACGCTCCCCTTCTTGGAGAGGCTGTCATTTTGATGGAGGGTTAACGTGGCAGGATTGGAGAGAGAGAGAGAGAGAGAGAGAGAGAGAGAGAGAGAGAGAGAGAGAGAGAGAGAGAGAGAGAGCAAGCGATAGAGAGAGAGAGAGGGGGGGGTGAAAGAGAGAGAGCGAGCGAACATGCGAGAGAGAGGGAGAGGGAGCGAGCATGCGAGAGAGAGGGAGAGTGAGCGAGCGAGAGAGAGAGCGAGCGAGTGTGCGAGAGAGAGAGAGAGAGAGAGAGAGAGAGAGAGAGAGAGAGAGAGAGAAATAGAGAAGAAAATACAGACAGAGTGAGACAGAAAACCGAGTACAGAGTACCGAGCACGAAAGTGGTGAGGGGGGATGGATAGAATTAAACAGAGGGCAGAGCTGGCAGGAAAAGAGTAAGAGAGTGAGAGGGGAGGACAGAAAGTATAAACAAAATAAAAAGCAAGCAAGAAAGAAAGAAAGAAAGAAAGCAAGAAAGAGAGAAAGAAACTATTAGCCGCTGCCAATCGATCCCAGGTGCTGCCCCTCCAGCTGCACCTCTACCCTGGTTCTCAGCGCTGTCCGCTTCTCTCTCCCTCTCCCGTGGTTCTCAGTTCCCTCTGCTTCTCCCTCTGACATTCTCTCTCGCTCTCTGTCTCGGTGCTCTCTGCTTCTCTCTCCCCTAGTTCTCAGTGCTGTCTGTCTGTCTGTCTGTCTGTCTGTCTGTCTGTCTGTCTCTCTCTCTCTCTCCTGGTGCTCTCTGCTTCTCTCTCCTGGTTCTCAGTGCTGTCTGCTTCTCTCTCTCTCTCTCTCTCTCTCTCTCTCTCTCTCTCTCTCTCTCTCTCTCTCTCTCTCTCTCTCTCTCTCTCTCTCTCTCTCTCCCCTGGTTTTCAGTGCTGTCTCCTCCTCTCTCCTGCCTCTCATTGCCATCTGCCTCTCACTGCCTGGTGATGATGCTTCACAGTGCGTCCACCTCCAGGGGCCACACGGGGGCCCCGGAGGAAAGCAACAGGGATGGGCTTGGTGCTGCGGACCAATATAGACCCCTACTGCAGACTAGCCCGCCAACAAACCTACTCACTCTTTTCTGAAAACACTCAACTACATAATAGCAACACTCAGGGCCAGATTAACACACAGGCTAGATATGGCTGCAGCCTAGGGGCCCTCACCTGCCAGGGGCCCCCTGATTGGACAAAAGTGAAAAACTGCAGAATTGTGATAGGATGCAGTATTGAAAAACATCACGTGTCATGTTGAGTACAGTTGGTAGACATGTTATCCTTAATTCCTGACTTGGAATTATGACACTGTCTATGTACATTTGTCATGAATTTGCCTTCCGGGGGCGCACAGCAACCTGTAGCCTAGGGGCCCCAGACCATCTTAATCCGGCCCTGACAGCACTGATATGACAGTACCAAAAGGTAACACACAATTGGTGATTACATTTTTTTTGATGATGAGGCTCTGTGCAAAGGTGTACCATCACACCAGTGTGACAGAAATGTTTGGACGATGAAAGTTCAAGAGAATTTCGAGCACCAATTTGAATATTTTAAAACCTTGCATTGTCTTTTTACAAAATGTTCAGCAACCAACCCTTCAAAACATACCAAGGCGGAACGGAACGGTCGCAGGGCGGACGCGGTCTTTCTGCTTAGTTTTGGCCGGCGTGCTTTTCTCTGCCTTGCACACTGACAGCGTCGGCGTGCGCGGCCAGTCCCATTCAAAACCCTCCCCACAGCCAAAGCTAGCATGCTACTTTGCCATTCATTTGAATGAGACACCGCCGGTCGCCGGCGTGAAAAATACGCTCGAGTTCTATTTTCCAAATCCAGCGCGGCGCGGAGCCGGCTCCCGCGCCGCTGACGCCCGACTACCGCCGGTTGGTGTGTAAGGACAGATAGGTTTCAATGTATTTTCACTGACGCCGGTAAAAAACGCGGCCGTTCCGCGCCGCTTTACCGCCTTGGTGTGTAATATGGAGAAGGAAGAGGGGGGCTTGTAATCGCCCTCAAAGCTTCAGATTGAGGTGCACGCCACGGTGCTGGAGCAGCGACACGAGAATGTGGCAGTCAGTGTCAAGTTGAAGTTAATGTGCGGTTGTGACCTCAAAGGAGGAGAGAGAAAAGAAGAGAAGCAAAAGGATATATATATATATATATATATATATATATATATAGAGAGAGAGAGAGAGAGAGAGAGGGGGATAAGATAGAGAGAAAGACAGAGATAAGGAAAGATGAAGAGAGGAACACGGCGAGGTGAAGAAAGAAAGGTAAAACAAAAAACAGTACACAAGGCTGTGTGCTGTTTCACTTAGGGCACAGGTGAATAAATGCAGGCACAGCGGGCCTCAGTGTTTAACAGTGGTGCCCTCCCATCCGCCGTACGACATATAGGCAGACAGTTTTACAAAAAATCATTTGCCAAATGTAATGTAATGTAATTGTAATGAGTCATCGTAATAATAATTAGGGCGTAGCCCAAAGGTTGCCGGTTCGACTCCCGACCCGTTAGGTTGGTGTGGGGGGGGGGGGGAGTAATTAACCAGTGCTTTCCCCCATCCTACTCCATGACTGAGGTACCCTGAGCATGGTACCGTCCCGGCGCGCTGCTCCCTTGGGGCGCCATTGGGGGCTGCCCCCTTGCACGAGTGAGGCATAAAATGCAATTTCGTTTTGTGCAGTGTGCATTTGTGTCATGACAATGACAATGGGAGTTGGAGTTTACCAGATGGGCTCATAATAGCTGTATGGGGCCCCCAACAGTCAGAACCATCATGAGTTTGTTGAACATGTCAGAGTTTATCTGTGCATTGTAAATACCAGCAAAAATAAGCCAAGAGGGCCCCATGACAATACTTTGCCTAGGGCCCCCAAAAGTGTAGGACTGCTGCTGGATGTAGTGAAGTGAAAGCCAATAGCTCTCCACAGCACACAAGCACACACTACACACTGCATACAATGAAACTGCATTTATGCCTCACCCATGCAAAGGGGCAGCCGCCAATGGCGCCCCAAGGGAGCAGTGCAGCAGGACGGTACCATGCTCAGGGTACCTCAGTCATGGAGAGCACTGGTTACTCCCCCCACCAACCTGGCGGGTCGGGAGTCGAACCGGCAACCTTTGGGCTATAAGTCTGACGCCCTAACTGCTTACCCATGACTGCCCTGCACACACAGGCAGAGATGATGATGGTGTTTTGCTTGCCCTCTCAAAGTGAATTTCAGCATTCCATGCTTTGGGCGAATTGTATTAATACTCAGCAAACCTTCTCTCTTCTGGGAAACCCACTCCAGTAGCAAGGCTTACCTCTGAACACACACACACACACACACACACACACACACACACACACACACACACACACACACACACACACACACACACACACACACACACACACACACACACACCTTTCTCATCCTTTCCTCCCATTCGATGTCGGCTGCCAGATTGCCATAGATCACGGATATTCTGTTTGACATATCTGAGCGATCTTTACAACTGCTGTCCATTTGCCCGCATGCATTCCTGCAGAACGCTCTAATTCACAGGAGAACCTTTAACACGGAGGAATTCCGCCTGCCTCTTGCCCTCACGTCACGCCGCCATCACCTCTGGTCTGGGGGCTGCTTGCGTAACTACTTCACCCTCACCAACACCCTCATATACTACATGGGTTCTAAATTTTTGTTTTCTCCTGACTGCGCGAAACTAGCTGCACACAACTCAACCTCTGATTGTTGGAAACCGCTGGCGGTCAAAAAATTAGCTCTCGTGGTTGGCGTGGGTGTCTTGCCCCTCCTTAAAACGTGTTGATAAACAAAACAAAAACCCATCTATAGGCTCCTCAACCTAGCCTGATTATCAACGACTTTCAAATCTCTTTGAGACTGGGTCTGACCAAGAGCTTAACAATTAACATTTCCCAAATAGCATGGTTGACCCACCTCCCTAAGTTTGCTACTAATTGACTGGTTTCCGACAAAGTGGGTGGGTGGAGTTCCCGATTTTCCAGGAGATCAGAAACGATATTTGCATTGCTCTTGGCCTGACTAGAAGCAATGTGGAAGGTGTTGTGTCACTAGGAGGGCGTGAACTAGCTATCCCCTACCTCACCCACATTCCCCAAACCAGATGCACCTCACTCGAACCAACACCCTCAAAGGCTCTTTGGGCTCAACCACATTCCCTAGAACAGATGCACCTCACCCTCACCCTCACCCTCACCGACACCCTCAGACCCAACGCCCTCAAAGGCTCCTTAGGCTCACCGACATCCTCCAGAGTGGATGCACCGCACCCTCACCATCACCCCACACCCTCACCATCACCCCACACCCTCACCATCACCCCACACCCTCAACCCCAGGCTCAACACCATCACCCTCTAAGACATCCACACCCGGCCACAGATGCACCGCACCCTCACCATCACCCCACACCCTCACCATCACCCCACACCCTCACCATCACCCCACACCCTCACCATCACCCCACACCCTCACCATCACCCCACACCCTCACCATCACCCCACACCCTCACCATCACCCCACACCATCACCCCACACCCTCACCATCACCCCACACCCTCAACCCCAGGCTCAACACCATCACCCTCTAAGACATCCACACACCGCCACCGATGCACCGCACCCACACCCCCACCCCCACCCTCAACCTCAGAGCAGATGCACCGCACCCTCACCATCACCCCACACCCTCAACCCCAGGCTCAGCACCATCACCCTCTAAGACAGTGATTCCCAACCTTTTGTGTCTCATGTACCCCCCAAACCATTTCATTGTACCATGAGTACCCCCCTAACTCATATTTTACATTGCTTTTTCTATTCCAGTGTGACTTTGCTCCATGCATTTGTTCAAATTAAATTTTACCAAGTACCCCCTGCAGTATGCTCGCGTACCCCTAGTGGTACACGTACCCCTGGTTGGGAAACACTGCTCTAAGACATCCACACCCGGCCACAGATGCACCGCACCCCCACCCCCACCCCCACCCTCAACCTCAGAGTAGATGCACCGCACCCTCACCGACACCCTTCAGACACACCCCCACTCCAGAGGCTCACTTTCACCGACACCCTCAAGTTCCTCTACCTCACCCACATCCCCCAGACCAGATACATCACACCCACACCCGCACCCTCACCGCCAGGCTCAACACCATCACCCTCAAAGGCTCCTCACCCACACTTTCACCCTCAGCCCAAGCCACCCCGACACCCTGGGAGCACCGCACCCTCAACCTCACCCTAACCAACTTTCCCCAGACCAGCTGTACCGCACCCGCACCCTCACCCACACTGCCAGGCTCAACACCATCAACACCCTCAAAGGCTCCTCACCCACAACCACATACCTCCTACCAGCTGCACCCACACCCCCACCCTCACGTCCAAGCTCAACACCCTCACCCTCACCCTCAGACCGTATGCACCGCACCAACACCCTCACCCTCACCCTCACTGACACCCTCACCCCCACTCTGAGGCTCACCCTTACCAAACCCCCCTCCCCCCTCCAGGCCAGAGGCATCGCACCATGACTGACACCCTGCAAGCCCCCCCCCGACACCCCCGCGTCACTGACTGACTGCTCAGAATCATCAGTTTTGTTCTGTTCCATTTCACGCTTTGTCCTGCATTATTGTCTCGGCTCACATTTAGACCCAGGCGACAGACACACAAAACAAAACCATCACGCTTTCCTGGAAAAAGCCTTGGCTTTCCTTTCCTCTTGAACGGCAGTCTTGTTCAAATGTGACCACATGATATTAAACAGTGACATGACAGATGCAGCTTCCATCGTCATATGTGTGGACTTGCTTTCCTCGACAACGAGTTTTGTTGACCATAACGAATTTAAGTCCAACCACTACTGTATTTAAACAATATCGCACCATATCGCACCAAGTTCATTTTACACTTTCTCTTGAGTTTGTAATTGAGCTTCATCTTTCTCCTGTACTTCCCGCTCTCTGAGCCTGGCAGCGCAAATTTTACCACCAAGCTCAACGTGATCTCTCAGAATTCTGTGGAATGGACACGGATCTTTGGGATTTTACCACAATTCCGTACCCCTGGACACAGAATTGTTTTCCATGATGGACACACGGAAGTGCTTTCTCTATTTTCCTACAGTTCTATGTTTCCACAGTCTTGTATTTTCTCAGGATTTTTCTAATTTCAAGTATCTTTTTTCTCAAAAACCATTTCTTACTGATAGGTTAGGGATTGTGTTAGTTTGGGCACAGCTAGTATTCTTTCGCTTATTACATGAATATGATAGCCTATCAACCAACTGTAAAAGGTATTTCTCAAAAACATGTCTTTACTGACAGGTAAAGGTTAGGGATTGTTTTGGCCAGGGAACAACTCAAATTGCTCTAGCATTTTTTTTATTTAGTATTAAAATAAATCTATTTTGTAATGATAGACTTAACACATTGCTGTGGGAATATAGAAAGGACTTTTGTGTGTCAATCATGGAAAACAATTCCGTGTCCAGGGGCACAGAATTTTGGCAATAGCCGTGAAACTGACACGGATTTTGTGTCCCAAAGATCCGTTTCCATTCCACGGAATTCTGAGAGATCAGGCTGCCAAGCAAGCAGCTAGCTGTTACCAGAGAGTGTTTATGGGTAGTACGAGAGAAATCTCGCGACTTTTTCCGCGTGGTATTGTCCACTAAGTGACGCCATCCAGACAGCGCAGAGGAGCGCAGAGGAGCGCAGAGGAGCGCCAAGGAGCGCCAAGGAGCGCAGAGGCTGTTAGAATGAATGGGGTCCATGGAGCTCATCCACAGATGCTGCCATTGCTTTGGGAGATAATTGGTATCGTCGTTTCATTTTATTTTTCCCAAAGGCAGGATGAATTATCCTTTCAAACAGCACTTAGTTTGAATGTTTTAACTCTCTGGATCTTTGTAAAATACGTCTTTATTGTCAATATGACGTCACGAGTGGCTTCACACACTGCGTTTGGATTGGTCGGCCGGCTGCATTGCTGTGATCACGACGGCCGTAAAGCAATTTTGTTAGCAAGATGCTAGCGGAGCCTGACTCATAAATGCCAATGCTGTAAGAAATCAGAAGGACATAACTCTCAGGTTATTGTACATTTCATTTACACCCACATTGGTTTCTCAGAACTTACAATAATATTGTCAAGGTTCAGCCGACAGCGAGCACCATTGTTAGTTATTAGCGCCAGCCTTATGGGCTCTGCTGTCTCGACAGCGCTCTCTAGGTGAACTGCAGGCACGGGCTGGAGGGCGAGATTGAACACTGTATGTAAACCCACTGTGCTGTTACCATAGGATTCCATGATAATAGCTTGTTTGAAACTAGAAACAACATCACCAGACTAAGAGAATGGCTGCACAGTAAATTCTGCAGTGCTCATTTAACACTTAGAGAGTTGATTTGACATCATTTGGACTTAAATGAACTCTCGAAGTGTTGAATTACGGTAACACCACAGCATTTACTGTGTGGAAATACAGGAGAAAGACGAAACTGAAGCTTATTCCAGAAATGGTGCAGGATCGCTTTAAAATGCAGTATTGCTTATGCTGGGAAAGCGATGGATGCGTATGCGTAAACAGTAGGCCGGCAGTAGGCCTACAATAGCCATGGATCGCGTTTCCTGAAAAACTAAAACGCAGTTGATCTACGGCTTTGGAGGCATTGCCACTGTCAGTAGACAACAAATGAGCCTACTGAGTTAATACCTAGACATGTCAGAAGAAGAAATGGTGCAATGTAAACAGTCATGATTGCAGTCTCAACAGTGTGCTGGTGGTCAGCTTGACTTGACTGGAGGAAGACGGAGGGAGTGTGGAGGGACAGGCCAGGCAACCTGGACGAGAAGCCCCGTACGAGGGCACGATCCCTGGGGTGATGGAGCGATGACACTACGCTCACACTCAACGGACCTATATCCTGACTCAAGACTTGACGTCTGACACACATATGAACACGTATATGAACAAGTACGCTCCCTCTCTCTCTGTCTCTCTCTCTCTCATATTCATGTGCTCCCGCTGTCTCTCTCTTTCTTTCTCTTTTTCTTTCTCTCTCCCTCTCTGTCTCTCTCTCTCTCACACACACACACACACGCACACACACATACACACACACGCGCACACACAGACACACACGCACGCGCACACACGCACACACACACACACACACACACACACACACACACACACACACACACACACACACACACACACACACACTTCATGTCAACTACGTAGATGTAGATGTAGGGCCAAATCAATGTGCCAGGGATTCCATCTGTTCGACCTTTGACCTCCATA
Source organism: Engraulis encrasicolus (assembly GCF_034702125.1). Taxonomy (NCBI): domain Eukaryota; kingdom Metazoa; phylum Chordata; class Actinopteri; order Clupeiformes; family Engraulidae; genus Engraulis; species Engraulis encrasicolus. The sequence goes on from NC_085861.1 coordinate 11,321,340, forward strand.
AGGCCCATCCATCACAATATGACGAGTCATCATTCCTTGCAATGAAACTTGCACCCCGGTGGGTGTCATTTTAGGTGTGGATGATGGGGACATACCCATACCACTTTTGAGATGAACCTAGCCTATCCCAGCCACTTTTTCACAAATATAATGTAAAAATAGCATATCTGGACCAGCCAAACCTACACCTTTGTCGCACATCTAATGGCTCATCTGCCACCTTATATTATACGGATCGTATAGATGAAGAGGTATAGAGCATGAGTGAGGGGGTACTCACAGTAGGACAGAGGGGTTTAGGTGGTACTACACCTGGGTCATTTCCCAATCACACCCAATATCCCTCTTCCACTGGTTTCCTATCTCCATCTTCAACTGCCCTGTCTAAATTAAAGTCTAAAATGCTCCCCCATAATAAAACACAAAACAAAAAACCCCAAAAAGAATAAAGTTTATACATTGAATTGTTCTTTTTTTCTTTGCTCGCTGTGTCACATTATGGAGATGCGGGAGCTGTTTCCGCTCGGTGCGTCACCAGAATAACAGGAAGCTTGGCCACCCAAACCTCGGCCCTTACGGCCAGCCGGTCATTACCCTCGGAGCACGCTCACTCACTACTGTGGTTCCTCACCCGCCGCCACCGTTTCAAACGCTTTCAATTAGCCAGCGCTGTTGGTGGCTGCCTGGTGGGCGTGCCAAGGGCGGGTGGGCTGCTGCTGTTGGTCGTGGTGGTGGTGGTTATGTTACATACTCAGAACTTTGGTCATCTGCCAGGGGCGATTCTAGGGTAAGGTGGGGCCCCCGCAAGCGAAAATTCAAAAGAATGAACATTCGCAACAAATTGCCACTACTGTAGTTTGAAATCTTAACTATTATTCTATTATCTACAGTAGGCTTGGGGGCCCCAAGCGGCTGCCTGCCTAGCCTGGTGACAAAATATGCCTCACCCCATCCCTGTAGTCCATTTCTGTGCTTGTTATGAAGTTTGAAAGATTGACAAAAAAAAAAGATTCAAACACACATTACAGATTCTGTGATCCATTCTAACCTATAAACCTAATGGCTATAGAAATTATGAAAAGTTCATTTCATTAGATACTTAATTGTTGAATGAAGTGGCTTAGTTTTAAGAGTGTGTTTTGGATATTGCAAGGCTCTTTTTAGTTACCCTTCCCTGGAACTAATTCAACCTTGGCAACACTGTTGTGATGTATTCCATACCAATGCAGTTTCAAGTTAATCTAAACAAATAAAGGCAACAATACCTGCAAACAATTGCTTTTGTTAGATCTGTACGGATAATAGGCCTAAATAATACAAAATGAAAGCATTGGCACATTAAGACTATCATTAACCTCTGGTAAATTTATTTTAGCCTATATATACGCACAATTTATCATCAACAGGCCTATCCTTTTTTAAAGGTACTTATAGCCTTTGCTATAGCCTATAATGTAAAACAAAATTTTGGGGAACAACCCAATTCCGAGTTTGTTTGAGGCTCTTATCATACAATATAGGCTAGGTTTAGAACCCTTGTGGCTTCTTTAGAGCCACTGTGGACTTATGGTATATCATGTACAAACGTAGTTGTAAAATTTTTAAAAAATGTATTCCAAATAAAAGGACAAGATATAAGGTAGGCCTTTTCAAATCGGCATTTTACAATAGGGCACCTCACCAGAGGGCTTGTGTGAAAGTCATCTCGACCTCTGAGGTTTCACTGCGTGCACTGCCCATGTTGCCACACGCACGGGTTTTGGGTTTTCCCCTTTCAGACCCCCGCCTGGCTTTGCCTATACCCTCGTAACGGCGTGAAGTTTTCATTTAGTGGTAGGTTATAGTCGCCATTCGAAACCAAGGGGGGCGAGGTGAACTCAAGAGTGAGGGAAAGAAGTTCTCCATCAAGTCCATCAAGCGAACTTTTTCAAAGTGTGCAGCAAAGCTTGCGTTGCGTGTGGAGGTGACCGCTAGAGAGCGATCAGAACATGCGGGGGACGAACTCGACACAACACCACAAGAAGCAGGTATAGGTAGGCTAAACACACACACGTGTGTAAAAGACCTGAAATGCGACATTGTTTAAAAACAAAAAACAAGACAAGAGAGGCATTGCTATGATGTACTGGAATCTAAAGTCATCTGATAGATGTGCGTTTACAGTGCTACGTCCGCGAGTCAGTGATGGCTGATAAATATTGTGAAGGTGCCCAACTTTGGCCCGAGACAGTTACGGGGGAATTAGTATGTCACCAAACAGATTAATTAGCAAAAAGACAGACAGACAGACAAACTCACATGAAAAGATAGATACAATTGACACTGAAGAGGACCGTGTGTAGCCCATCACCACCACACAGATTCCCACCCGATAAAATGCAGCGCAATAAAGGAGTACCAACCTCGCCAACATAACCTTTATCTACCCCGAATCTCGGGAACAGCAATACTCCAGCCCAACAATTCAAAAGGGGGGAAAAACCCAAACAACAGATAGCCTTCTCTTGGTCTTCTCTCCTTACGAGAAAAAGCATGGTAGTGAGAAAGAGAAAGTCCCGGTAATGCAGCGGACAGGTGTGTGCGTAAAGCAAGGCATCTGTCCCCAGGCGCTCCCCGGTTTAACTACTTACGTTTGTGTGGCCGGTGCCTTGAGGCGTGTTGCTGACAATTAGTGTACTCCATACAGTGCAAGATCAAAACAATGGAGATCAGTTGCAAGTGCATAGTAACCCAAGGATAAGGATGCTTGTCGTGTCAATGTCAATGTCCTCCGCCAACCCGCGAGTGTTGTTTTCGCTGAGGTCTGGTAATACCGTAACTCCCTAACAAGAGTCAAACTCCAAATCCATCTGAGGGGCGAGAGAAACAACATTTACCAAGGCCCAAATACACCTGGGCCATCTCGGCAGTAACATCCTGGGAAAAATCCGTACTCGGTAACTCATTCCATGAAAATGGCTAAAACCGCCAGTTTCCCATCAAGAAGAGGTGGATGAAAAGGGACCTCAAACGAAGAAATAAAAAAGCGATCAGTTGAAACTGATCATGATGATCAGATTAATTGTACCATCTTCCAGGATTCCACGCAGATCCACCACAGTAGTTTTCAGTGCAACCAGGTGGGAGATGCAGATGTTACTGCCTTGCGACCGGTGGGTAAGATGTTCGAATCAACATCTCACAGGGTCTTTGTGATTCACCACGCCAAAAGCACTATCGAAACAAGAAAATGGTC
>NC_085861.1:11334574-11362074 GCF_034702125.1 Engraulis encrasicolus
GGAAACAAGTGGGAGGAGAGAGACGGGCAGTGCTGCCAGATGAGGATGATGATTTCCAGCCCAAAAAATGCTCAAAACCCGCCTGGGAGCACTAAATCCCGCCCAATTCTATTGATGTCAATGGGATAGATTGGGCGAGTTTTCCTGCAAAGTGCCATTTTTACCCGCAGACGGCCATCCCAAGCAGCCCAATTGGGCGGGAAACAGCCCAATCTGGCAACACTGGAGACGGGGAAGGACAGGCAAAAATGACCCGGGCTGGAACCGACCCCGGGTCGCCAGCGTAGTAACCCAGTGCCCTAATAGGCCACGGCAGCGCCATTGGGTGACATTGAGTGATAGTTAATAGTTGGAATGTCGGAACGCTCGCATTCTGCTTTTAATGGTCATACTTTTTAAAAATATATATGTTTATGGGGGTTTTACACCTTTATTTGATAGGACAGTTTGAGAGTTTGGGATGGTGACAGGAAGCGAGTGGATCGGGAAATGACCTCGGGCCGGGATAACAGTGCACCAGTGCCCTACCGTCTGAGCCACAGCAAGGCCTAATGGTCATACCCTTGTCGCTTAGATCACTCCTGACTCTCTTGCTATGAAAACAGTCCAGCAAGTCTTAGTAGCTTTTGTCTCTTCTGGTGTGCTCATACGGTGTGTGTGTGTGTGTTTAGGCATGTGTGTGTGTGTGTGTTTTGTTTAGGTACTATGTGTGTGTTTTTTGCGTGCTTGGGTCAGCGTAGCATAAGAGTGACACCATGTCTGTCTCTCCCTAGAGGTCAGCCTCGGCGACCCACACCCCCGAAACACACACACACACACACACACACACACACACACACACACACACACACACACACACACACACACACACACACACACACACACACACACACACACACACACTCTCCCGCCCCCCTGTGAGATTTAATCAGGGAAGCTGCATCACCTCTCTGCACCTCCCGCCTCTTGTTGCCGAGTAACCGGTGTCCGGAGCTCAGGCGTGCGGCCCGACCAGGCATGGAGGGGCTATACGGTGGGATCTGAGCTGGAGCCAAGGACAGATTAGTCCAGGGGCCTACTGGGCCAATGCTCAGGGCCCTAAGGGTCAAGGGGGGCCTGAGGCCCATACCTATCCAAGCTTCTATATTTAGAAGAGTAGAGTAGAGTAGAGTAGAGTACAGTAGAGTAGAGTAGAGTACAGTACAGTACAGTACAGTACAGTAGAGTACAGCACAGTAACTTAATTGATCCCCGCTCGGGTGGAAATTCAGATGTCAAGTAGCTTACATAAATACACAGAAAGCCCACAAGGACATTTTAAGACATATGTAACACAGGTAATAGTCAGGGAGGGGAAAGATGAAAACTTAAGAAAAAATAAAAAGACAATTGTGCAAAAACACCTTCTGTGAGTTGTCACTTGTCAGTATAGACAAGTGTGCAAAAATCATACTCGGTAAGTTGAGGTAGACAAGATTAACATGACCAGAAAAAAAGAGTGTTGATAATACTGTATATACACTCTCATCCAATGTAAAACATTGCAGCCAGTTAAATGTTAAAAAGTAAGCTGCCCTGTGTAGAATTTTGGATGAATTATACTGCCTTCGCAGTGACAAACAGGTGGTTTAGCATACACTGTTGGAGGTTTCAATATTGAGTGTCTTTCTGTCTTTCTTTTCAAATCTAACACCTGCTGCCTTAAGTTTGGAATATAACTCAACGTAAGAAAGCCTCAAATTGAGTGAAGTCGCGAGTTGAGTTAACTTACAAACTGAAGACAACAGGGGAACTTACTTGTTGTGCAAGTAATTGTGCAACTTATTGTGCAAGGCAGCATGGGATTTCCCAGGCTAGCAGCACCCATGGAGGTGGGGGGGGGGGGGGGTCTTTCTTGTTGTCTGGCCCAGGGGCCCCTGAAGCCATGTTCCATCCCTGTCTGGAGCTCACGGGGCTCAGGGCTCTGGGGTTTATATTAATCTACACAGGGCCCCGGCAGATTCTTTCACTTCTGATGAAAGCCTCTTTTCTGTGTCATAACAGGTGGTCCGTCTGCCCGCAGGTCTGCCTATTGTCCCGGCGTAATCACTCCGATGCCCTCTCCAACTTGGACAGACTAGACGAGCCACAGAGAGAGCCTCCTACTCTCTGTGTGGTTGCATTGCCATTGTGCGTGCATTATAGGTCTGCAAGTATGTGTGTGTGTGTGTGTGTGCGTGTGTGTGTGTGTGTGTGTGTGTGTGTGTGTGTGTGTGTGTGTGTGTGTGTGTGTGTGTGTGTGTGCGCGTGCATGTATGTGTGTGTGTGTGTGTGTGTGTGTGTGTGTGTGTGTGTGTGTGTGTACTTTACACACGCGCAGTGGTGTGCACAGACATTTTGGGGGACCTTGTCCCTATCTGTGCACACCTATGAGTGTGTGTGTGTATATATGTGTGTGTGTGTATGTGTGTATGTGTGTATGTGTGTGTGTGTGTGTGTGTGTGTGTGAGTGTGTGTATATGTGTGTGCGCTTCTGCCTCTGTCTGTGTTGATCTGTGGCTTCTCAGCAGTGTGGTGTTTGTCTTGGGGTATTTAGCCTGTTGCCGGATAGTGTGGTGTTCGTATTGGGGTATTTAGCCTGTTGCTGGATAGTGTGGTGTTCGTATTGGGGTGTTTAGCCTGTTGCTGGATAGTGTGGTGTTCGTATTGGGGTGTTTGGGTCTTTGCTGGATAGTGTGGTGTTCGTCTTGGGGTGTTTGGGTTGGTTAACTTGTTGGTGGTAGTGTGGGCAGGGCCGCTGACATCTTTGGGCAGGCCCGGGATAAAGTCATCAGAAAGTCCCCCCCGACACCCCCACCCCCCTCCAGGAATACATACAATGATGACTCAACTCTGGCCCATCCGTCTGCCTTGGCCTGGGACCATGGGTGACACAAGGGGGGGGAAAGGTGTTACAGATTCTAAGGGCCCAAGCAATGACAGCACTAACAGGGGACATAAGGGGGCGCAAAATTTGAATCTTTCATGGGGCCCAAAATATCCAGTGGCGCCCTGACCTGGGACAACTGACCACATTGCCCCCCCCCACCACCCCTGTCAGCTTAGCTGAGTGTGGTGTGGGTGGGTATTGGGGGTGGTTGGCTTGTTGGTGTGTTGGTGGATACTGTGGTGTTCGTATTAGGGGGGTGATTGGTTGGCTTGTTGGCGGATACTCTGGGGTTCGTATTACACATGCCCCTGACCTCCTCTCGTCTGTTTGCTTAGCCTATCTTACTGATTACACCGACGTGTTTGTGTGGATGAAGCCGCCACCTGCTATAGTTCTTAGCCTGCGGCTAATGAGATGGAGTGAGAGAGATGAGGGACATTTGGAGACCCTAGGGTAGTGCCACTCACAGCTTTGACTGGGCCCGGGACAAAAATCTCTGCATTGGCCCCCCTTCCTCGTAACCCTCCTAGCAAATATAGCGCATTCTCCCTCTCTCAAACCAACTTATTTTGAAATAAAACAGAACCTGACATTTGGAGCCCCTGGGTGGAGTGCAAGGCCAGATTATGATTCCAAGGGACCCTGGGCCAGACACCAAAAAAAAGCCCCCCCTCCCTCCCTGGATGTTGCTAGTTTACGAAACAATGTAGCCTCTTACTGCAGATGGGGTCGCTGGCGGGCCTATTCACTATCTGCTTAAAATACTCAACTACATCATAACAACATTGCTATGACAGTACAGAGAGCCTTAAGTAACAGATTAAGACATAGCCATTACATTTTTGGTGACAGCAAGGTTATAGGCCTAACATAGGCTCTGCGCTAAGGGGTTAAGGCCAGGTGTGAGAGTTTATGTTGTTGTGGGGTTTGGGGCTGGGGGTGTCCCCCGAGATAATTCAGTTGTTAGCAGTTCGATTTTAACACAATATGAGAATGGAAATTATAAGTGCTAGGGCTTCAGGGCCCCCTTGACTCTTGGCACCCTGGGCCCGGGCCCGGTAGGTCTGTGCACTAATCTGTCCCTCTGTAGAGCAGTGTTTCTTAAACTTGTTCAGACCGAGGACCACTTTGTCCCCCCAAAAAATGTTCAGGGACCACCTGTCAACTTAATTCACAGTTGACGGGTGCTAATTTGACACTGCTAATTTTGATGCATATCACTTAGGCCTACTTTTTATTCACATTACAAGCATGTCTTATTGTGGTAAAAATTACACTACAGCTATGTTTAGCTTTATAGTAAAGTTACAAATATAGCCAACTGCTAGCTTGTCTTGGAAAAGTAGAAATCTCCTCGCGGACCACCTGAGCTCTGTCGTGGACCACCAGTGGTCCCCGGACCACACTTTGAGAATCACTGCTGTAGAGTAACACCCTCGGTCACCGTGGCCCACTTTATAAGCGGACTAAGCTACCGCCAGTCAGCCAGCGAAGGGGACGACCCAGCACCCAGGCGCCGGCGTTTTTTGACCCACGATTTTCTCTTCTGCCCTTTCTAATCAATTAACACATTATACAAAGATCTCGGTTTCTCTCATGGTTGGGCTGCTACAACCGCACATGCACGTGGACACATAGGCCTACAGACACACAGACTCACACACATGCACGCACACACACACACACGCACGCACGCACGCACGCACACACACACACACACACACACACACGCACGCACATACACACACACACACAGGAGTGGAATGCCTCACATGCTCTCATTCATTAGGTATGCTGCTTATTGTTAGACTGTGCTTAACCGACACACACATACTATAGAGACAATTACAAAAGCATGCCCACTATTGTGCATACAAACGCCCCACATATACAGACACACAGACAAATGCAGAACGCTTACACACACATGTGCAAACCCACCCACCCACAAAGACAGGCATATCAGATATCCACGCACAGCCACACACACGCGTACACACACACAAAACCACACACCCACACACCCACCCACACACCCACACACACACACACACACACACACACACACACACACACACACACACACACACACACACACACACACACACACACACACACACACACACACACACACACACACACACACAGGCAAACGAAACACACACAGTAAATTTAATACGCATGCAAAAAACAACCAATGTGCTTGCCCTTCTCCAATCTGGGGTGGAGGTGGAGGTTTTTATGCTCTCTGCTTTTTGTATCTGACACTCCAAGTTGTATGATGTCTCCCTGCAGGGTCGTTAACCTATCCTCTTCCAGAGTGAGGAGCTCCTCAAGCCAGACCTGGACTGCACTGGGACCAGAAAATGGCTGGGGAGAGGTTTTTTTTTGGCACCAGCCCATCACACTCCATCATGTTCTTCTACGATAGCCTGCCCTATTACGATTGCCTCAGTCCATAGTCTATATTTGTGTCGTTCGTTTTTTGAACGAAGATAAGATAAGATAAGATAACGCTTTAATGTCTGTAACACATGAAACAGAAAATTGTCTTTGGTGTGGCTCATTCTCACAGACATTAGACAAGACTTGACAAAACAGGACATAACAAGACAAGACAATACATGTATGTTGAGGCTGGTCATTGTTCATCTTTTGTTGAGTATGGCTACAGCTGAGGGGCTTCTTATATTTGTTTTTGAGTGCTAGTGGAACAATGAAGCGTCGTCCTAATGGAAGCAGTTGGAAGGTGTGATGGGGGGCAGTGGGTGAGAGGGGTCCTCTGTGATCATTTCAGCTTTCCTGATCACTGCACCAATGTACAGCTCAGATAGGGAGGTTTGAGGTGAGCCAGTAATTTTGAAGGCTTGGTTCACTATAAGTGAAAGTTATTCTGTCTAATGCCAATTAAGTTGCACCAGGAGGAAATATTGAAGGCAAGGACTGATTCTATGAGAGAACGGTAGACTAGGGTCAGAATGTCCTTGCTGACTTGGAATGTCCTGAGTTTCCTAACGTCCCATGGATTCCATCATAAACCTCCCAACACCGCCCTTTGTATTAAAATATAAAATAGATTAATATAACGTAGAACCAATGGGCTGCCCCATCTGAATGGTGTGCAGATCTCTAAACAAAAACAAACAAACAAACAAACTAACACAAAAAACCCAAAACAAAACAACAGCATCAGCCCCTGAAGGCTGACTGTCAGCCCACCGGGAAAATGACCTGTATACCAGTCCAGGCCTGTCTGCATCAACTGCTGCGTGAAAACCCTTGATGGCGTCTTGACACACTCGCAGCACCAGGGACAAGTAAAAAGCGCAACGCGGAGAGGTCATCCAGTACAGAGACATAAAAGTGATCATTTCACAGTTGATAATGACAGCAACTATGCGATCCAGGACTGCTATTTATCTTCAAATAAAAACTGCAGGTGACGCGCTAATTTTTCCCCCAGAAATTGCATCAAGTGTGGATATTGGCTGAATTTTTTCTCTCTCTCTCCCTCTCTCTCTCTCTCTCTCTCTCTCTCTCTCTCTCTCTCTCTCTCTCCCTCTGTCTCTCTCTTTCTCTCTGCCAGTCAAATGCCGGAGGTGAACAGACAGAATTTTAGCGCAAGGATGCACGCTCAGCACGGCTACAAAAAAATATTATGTACTCTTTTTGAGCCATAATTTGGCAGAGAATAAACTCTAGTGATGTGGCGGAAACGGTGGAATTTATTGAGCAACAGAGATCGCCTCAGCATTGTAATTCATTCTGTGTGTGTGTGTGTGTGTCTGTATCCGTCTGTCTGTGTGTGTGTATGTGTGGGCGTGCATGCGTGTGCGTGTGTGTGTGTGTGTGTGTGTCTGTCTGTCTGTCTGTCTGTCTGTGTGTGTGTTGGTGTATGTGTGGGCGTGCATGCATGTGTGTGTGTGTGTGTTTGTGTATGGGTGCATACGTAAATGTGTCTGCTCTACAGTATGACTGTGTGGGGAAGGGAAAGGGTTCTTTCAGTGTTGGGAGTTTTGGATGGAAAGTTGCGAAATGAAACATGTGCGAGAGGGTAATGTCGGCTCTTTGGATCTACTGAGGCAGAACAAGCTTTAATGTGCCGCAATGAAACATAAAATGCAGTTTACAACATCAAAATTCATTCAGATTTTTTTTCCACCTCAATAAAAGTAGCCCCCTAGCCCCTGTAAGGCGCGGCCAGTGGAAAACACATCTGGTCTTCAAGGCGAAGGGCCCTGAAACAGGCGGCTATCTACCAAATATGGCCTCCACCTGAGCGCCGCGCCGCTTACTTACAAATAGGCTCTGACCCCGTACAGGTCTTCTAATTAAGCTTGAAAGAGCGTTTGGAAACACTAGCAGCATGAAATAAACTGGGAGCTGTGTTGTGGTGTATGCTTCATGCAAACTTAACTAAAGTACTTTTCTCATTCCAATGGAAATACCAACTGAAGTACTTTTTTCATTCCAATGGAAATACCAACTAAAGTACTTTCCTCATTCTGTCGCAAATTGTGGGTTTGGTCCTGAGTTTGTACACAGAGATGGAGTGAGCTGCAACACTTAATGAAAACCAAACGTAGTCTTAGAAAGAGCAAACTGAAAGACAGCAAGACATTGAATGCTGATTCTTTTTAAATGTTCTCCAACTACTTAAGGTAGCAAGTAATATTACAAGAAGTGCCCTTCCCTCTTTCATCATGTAGCATCTAAGAAGAATGATGTAAACTGATTGGCTTGGCCAGTACTTTTCTTCCAACATCAGGCGTTTAAAAAAAAAAAAGAGAGAGAAAAAAATGAAAAGAAATAGGCTTTAAAATCACCCTGGTGTTAATAAGACAGTACATGTATCCAGTGTGCCATTTTAAAACCTATCACATAAAAAGTCCCAGGAACCTATAAAACAGTATGATTCAAGGCATGGGGCCTTTTTATGATAAAGGCCTACTGAACAATTAAATCCTGCTCAGCAAGCCTAATGACCAAGGAGGAGAGCAGGGAAGTCGACATGGGGGGCCCAAAGGGGTCAGTTGTCCCGGGCCCAGGAAGAGAAGGGGCCCAGAATTGGGTCCCCATTACATTGTCTGTATTAGGTAGGGGGGCCCTTTCGGTTAACTTTGTCCTGGGCCCAGTCAAAGCTGTCAGCGGCCTTGGAGGAGAGCCTTGTCCAGTATGGCCGGCTAGAACCAACACACGTACATCAATGTCCAGAGGCTGAGCACGTGTGTGCCGTGTGTGTGTGTGCCATGTGTGTGTGTGTGTGTGTATGTGTGTGTGCCGTGTGTGTGCCGTGTGTGTGTGTATGTGTGTGTGCGTGCGCACGTGTGCCTTTTCAGTATCTTTGTGTGTGTGTGTGTGCGGGTGTGCGTGTGTGTGTGTGTTTGTGTGTCTGTGTTTGTGCGTGTGCGTGTGCGTGCGTACGTGCATGCGTGAGTGCATGCGTGCGTGCGTGCCTGCGTGCGTGCGTTCGCATGCGCGGACGTAAGTGTGTGTTCCTCACATAAGACCTATAAAAATTAGGCATTCCAGTGACTTGTTGGAGCAATGGGCAGGTCTGGGCTGTTTATGTGATTAAGTTTAAGTGATAACGGTCCTCCTGTAAAAGAACGCCAGCCGCTTATTGCAGCAACCGTTTCTGTCAGTCAGTTCTGGCTGCAAACCATGGGGTGGTCACAATACAGCTTTGGTCGGGCCCAGGACAAAGTCATCTGAAAGGGCCCCCCAACCAATGCTTAGAATGTAATATGGACCCAATTCTGGGCCCCCATTTTCCCTGAGCCCAGGGCCCGGGGCTCCAACCCCCCCTGGCGGTTTCCCTGGTTACAATACTGGCCCTCGACTGGTACAGTATGTGTTAGATTTAGAGACAATGGTGTAGAAAACAATCGTAGAGTGACCAAATTCCAAAACAGTTACAAACAAATCTATATCTATTCTCTGTTGGGACACAAGAAAAATAAACTCTCATAAATGAATAACTGACCAAGTGATGCCTCGATTTTTCGCCGTTGTTGTTTTTTAGCATTCATTTCCACTTAATACAAGCAAGCTGTAGTGGGTGTTTTTTTGTGTGGCTTCTTGTTATTAGGGAAAGAATGAGGGTTTGTTTCATAGACTTTTTGGACAGTAGTCCATTTCTGATGTTGAGGATTGGAAAATATTGTGCTGGCCAAATATGTGAATATTTCACATGATCAGCCTTGTTAAATACTTTTTTTGCTAGGCAGTTTGATCATCTACCCCAGATAATAACCCACAGGCATTTAATCCTGAATAGATGTCAAGGACCGCAAATATTCACAAAATGTTTTATGCACTGGGTTAACTTCATGCACTACTGTGCACTCATCCACACATTTTAGAGAAAATCCAATTAATCAGTAATCTAGTCCATAATATTAAAAGACTGGAAGGCAGTGAGATCAAGAATTTGGACACAACCAGTGCTGGGCAACCTGGATTCATTTGTTACACTCCAGTGCCACAGGCTGAGTATCCCAAAAACATTTTAGTAGCACTTAATCCTTTAACGCAGAGCCTCTGTCACCGTCTTTCACTGTCCTATCTCAATAAAGCCTACCCCCCACACACACACACACACAAGCTTCTGTGCTGAGGACATGGTTGTGATCCAACCCATATTCTAATACGCACATGAACCTCTGCCCTGTACCCTGACACACAATAAAGTCATCTTAGCTGCAAATCAAATATAGCTCCATTAAATACCCACTATTTAAAGTTCTACTCGCCTGTTTGCGGTTCCCCTTCTAGGCCTCAGGGCCCATCATTGACATAGTGTTACTGGATGAGGCTCGCTCCAATAAATCCTTTAGTGATGTGTTGTCTCAAGGGGAGAATCCGTGGTTGTGTTGGTTGTGTAGCTGGGTAACTGTGTTTGGAAACTATAGGGACACAGATAATGTTGTAGTTTATCAAGTGACAACAGGATGTTATGGCAACCATGCTTTATGGGAAACACCACATTATATGGCTTTTGGCATAGGCCCAGAGAAAATGGCGGCCCAGATTTGAATCCGTATTACATGATATTACTGTATTGGTTGGGGTGCCTTCTCAGATGACTTTGTCCTTGCCTTAACCAAAATATGTCGGGGAAGAAAAGCGAAAGTCCAACTGGAAAACTCCCATCGTCAATTTAGACAGAGCACTCGACAGCACACATGTGAACACTGCACACTGCACTCAGCGAAATTGCATTTATGCTTGCACCCGCCCCAAGGGAGCAGTGAGGCGGGACGGTATGCCATGATCAGGGTACCTGGATGGGGGAGAGCACTGGTTAATTACTGGTTAATTACAGTGACCCTGGATACCATGACATTAGGAACAACTCTTACCATGCGATCACACCGCCGGCGTTGAGCGCGTGGAAAGATGCGGAAGTAATTGACTTTGTATGAGAGAGCACACGGCACGCAGAAGCGTTAAAAGCCGCAAAAGCGTTTCTAGAGCCGAGGGCGTCAGAAGCGTCAAAAGCTGAGGGCGTCAGAAGTTGAACTTCATCTAAAAATATGTAATGAGCTCGGCGCCAGCAGCCGTCAGCCAATGGAATGTTCACATTTTTCTAAACACGAGCTTCGGTTGGCCAAGAGTGCTGGTCGAACGTTTCAGGTTGAATCGTTTGCCGCGTTCATCGCTTCTGACATGTGCTTTCCAGGCAGGAGTCAGTGGTAGCGCTTGATGTACACGGGGCATTACAGTAATGCCGCGAACACACCGCCGGCGTTGAAAGAGCTACAACGCTGCTGACTCCTGCCTGGAAAGCACAGGTCATGTCAGTGCAGCGTCCAGAGCGAATAAAACTAATTCATGGCGAAACTTCTTCAACCACCCCAGCTACCTGGGTCGCGTTGGTAGCGCTTGATGTACACGGGGCATTATTCGCTCTGGACGCTGCACTGACATGTTTGATTCAGCTAATCATATAACGGCTCTGTCTTGACAGCCTGGGACATTCCTCGATATGAACGTTCCAATTGGTTTTCGCCGAACCGCGTCATAGCGAATTCGCTTAAGATTAGCTTGATTTTAATCATCAAAATTCGCCCAGGTCGCTCAAGAAGCTTCGCTCCTGCCGAATTCGCTCTGGTAGCTTTATTCGCCTTCCCTCCATAGAGAAACAATGACTTCCACCGCGCAGGTCGCTTAGTTCGCCTTCGATGTACACGGGGCATAATGTGGCACGGAGATCGGGCATCTTCCATAAGAAATGACTCATATTGGCCCAGCCGTGGCTCTAACGGTTCGATTCCCGGCCCGGGTCATTTTGGTGAAATCTTCAAGTTATGTGGGTTGTATGTAATGTATGTATGCATGTATGTCTGCATGTAGGCCTGTGTCCTCTGTTTTTGTCAGTTGTGCAATAGTCTTGTGAAGTGATGTTATGTGTATGTCCTGTCTTAAACGAGTGTTGCTCAGGGGCTCAAAATGAATTTCAGTGTAAACTGACAATAAAGTACAATCGTGTTGTATTGTATTTCCCGATCTCTCTCCCATCTCGCTTCCTGTCTTTCCTCCACTGTCCTATCTGAAAAATATTAAAAATCCCCAACAAACTATTTAAAAAAATTATGACTCACTTTGACTCACACTTCTCTTAGTCTTGTTCTTACTGGAACGCTGTAATCATTAACAGGCGATCGGAACCCGGGAAGCCGAAAGCCAGAAAATGTGGGAACAGTCAGCCTTCATGGTAGACCCGTCCTTCCATGATTATGATGTACAGTATGCATTTGTGTACTGTGTCCAGGCACATGTTTTTGTGCCTATGCATGTCAATTTGTATGCGTGTGCTTGCGCATGTAATGATTATGTGTACTGTATATGTATGTGCATTGTTCTGTGTTTGTTTGTGTCTATGCACATTCATATATCATAATTGAGTCTGTGCTGTGTGTGTGCACATGTTTTCTGACATGTGTTAGTACTGTATGTGCACACATGTTTTCCGACGGGTGTGTGTGTGTGTGTGTGTGTGTGTGTGTGTGTGTGTGTGTGTGTGTGTGTGTGTGTGTGTGTGTGCGTGCGCGTGCCTGTGTGTGTGTGCGTGTGCGTGTGTGTACGCGTTTTTAAGTGGTGCCTGCACCGTGGTGGTATTCCAACTGGAGGGTATTTCCTTCACATTGCGAGTGAGCTGTCTGAACTCACGTGTGTGTGTATGTGTGTGTGTGTGTGTGTGTGTGTGTGTGTGTGTGTGTGTGTGTGTGTGTGTGTGTGTGTGTTTACGTGGTGCCTATTTCCTTCATGGTGCGAGCAAGCCGTCTGAACTCTGTAGTGATGGGAAACACTCGCTGACCTCCTGACCCCTAAATAGAGATCGCATTTACCACACACGTAACACACACGTAACACACACGTAACACGCACGTAACACACACACACACACACACACACACACACACACACACACACACACACACACACACACACACACACACACACACACACACACACACACACACACACACACACTGTGGCGGGAATCTAACTCTGTTAAGGAAAAGAAGGAGTAGGAGGTAAAAAAGAGGCAAATAAGCAGAGGTAAATATGAGCCAGAAATATGGGCTTTTGCACGCACGCACTCACGCACATGTGTATGCACAAACACACACACGCACACACACGCACGCACGCCTGCGTGCGCGCATGCGCAAACACACACACACACACACACACACACACACACACACACACACACACACACACACACACACACACACACACACACACACACACACACACACACACACACACACACACACACACACACACAGTAAAAGCAGACTAATTTGCACTTCACATATAAATGTACTGCACTTTGTTTTTATATCCTTTGTGTGTTTAATGTGTTTTATGGCTTAGCAGCAGCAGCAGTAGTTGTGATGGAGCCAACAACAACTTCCCCTCCACCATTGGCTCCACCTCCTCCTCCTCCTCTTCCTCTCCTCCTCCTCCACTGGCCTCCCTCTCCTCCTCCTCCTCTACTCCTCCTCCCTCTCCTCTTCCTCCTCCTCCTCCTCCTCATCTCCTCCCCTCTCTCCCTCCCCCTCCTCCTCCACTGGCCTCCATCTCCTCCTCCTCCTCCCTCTCCCCCTCCTTGCCTCCACTGGTCTCCCTTTATTCCTCCTCCTCGTCCACTGTCCTCCTCCTCCTCATCTTCCTCCTCCTCCATTGGCCTCCCTCTCCTCCTCATCTTCCTCCTCCTCCACTGGCCTCCCTCTCCTCCTCCTCCTCCTCCCTCTCCTCTTCCTCCTCCTCCTCCTCATCTCCTCCCTTTCTCCCTCTCTTCCTCCTCCACTGGTCTCCCTCTATTCATCCTCCTCCTCCCTCTCCTCCTCATCTTCCTCCTCCTCCACTGGCCTCCCTCTCCTCCTCCTCTTCCTCCTCCTCCTCCCTCCTCCTCCTCCTCCTCCCTCTCCTCCTCATCTTCCTCCTCCTCCACTGGCCTCCCTCTCCTCCTCCTCTTCCTCCTCCTCCCCCCTCTCCTCTCCTGTCCTTCTCCTTCCAGTTAGTCCTCCTTCACTAGCCTCCCTCTCCTCCTCCTCTTCCTCCTCTCCTCTCCTCCTCCTCCTCCCTCTCCTCCTCATCTTCCTCCTCCTCCACTGGCCTCCCTCTCCTCCTCCTCTTCCTCCTCTCCTCTCCTCCTCCTCCTCCCTCTCCTCTCCTCTCCTTCTCCTTCCAGTTAGTCCTCCCCTTCACCAGCCTCCCTCTGCTCTCTATGTATTCCTCCCTCTCTACAGCACTCCTTATCCTCTCTTCCTACTTCTTCTCTCCTCCTCCTCCTCCTTTTTCCTCCTTCTTCACCTCTTATCTTTCTATTCTCCTTCTCCTTCTCTCCTCCCCCCAGGATCTCCTCCTGATCTCCTCCCCTCTCCCGCACTGGATTCCTCATACCTTTCCTTTTCTTCTCCTCCCAGTCCTCCTTCTCTTCTCCTGCTGCCCCTCCTTACTGGCCTCGTCTCCCTCTCCCTCCATCTTCCTCTTCTAGCTTCTCTCCACATTCCCCTTGTCTTCTCCTCCTCCTCCTCTCCTCCTTCTTTCTCCTCCTCTTCCTTTTCTCCTTCTATTCTTCTCCTTCTTCCTCCTCCTCCTTCTCTTCTCCTCCTCTCCTCCTCCCCTCCCCTCCAGGGTCTATGGCTGTGGCATGTTGCATTCAGTCTGCCAGTGATTCATTCCTCTTGTACTCCTCTCAGGGCTCCAGTAATAAGCGCGAAGCCCAGACTGTGGTCTGTATGCTGCAAGTAGGGTGGCACACTGTTATTTTAGCGTTTTAACATGTTATAACATTACCAAAACAAATTGCCACACCATGGAAGGCTGCCGAGAGATCCTTAGCTGATTTATATGCTTGTTATAATAAGGGGAGGGGGTTCAGCCAATTGTTATTGTGCTGCAGTTTGCACTTTGTTGTCACATGTCAGGACATGGTTGCCCACGGTGCTGTCATGTTGTTGCTAGCTGATGGAATCTCATGAGGCAGTTATCTGTTTTTTTTCCCTTTTAAAATCAGGTTAGTGTGACTACACAGCAGCAGTACCCCAAAGACTTTCATTTCCAGACACAGTTTGTGTTACAGACTACAGTTTTTTTCTTTGTTTTTACTGAAAGGAAGTTCTCTCACAGCACCACATGCTAATCTGGGTTTTGCTCTAAGTCAGTGGTTCCCAAACTTTTTTCCCTGCGCACCCCCTTGTCCATTACAATGTGGTTCGCGCAGCCCCCAAGCGAATTTATGGTGTGCTGATGGCCACGCAAGTATGGATTTACTGCGCATTCACTGCACATTATGCACAGTCGTTTTGGGGAATCCTCTTTTCCAATAGTCAAGGAATTAAACTGCACTTCAGATGGACCCTTCCAGCATACAATTCACCATAAAATTTAAAACAAATGAATAGTAATTAATGCTAGATATAAAACACACATATCCACCATTGATCTATTCAGCTCGCGCACCCCCTAATGGCAGGCCACGCACCCCCAGGGGTGCACGCACCCCACTTTAGGAAACCCTGCTCTAAGTGGTCTTGCCATCCCCAATGTAAAACAACTGGAGATAAATAGCAGAAATAGATTGTTCTACTCAGTGGGTTTGATCCCACTCCAGACATTGTCTGGCTTCAAAGCGGTGGGTTTCAGAGATGAGACAATACATCAGGCATTAGACTTTCTCAGTAACTGGAAGAGACTCGACCTATACACACAGTGCAGCAGCAGCCAGACAAGAGTTGGGGCGAACAGACACACATGAAGACGCACAACACATGAAACCACATGGGATTACACATGAAAGACACCACAGCGAATACTACTCCTTCCAATACCCTCACAGCGGCAAAGGTCAACAACAGTGACATATAGTGGTGTGCATTGGCACTGCCCTCACGATTCGATTCGATTCCGATTCGGGAGGTAGCAATTCGATTCGATTCGATTCAATTCTACGATGCATTGCAATGCATTACATTTCTACTGAAAGCAAAGCAAATGTTTCATCAGTCATGATGAGGCAATACAAGTAGTCAGATACTGAGCAACATTTTATTGGCTGTTTTCTGTATCAGTCTTGCAGTTTTCAATGCTTTGAAGTGGTTTCATTTAATTTAACATTCATTTGCTCCTGAAATATCCACGGAAGTAATTGAAACTTAAAAAAATTGCTGCATCGATTCTGGAACTTGCCGCATTGAATTGAATCGTCCATGCCCCGCATTGCATTGCATCGCATCGCCGAATCGATTATTGTTGACACCACTAGCGACATACATTCCGTCAATTCACATATCCAACAATACTGTATATCATCGTACTCGCCCCATCTGCCTTCAGTTATGAAGGTTCCATAGGCACAGCATAAAGTCACTTTGTCGTCTTACACCATGATCTTAAAGGTGCACTGAGTAGGATGGTGGCCAGAGTAGGTATTGCAACTATGCTCTCATTGAAACTGTGCTGCCTGATGCCAAATGTGATCTTTTCATGAATATTTATAAGAAACTAATATTTATCAGCATCACGAAAGTACAGGCCTTGCAACTAAAAATGGAAATTCAAAATGGCGGACAATGGAAAAGACCCACCTTTTTTATGTATGAAAAGTGCAATTTTCCCAGTCATACTTGGAATTTGATAGTGGTGGTAAGTACAGTATTCATGAAAAAGGTAACATTTGGGAATGGGCAGCATGAATTCTGGAAAGAAATATTACACAGTGCACCTTTAAAGCTGCTATTAGGCTACACTCTTCACCACATAGGCCTACAAGACTAGGGTGTAGGTGAGAGCCTTCCCCAGCAGCTCCCTCGTGTAGACATATCACCTTCCGACCATCAGAGCCGAAGGATCTTCCAGGGATCTCAGAGACACTTCTGATAAAAGCCCCCAGAGCTGAGCTGCAGCAGCCGTAAGGACTTATTTTTCACTCGGCAGCATCAATAATGGAGTCATCCCCCAACTATTTAATCTGCGACAGTTTAATGTCGGCTGTTAAGGGCCCGGAGATTTATAACCGGTGTGAGAGGTGTTGCATGAGGATGGAAAAATCCCTCCGCTTTAGTCGGGAGAAAAGCTTGTGACGGACGATAAGGGACGGGAGAGCATAAGCCCCTTAGTGTGGACCCTGTGGTTCTTTTGAGGCATACTAGCCCTTTGAGGAGTAAGGATTTCCCCACAGTTCTTCTAGAATTTTACTCGCACACTCTACAGCTCCCATAGAAGTCTGTGTTAACAATCTCGCTAAGTCCTTATGACATCATAATGAGAACTCAAAATGTTGGAAAATTCTAATCACATATTTGTGATGGTACAGTACTCCTCAAAGGGCTAGTGCATCTGTCTAATCCAGGGGTTCCCAAACTTTTTTCCCTCCGCACCCCCTTGTACATTTCAATGTGGTTCGCGCACCCCCTGAGCGAATATTTTGGTGTGCTGATGGCCGCGCAAGTATGGATTCTCTGCTCATTCACTGCATATTAAGCACAGTCGTTTTGGGGGAATCCTCTTTTCCAATAGCCTTGGAATTAAACTACACTTCAGATGGACCCTTCCAGCATACAATGCACCATACAATTAAAAACTACTTAATGTTCATTAATACTGGATAAAAACGACCATATCCGCCATTGCTCTATTCAGCTCGTGCACCCCCTTAAGGCAGGTCGCGCACCCCCAGGGGTGCACGCACCCCAGTTTGGGAAACCCTGGTCTAATCAAAAACGTAGGGGTCTGCATACATTACTGACACATACTGTACCAACGGCAGCACAGGGAAATCCAGCGTCGTAAATTTAATATTCCCAGCGGGTAATGACAGCACTGTACTGTGTTTGTGTCAGCAACAGAGTCAACAAAGGCTCCACAGGGCTAATTTCACTGATTTGGGCGTGCCCCTTTACTTGTCTTGGTAGAGAATTCATTCAGTGCAGAATTTTCTCCACGGCAGGGCTGGACTGGTAATCTGGCATACAGGGCATTTTCCCGGTGGGCCAACAATCATCAGTGGCCGATGCTTTTGCTTTTATGTTTATTTCAAAATGTCCCCCATAGAGGCCCAGCATCCCATCAGGGCATCCTTGATGATATACAGTGGACTGAGCTTATCATAATTAGAGTATGGGGGTGGGTGTTGGGGTGAGGGGCTGGTGTATCCCAAAAATGCCCGAGTCAGTTTGTGGTGCCAGTCCAGCCCTTTCTCCACAGGGTTTTGCAGACATGCAGACAAGATGGGCCCATTCATTTGGCCAAAGCATACAGCACTGCACTGAGTTTCCCTTTATAGATACTGACATCAGAAAACAATTAGACAACTTTTCCAAATATGAGTCCAGGAGCTGTCAAGTTAACATCAGACAGTAGGGATCATGCGTTTTTGTCTTGCTGACAGGGTGTACGTAGACGTGTTTATGCAGATGTGAGCCTTGTGTATGGCAGTGGATGGGTGTTTATGTTTGCACAAGTGTGTGCACTGAAATAGGCGTTTCGGTACCTCTGAGGGAGGTAAGGAGATGCCTCCTCACCCTGGCCCGGGGAAAGCAAGCCACTAACCACACACGCTGTCTTAGTGAAAGCACACAAACACACCAAACAGGCTACCGGGTTGCACGGAAACTACTGATCGGCATCACAGAGAGTGTACTTTTTTGTAGGCCGACTCTGATTCATACAGTCAATATACAATGCAAAATATTGTTTTGACATTCTGTAAATTGTTTGACACGATTTATGAGTTGAAGTCAAACGATTGCCTTCTGCTCTTCTGAGGACTTCATGCTTCTTTTTTATCGTCCCTTGCGAAGTTTATTCATTAATTTACTTTGGACCATTTCACAATTCAAAAGAATCTCTGATCTCTGAACGTTTTCTACAGAATAAAATAAAAAAAGATCCACAATAATTAGCATACAGGTTATGAGTTTGAGTCTCTACTTAGACTCTCTGACAGCGTTTTCACACCTGGTCCCTTTCAGCCGCCTAAGTGAACTCAGAGTAGTGACTCAGCATTCTTGCAGCATACATGAACGCTCCAAAGCGTACCCAGACCCCTCGGAAGCGAACCATACTGAGACCTTGGTTGACGTGGTCTCAGTTCGGTTCGCTTATGAGTTCTGACAAGTTACACTTGTGACTAGGTGTAATCACTTAAGGAGGGCTCTAGAGGACCGGGTGTGAAAAAAAAGAAGAGTGACACACCATAAAAGCCTATAGTATTTCAAATAGTAAATAGCAGCTGTGACATTACGGGATAAAAACAGTTCTACATCAGTAAAGGGAGAAATTATGATTTATCTTGGGGGAAACTAAAAGGAAAGCCATTATAGGACCACCTACCAACATCTGTGTTGCTAAACCTGAAAGATTTCAGTGGCTGTGGTCACATATTGATGTGATTATTAATTAAATACTTCAGATCCTTTATTACAGCAAGAGAGGCAGGCGGGATGAATGTTTATATTGGAAAGATATTCCAATCTCAGGGAAAAGTGACAGTTTGCAGGGCTAACCAGCTAAGAGTGTATCTAGACTATGTGGTTAGGACTGCAACTTGGCAACAGGTTTAGACTAATCTGTCTTGTACTGTATTGTGAAGGCACCTAACAAAGAGATTTTGTCGTGGAGTAGGCCTATGAAATGAGTCTTACAAGAACATAACATGTCGCTGATAAACTTAGCCCATGGGCGTAGAACAGTGTAGTCAGGGTGTTATGGACTACTCATCTCAAAATCATTAAAACAAAGGAACCACATGCTTCAACTTTGATTAGTCGTATGTATTTACCTAGCCTGGCAACGCCATCCTATGTACTCCACCCAAAGATTTTGGCTCCGCACCTACAGTATATCACGAAAGTGAGTACACCCCTCACAGTTTTTGCAGATTTGTGAGTATATCTTTTCATAGGAAAGCATTGCAGAAATTTCACACAATGATTAGTGACCTTTTAACAACATATTTAACTGCTTAAATTTCTTGTTCACTCAAAAAAAAAACCAAATACAGTCATTAATGTTTGAACATGTACTCACAAAAGTGAGTACACCCCAGATTAAAATCCGGTAGAGAAGGGGCGGTGTTGGCTGGAATCGTCTCGAAATGAAAAGGGATTAAAAGGGAGGTCATCAGTGTGCGTTTCAACCTTTCTTTGCATTGAACCTTTACATTTTGAGTGTGCACCTGGCTTAAATAGATTGGTGTGAGATTAAGCCTAAATCTCACCCTGTTGCATAGCCTGCTGTAGGCCTACATTAGTACAACGTGAAATTTGTTCACAGTTGTCCTGTTTAAAGGTTGAATTGGTAGCACTTGCTGATGGGATGGGAGAGGTGTGTTTAGAAGCGCATGCAGGGGCGGGGGGTCTGGGTGGGAGACTCGTGCACATTCTGAGAAGAATCTGTAAAGCTGGAGCGGTTTAAACATCTGCACATTTTTTTTTTAAAATCAAGATTTAAAAATTGTTAATGTAGTAGACCTGCTAAAGCAAATAAAATTATTAAGCAGAAGATGAATTGGCCACTAACAATAAAAAAATGATATTCAGTGTAGGCCTGCTATAATAGGCCTATAATAACCCCCCTCCCCCGCACGCCTGACGGACGGTTGGTTGTGAAAATGTCCCCCCCAGTTTTTAAAAGCTATCTGCACCCCTGCTAGTATTTACCCAGTTTATGCTCACAATCAATATCATGGCCCAACTGTGGTTAACCTTTGTGTCTCTCTCAGCCTTTCCTTTTATGCCCTGCCACTCAGTTTCACAAACAGAAAAAAACAACAGGTTCTTGCATGGCGCGAACAAGGACCCTGTCCTGGAGAAATTACCATCAACAAGATTCACAGATGTACAAGACACTCAAGAGAGATAAACAAGGATGTGTTTAAATTCCCTCACAATTACCTCCACTTGCTACGGTGAAAGACATGTTGATGTGGAACATGGACACTGAAGGCAGGTCTGTAATGCTGTGAAGGATCGTTGTAGCTACTTCGTTCGAATGTGTAAATGAATCGGAAAACTGAATTTAATGAACATTCTTATGACTATTCAAGGTGTTGACAGTGAATAGGCCAACCTGTCTGAACTGAAATCCAAATGAACTAATAAATAAATATGCTAGTAATTAAAAAAATAGATAAATAAATAGATATATAGATATAGATAGATATAGATAGATAGATATAAATAGATAAAATGTTCACTAGATAAACATTCTGATTCAGCCAGGTGGTCAGTCAATCATGTCGGAAATTGTCAGGCATCCTAGCAACATTAGGACTTCATGGTCTGATTTTTTCTGCTTAAAATCTATCCTCTAACAAAAGAGCCTATTTTCTTCAGATTTTAAGCCAGATCAGAACCTTCCAGGTGCAATAATACCCTAGTCCATGGACTCTGATGAAGATGGCTTGCCATCGAAACATTAGTCTCTATGTTGTGCACTTGAATTAAAAAGAAAAGGCATCCCATCTGAGTTGCTCCGGTGTCTTCTCTTCATTCAAGAACCTTTTTGGCAACTTCCCACTTTCCCCCTTGAGAAATAATGACAGACATTGAGTCTTCAGGTCTTACCTAAAGCCACACACAGTGCCTCTGATAGAGCAGCCCTCGGCTGCTATTGCTGGACACTGTAGCCACATGGAACTGTCATCAGAAGCCGTCAGGAGGCAGCGATGACAGAACTGCTTGGAGAGAGAGAGAGAGAAACTCACTGTTCCACAGGGAAAGATGATAGAGATGTAGGTGAAAAAAGAGACTGTGAAAGTTAGAAAGATGTGGAGTGAAGAGGCTGGGGAGTGAGAAGAGGAGAGGCCACAGTGCAGGAGAGGCCACACAGAAGAAACAGAAAGAGGTGAGGCAGAAACAGACAGAAATACACAGAAATAAAAGTCTGCTATGGGGCTGAATATACTGTTACTGTTTAATGTGTTAAGACTTGACCCCTCCCTTGTGAAAATTAACCATGGTTATTCATGGGTTTCATGTTTTTGGCATGGTTCGTGACTATGGTTTAACCATGGTTTGACTATGGTTTAACTCTACCCTTACGAAAATGTATGATTTTACTATAAAAACTAACCATGGTTTATGATTATTCATTACACTACACATTTTTCTCCAAAGTGCCTTACAGATATAACAGATTATTGGATGGCAATGGATGACCTCGTTGAACCAGTAAAACAGGCCTGCAGTACGTAGCCTACGTAGTCAGCTCAGGTCTGATATCTCCTCCTCTCATCAAAAGGTGCAATGTTATCAACCAGCATGTCAATCTACGTAGGTAAGCCATTGGAGCCACTGTCAGGATGGGAGCCACAAACTTGCACCTTTCCTTTCCTTCCCCCAGTCTCCTTAGGCCATGCCTCATTTGAAGACAAACATCCTGCCTTCCTTCTCCACAGCTTTTAATCTGCACACACACACACACACACATACACACACATGCAGGCACACACACACATGCGCATGCGTGCACAGACACACACATACGCACGCACGTCGTACACACACACACACACACAAGCAAGCGTGCGCGCACACATGCACGTACATATGCACGCACACACGCACACACACACACACACACACACACACACACACACACACACACACACACACACACACACACACACACACACACACACACACACACACACACACACCCATCCTACTGGCTGGCATTAGCTGTGTGCTGTTTGTAACTGTATCCTACCTGCAGCATATCCCTTTTCAAGCATTCATCAAAGTCAGCCAGCAAGGCATATTTTGGGGCCTAAACAGCTTGCTCCTCCACCAGGGTTGCCAGATGAGGCTGATGATTTCCTGCCCAAAAAATGTTCAAAACCCGCCTAGAAGCAATCCGCCTAGAAATCCCGCCCAATTTTATTGATTTCTATGGCAAAAAGTGGGCGGGTTTTTTGATAAATGCCATTTTTACCCGCACACGGCCATCCTAAGCAGCCCAATTGGGCTGGAACCAGCCCAATCTGGCAACACTGTCCTCCACCTTTCTCTCTGAGACACAACACAGAGGAACAGAGAGATACAGTAACAAGGACTTACAGCCCTCGGTCATAGAACCTTAATTTTACAGTGAAAAATAATCACTTCCAGGGCATAGTGGCGCACTGCACTAAACAAGGCACTTTTGAACTTTGGAAGTGAAAACACAATTAATTAGGCAACTTGTTTTGGTGGCTGTGTGGTTGTCAAACGCATTCATTCAGCCTACGGTGGCAGGTAACCGCTTCACCTAAAAAGGGGCATGTACATTCCGAAAGCTCATTACTACACACCTGTACAAAGCAGCATGGGATTTCCCAGGCTACCCTTCCCCCACTGGTGATTTCATATTACCTTCGACTCTTGCAATTGGATAAATCCGCAGCTGTCTGTGACATCATCCCATGTAACATCACTTCCTTTTAAGACCTTTTAAACTTAGGAACCAACTCTGTTAATATAGCCTACTCTCTTCTTTGCCTACATAGGGATTAGGCGTCAGACATACCAAAGCTGAACGGAACGGACGCGAGGCGAACACGGTCTTTCTGCTTAGTTTTGGCCGGTGTGTTCTACTCTGCCTTTCACACTGACAGCGTCGGCGTGCGTGGCCAGTCCTGTTCAAAACCCCACCACAGCCAGAGATAGCGTGCTACTTTGCCATTCATTTGAATAAGACACCGCCGGTCGCCGGCGTGAAAAATATGATCGAGTTCTATTTTCCAAATGCAGCGCGGCGCAGAGCCGGCTCCCGCGCCGCTGACGCCCGACTACCGCCGGTTGGTGTGTAAGGACTGATATATTTCCATGTATTTTCACCGACGCCGGTAAAAATTGTGTCCGTCACGTGGCGCTTTACCGCCCTAGTGTGTAAACGGCCTTATAGCGTAGTGATAACGTAGTAGCGTAGAGATTATTAGCCAGGCCACGCTCTCCCAGTGACGCAACACCTTAGGCATTGCTTCTAGTCAGGCCAAGAGCAATGTAAATATCATTTCTGATCACCGGATAAATCGGGAAGACCACACAGTTTGTTGGAAACCAGTCAGCTAGTAGCAAACCTAGGGAGGCAGGTCAACCTTGCCGTTGGGAAATGTTGATTGTTATGCTCTCTTGGTCAGACCAAGTCTCGAAGAGATTTGAAAGTCTATGATAATCAGGCTAGGGATCATAGCCTTGTGGCCACATATGCGTTGCGGCGCGTCGACTATGTAAACCCCTTTAGGCCACAGTGATGTATCTTCTTTGGCTAGTGATTATAGAGTAGTGGTTATTAGTGGTGTCAACAATAATCGATTCGGCGATGCAATGCAATGCGGGGCATGGACGATCCAATTCAATGCTGCAAGTTCCAGAATCGATGCGGCAATTTATTTACGTTTCAATTACTTCCGTGGATATTTCGGGAGTAAATGAATGTTAAATTAAATAAAAGCACTTCAATGCAAGACTGATACAGACTGATACAGAAAACAGCCAATACATTGTTGCTCAGTATCTGTCTACTTGTATTGCCTCATCATGACTGATGAAACATTTGCTTTGCTTTCAGTAGAAACGTAATGCATTGCAATGCATTGTAGAATTGATTCGGATCGAATCGAAACCTCCCGAATCATAATCGAATTGTGAGGGCAGTGCCAATGCACACCGCTAGTGGTTATAGCCTTCTGGCCATGTATGCGCTGGCCCCTGGCCACAGTGAGGTTAATTACGAGGAGCACGACTACAGCATGGGGCATGAGAGGGCATCACCAGGCTTGGATCGTAATCAGCGCTGGAGATGCCATCAGTGGCCATCACCGTGACCCATTTCCGGAGCATGCTCCTAAATGTTCACCTCGGTTGAACATCAATTACATGCTGGCAGGGGCATCTGATAGTAAAAGGAGCTCGGCCAATGGAGAAGTGTCAGTCACACCAGACTAGAGGCTCTTGATAAGGTCCGGGGTGGGGGTGGGACCAGGGTCGGATTAAAGCACAGGCTAGATATGCCTGCAGCCTAGGGGCACCCCACCTGCCAGGGGGGCCCTGCCCTCACCGGCCAAAAGTGAAACATTGCAATATTGTGACAAGATGCAATGTCATCTGTCGTGTTGACTAAAGTTGGTAGACATATTATCCTTAATTCCTAGCTCGTAATTATGACACTGAATGTGTCACAAAAGTTGTCCTCCGGGGGGCACAACATCAACCTGTAGCCTAGGGGCTTCAGGCCATCTTAATCTGGCCTTGGGTGAGACAGGTTGAGCCTCTGGGTATGGGTGGATTCTTTGGTGTCTCATTACGTGCGCGTATACACGCACCTAGACAAATCCGAATGATTGGCTTAGTCCAACTACAGTTTGAGTTTTACGTAAAAGCCAGATATGCAACTTAGTCTTGCCAAAAATGTGGGCTGTAGCTGTGGCAGCCATAACAGACTGGTCTTATGGAAAAATAAGTAGCCTTGAGTTCACCCGCGACAAAATGTCTGAAATGTGTTTTTTTTCCTGACAATGAGACAGGTCTCCACTGTAACGACAGGCTAATTGTGTTGGGAGTGATCTTTTTTACTTGGCTGCTGTCATTGCAAGTGAAATCATCTAAACAAAACCATGAATAAGGAAGGATTTGAAAGCATTTTTTAAAAAAAGTCTTAATTCTTGCCCAACTATCAACTCTTGGCAATAGGTTTGACATTTTGACGTTTGCATTTTTTTCTCTCAATGAGTAGTAGTGAATTCCTTCAGATCAAAGCCTTTCGGAGAGGCTCTTGTCTACCCCGTGATGCTTGGCTGTAACATATTGAAGTGCTGCAATTGAGAGAGGACGTTAAAACAAACATGTCAGGGTCCCTCCGTGGCTCTAACGATAGGGCACTGGGCTTCTATGCCGGCTTCTATGCAGGGTTCGATTCCGGCCCAGGTCCTACATGCTGATCTTTCCCCTACATCTCTCTCCCCATTCCTTCCCTGCTTCCCTTCACTGTCCTGTCAAAATAAAAGTGAAAAAATACAAATAAAATAACCCAACATGTCAGTCCATCGGTAGGGCACTGGGCTTCTATGCCGGGTTCCATTCCGGAATGGGTCCTATGCCGATCCTTCCCCACATCTCTCTACCCACTCGTTCCTTGCTTCCCTTCACTGTCCCGTCAAAATAAAAGTAAAACAAATAAATGAATGAAAAAAAAAACATGTCAGTCCATCTCTGTCGTCCATGTTGTCCCCATTTCCTCTTTCCCCTCGGATAGGAACCCCAGCTACTCCATGACTCATACACAGGGTCGCTGACAGCTTTTTTGGAGGGCCCGGGACAAAGTCATCCAAAAGCCCCCCCCCACTCCAAACCAATACATACAATGTAAAGGGGACCAAATTCTTCAGTATGTGCCCTCTCACCCCTGTCGGCGTCGTCCCTGCTCATGCAGTCTGCGTGGAAGAAGCCAACCCAAATGAAGGCATGCCCTTGAGGCATGACAGAACAAATATAAACCATAACCATAGACCAGATCTATCAATGGTGGAGGAATTCAGCGCGCTGACATTGAACAGTTCTTTCGAGAGATTCCTCCTTTCTGCATGTCTCGTCTCGGTCGGGGAACTGAGTTTTTTTTTTTCGTCTCGGTCGGCGAACTGAAATGAGTGTTTTGTTTGTGTGCTTGGGCAGTGGAGAGTGCAGTGAATAGGTGTCCACTTGCCAAATACGTACTCTGGTCTGGTCTCTCCAAAACTCGACTGATTTTATATTTTTGTTGTATCAGGTGATAAATTATGTGGAAATGATGAGAGAGCTGCGAGGTGCTTTCGGCAAGGACTTCTCCAACGGGACGGTGTTGAAAGGCTTGTCATATGGCAGATTGGTCACACTCAGCTACAGTTTATGGATAAAACATTTTGATGTCCAAAAGCAAAAACAGCCTAACCCTGATTAACTGTGTTGGTCAAGAGACAGATGCAGCTGTGTGTGTGTGAAAGATTTCTAGGAAGACTTTTGAAGAGAAATATTGGAAAGCGAGAAAACATTGGAAAGTGTGGTAGTACTGTGTTTGTGCGTATGTGCGACCCTGTGTGTGTGTGTGTGTGTGCATGCGTGCACATGCATGCGTGTGCTTGCATGAGTGTGTGTAAGTCTGCATTTTGTGTGTTTGAATGTACCCGTGTGTGTGTGTGTGTTTTTGTGTGTGCCTGTGTGCGTGCATGCGTGCGTTTGTGTGTGTGTGTGTGTGTGTGAGAATCGTGTGTGTGCGCGTAGTGTGGATCAGGGCCTGAAAATGAAGGCAAGGGGTAGAAATCTTCGCACCCCTATATCCACACAGGCCAGATTGTGGCACCCTCATCAAAGTTTTGTTTTATTTTGAAACACTCTTTTGCCCTCGCCCTCTCTAAACAGGCAGCGTGGAGCACATCCAGAGGGCGCTCAGTGCCAGCTGTGCCATGCTGTTGTGGAGCAGAGTAAAATGGAGACCAGATACTTCATTAACCCGTTAAGACATACCGTTATACATTTGCTGTTACCAGAATGACAGTGACCAAGTAGTGCCTTATTAAAAGGCTCTGTGTTATGTCATAGTATTGTAGTAGCGTGGTACCTAACTTTTCATAGACTATTACCAGAGAGAGTAGAGAGAGAGAGGCTCCATTGGCCCATTGTTTCCGCGTTCTATTATTGCAAGGGGGAGTGGGGAGAAATCCCCCTTTAGGCAGACCTAGGCAGACCTAAGGACTGTTCTATTCAATGCTAGGAGTATTATGACACGTCCCTTTAGGCAGAGCGGAACCTGGTCACGTTAGGTGCCCATAGCAACATATTACAATGGCATATCTCTATATACTTAAAGAATCTCTGGTATTACAGCGTGCCACTGGAGGTAGTAGCTACAATATCCAACCTAATACCAAGGCTTTGAACACATCGTTCTCAGTTTCAAAGTTGGTGTACTGTAGTTATTGCTCTTTGCCTTTGTAGGGCAGAGCTAGCCAAGGCCATTTCCATGTCCAGCAGCATAACACACGCTGCACAGATTCATAACATATTTAGCCTACTTTATGCTGTCATATTGTCACTGTACATCAGGGCTGGTAACCTGA
>NC_085861.1:11367074-11369574 GCF_034702125.1 Engraulis encrasicolus
TCATGAAAAGAACAAAGAAAAAGGGATTTTAAGTGTGCGGACTCCGAAATTACAGTCAGGCATTGTACTGCACCTTTTCCTTGGATGTGCACAATCTTCACCTTCAACTTCTTAACAACTATCAATGCTATTGCCTAATACAATTACAAGAGAAAATTGAAAGAAATTACTTAAGTTTAGTCTACTGTGTTTTATATTGAGCTGAAAACATGTGAATTAATTTGAGATGCCTGGTTGCCCCTTCCTATTTTATTTGATTTTATTTCTAATTAGTTTGTTGTTTAATTTATGTTATTGGGTGTTTATATCTCAGTAACGTCATAGTAGTGTTGTTATGATGTAGTTGACCTTTCAACAAACAGTGAACAGTCGGCTAGCTGGCAGCCCCATCTGCTGCAAAAGACTGTAACGTGCCATTCAAATGAACTTGACCTACAGTACCCCTCAAGGTCAACTCTTTTGTACTGGGTAAAGTAAACTGATGACCTGATTAAAAACTTTAAGAGTGTATCGTTACACCGGTGTGACGCAAATGTTCGGACAGTGAAAGTTCTACAGAATTCTGGGCGCCATACAATACAATTTGAATTTTAGAACCTTGCATTGTTACAGAACACATTCTTTTCATAGAATGTTCAAAAACCCACACTCGTAGAGGTTAATGGGTTTACTTCTGAATGTGTTGATAGGCACATTGTGAGCACTGGCATTCGGGAACGGTACAGGACTGTTTCTTATTCTGATTATGTTTCTATGGAATCATCTGCTGTTAGCCTGCGTAATGCAGATGCTGTCTCAATGATGCCGGCGGCCAATGATGGGCCTCCTCCTGACTGATGAATCCCAGGACTTTGAGATTCCCTCGCTTTCGGAAGCCCAATTATTTATGGGAGCCGGAATGGAATCATATTTTCCTGGGACTGACTGACCGAGACACGAGACACGAGACGAGAGAGATGCATGGCTGCTTCCCACCAAACACGAGTCAAGCCACCCGCCTCTCATCTCTTGCATGCAAATCCCTCCGACATTACAGTAGAAACGATTCCAATCCTCGGTCCCTATCGCAAGTGTACCGTAAAAACGAAACCCGTCAAATCCACAGGGACCCGAAAAAAAAGAAAAAGAAAGGAAAGAGTAGGGCTGGGGAGAGGAAAACAGACGGATGTCCTTTGATATTCCTACGAGTTGGTCTACAAATCTGCTCTGAGCCACGAACGGGCAGAGAGTGGAGAGACGTCCTTGTGGCTTTGTAAATGGATATCTGCATCAAATCTAAAGCAGGTACAGCCTCAGCCAGACAGTGAGAGCAGGAACGAGAGAGAGAGAGAGAGAGAGAGAGAGAGAGAGAGAGAGAGAGAGAGAGAGAGAGAGAGAGAAGGGGGGGGGGGCTTTCCACATACCAGCTAATAAACAGTTTCAAGAATGTGTGTTGTTCAGAGAAAGCACTCAGGAAATGGTGATTTATTTTAAAAAGAACGACAGTTATTTTAATGAAAACGAGGTGAACAGTTTGTTGCTCGAAGGCATGAAAGCTCTCCATGTTGCAAAATCCCCCAGTCCCCCAGCCACTCTCTCTCCCTCTCTCTCTCTCTCTCTCTCTCTCTCTCTCTCTCTCACTCTCTCTCTCTCTCTCTCTCTCTCTCCCTCTGTACGTCTGTAACTCTTGATTGAGGCCTGCCCAAGCCAAAGCACAGGAAGCATGCGGTGGCACACTCAGGTGCTGTGTGTGAGTCATAGGAAGGACATGAAGGCCATGGCATGTCATGTCCTGCTGAACTAATAACAGGTGTTTAAGGCCAGATGACCCGCCATTGAAAGTCTATCCTAATCAAACAATGTCAAAAAGCCAAAAATGTATTAAAAACAACTGAAGTTATGTGGAACAACATCATTAATGTTAATTTCTTTACTTCTAAATCCTGCTAATGTGGTTTTGGAATGCAGCTATGTGAAGGCTGCCAGGGTCTGCGTCTGTGTCTGTGCCGGGGCAAGACTGCAGGGCCCTGTGTGTGTGTGTCTCCTCTGAGTTTCTTTCCCGTAAATCTTAGAGAATATTAATGTTGGAGTCTTCTTACTACCCTATTCCCAACTGGACCAATTACAGACCGGTAAGGGTGGTGGTGTTACTGGTGGTGGTGAGGGTGAGCGTAAAACATCAGAGAGGTGGATCCAACGTGTCTATGGCATGATGTGTGTGTGTGTGTGTGTGTGTGTGTGTATGTGTGTGTGTGTACTCTACTTAACCCTGTGCTAATGTACTAACTAACCCTACTTAGCATTTGCACTTGTTGTTCTGTATACATCCTGTGCACTTTGTATCTACTAGTGATGTTGGCTATGGTTGTGTCTTCGATTGTAAGCAGAGGTTGCGCTAGACTTTTTCACAGTCCGTCATTTTGACGGACAGGGTCGAAAAAAATCCGTCATCGCCTATTTTTTTAATTCTCCATCTAGTTTCTCAATGTGGGGGGTCGCGACCCCGCACCGGGAACAACAC
>NC_085861.1:11374574-11379574 GCF_034702125.1 Engraulis encrasicolus
GCGGCAGAAAACACTTCGGGTGTAAAGGTGGATGGGTGTCACGGTTCAAATGGCATTAGGGTGATTCTACTCCGAACCATCGCTTTAAGGATCGCTGTCCACATATGTGGTGCTGAAGTGTCCTCGGAGTGAACTGCGCCGTCATGCTGCTAAACCATTTACAAAATGTAAGGCGTGTGACAGTGTCAAAAGTTGTTTTCTATAAGGGTGGGAGTACATTTGTAGCAGTTTACAACTATCGACAGGAGTTATTATTGGCAAATGAAATAAAATGCACACACACACAATGAAATCATGCAAAACCATGAGATACGCCGTTAAACCAGACAAAGCGCGTGCAGTTGGCTACCGTGCTTAATATTTCAGAAGACAAATAGGCCTAGGAGTTCCAAATTGGGATGCGCATTTGGGGAGCGGCGCGCAAAGTACCGTGCACTCAAGGCTTTAACAACTGTGAGGGACATTTTGCACGGCAGTCTGCTGTTATTAAAACAAAAAATCTACACGAATCCCCATCGCTGTCCTTTTTATGTCATAGTTTACCCTTAGCCTACAACTATCGTGTCTTTTCTGCGTCGCCTTCCCTTTCTTAGGGGTCTTACACACCAGGGCGGTAAAGCGTTGCGAAACGGACGCGTTTTTTGCGGGCGTCTGTGAAAATACATTGAAACATATCTGTCCTTACACACCAACCGGCGGTAGTCAAGCGTCAGCGGTGCGGGAGCCGGCTCCGCGCCGCGCTGCATTTGGAAAATAGAACTCGAGCGTATTTTTCACGCTGGCGACCGGCGGTGTCTCATTCAAATGAATGGCAGAGTAGCATGCTAGCTTTGGCTGTGGGTAGGGTTTTGAACAGGACTGGCCGCGCACGCCGACGCTGTCAGTGTGAAAGGCAGAGAAAAACACGCCGGCCGAAACTAAGCAGAAAGACCGCGTTCGTCCCGTGACCGTTCCGTTCCGCCTTGGTATGTTTTGGTCCTAAGGCAAAGAAAAACACGCCGGCCGAAACTAAGCAGAAAGGCAGCGTTCGTCCCGCAACCGTTCCGTTCCGCCTTGGTATGTTTTGGCCCTTAGGGTACTTGAAAATGAAAGAGGGCGCAAGGACTCGCTGACCATTTTTCTTTTTTTTTATGTTTCGGGTAGTGGCCTTCCGACATCACCACTCTTGTCTCTGGTCGCCGAAGCCCCCTATTTATTTTGCGTGTGGATGCCTTGTTCTTGTTCACGAAGCACCCACACAAATTAATGATTGATCACAGTTTAATAATGCCCTAATTTATCAAACACAGCTGAACTATTTTACTGCCTGTAAAATATTTTCCAAACACATTGCTTTTATTTTATAGGCCTAAACTTACACAATTAATGTTACCTTGTTATTTTCGTTACAGTGTCAACTGTGGTGCCATGATATTTACACTCCCGTCTTAAAACATCAACTTGAAGCGCAAGTTTCCTCTTTTCCTGTGGGTGTCTCCACTGTGCCATGCCACTCGCGTCTTAAAACACCAATCTTATGCGC
This sequence comes from Engraulis encrasicolus, assembly GCF_034702125.1. Classification (NCBI taxonomy): domain Eukaryota; kingdom Metazoa; phylum Chordata; class Actinopteri; order Clupeiformes; family Engraulidae; genus Engraulis; species Engraulis encrasicolus. The sequence continues at coordinate 11,376,097 of NC_085861.1, forward strand.
AAGTTTCTTCTTTTCCCTTCATATCCTGTGGGTGTCTCCACTGTGCCATGCCGTTACGATCAATCTTAGCGCGTTAAGACTACTCCAGATCACTCGTGGATTTCTCTTAGAGTTACGTGTCAACCTGCGATGGTTCTTTGCTAAGTTGGCTTTGGGAAACGCTCCGTGAGCTCTACGATGGTGTTAAGTGTGAACTTAAGTAGCACGTAGCGTTAAGTAGTACTTAAGGCCCTTTCGGAAACGAGGCCCAGGCTGTGTCCTCCTAGTGGCGCAACACTTTGAACGTCGATGATATCCAGGCTAACACGGTGTGAAAGACTATCCTGGTCCGTAACTGGCGACTGTAGATGTTAGAAGCAATGTTGTTTGGTCGTAACTAAGTAAATGTCACTATGTCACTCTAAATTTAGGGCGTATTCATTCAGACCAGGATTGATAGACTTTCGTTTTGACCAAACGCTGTGTTTCTATCACCTGGAGTTGGTACGAGGGACCCAGATAGTCTTTCACAACGGCACCTTCCCGGATGCGCGCTCCCTCTCTCTCACTCACCCACACACGCGCGAACACACACACACACACACCAACCTCTCCAACTAAAATTTGGTCTGTACCTCGCTTGATTCCATTGCTGCTTTGACAAACTCCTCGATGCCGCCTGCTTTGGTCTCGTGCATCTCGTGCCCAAGTCAAGCTATTCGTGACTGCCTCTTGTCGCCTTTACTTAAGCCAGCATTTGTGGCGGACCGGACGGTGCAAAAAAATGTGAAGAGCAGTCGCTTATCTGTAGCTACAAAAAAGCTATATTGCGACTTCATGGTGCTAACTCACACCTCGCCAGCTTCCATACCACTTTATCACTCAGCTCACTTTTATTCCGTGCATAGTTGGGGTGGGGGTGTAGAGCTCCACATTGTAAGTCATTCACGAGAGATGACAACTTCTTACAATGCGGTTTGAACAGCAATAAGAACTCAAATGTCAAAACAATCTGCACGAAGCTACGCTCTATCAACAAAGCAACTCGTAGTCCTTGCTTCCTTGTTATGACATGTGACTGCAGCAGCTACACACAGGCCAGTAAGGGACGCACCATGGACACTTAGGAGAATCAATGCGCGTGCTGCCCTGCGCAATATATTTCGTAAATTATTCGAATATTCATTTTTGCGTTCGAATATACATATTTTTCTCATATTCGAATCATTTTCGAATTTCGAATATTATTTTACCAGCCCTAACACATATACAAGATTCGAATATTTGTCAGAGGTTACATACAGGAAATCAGAGGTACAAAAAGCATGGTCTATACCCAGAGGCGCATCGCGTCACCAGGCTAGGTAGGCAGCCACTTGGCGCCCCCAAGCCGCTATGGTGAACAACAGTTCACACTTTAAACTACAATAGTGGCGATTTTTGGTTCAGATGTTCATTCCTTTGGATTTTCGCTTGGCGTCCCAGGTCACCTAGAATCACCTCTGTCTATACCGCACAGCAACTGCAGCTGATATTGAACAGAACTGTTCTGCCTGTTTTGCACTTGCTTTAGGAAGCCCTACTAGTCTCGATCCGCTCACAGTTTGATTATGTTGTTTGTGTACGTGTTGAAGACTAACAAATACTTGAACAACTAGAAATGCATTCAGAGAGTGCAGACCTCTGCCAAGGAAGCTGTTTGATATAACATTTGACCACTATGTTACACCCTATTTTTATTTTAAGTCTTTCTGCCTTTTTTGTGGAGTTGGAAACTGGAATGTCAAAATTGGCCCTGTCCCATAATTAAGCGGGCTTGCAGAGCAAGGCCCGATTCTAGTAATCTCTAAGTACAGTTTATACTTGCTTGCTTGCTTGCTTTGTTTCTTTCTTGTGCAGGGAAGTAAAAATAGAAAATGAATCTCCTCCTAGGCCTTTCGAGATAGAGACACCGTTCAAACACTTAAACGAACGGCTTGGCTTGGAGATCACCTGTTCTGATAAATCGTGTCCGTGTCTCTTGTCGTTTTCCCGTTTTTGGCGATTTCGTCCAAATTTGGGTCCCCATAGAAAACAATGGTAGAACCTTCAGGAGACAGTGTTCCGTCACTCTACAGATCAGAGTGTAGGAGGCTTTTTCGGTCATAAAACATCAACACTTTCACCTAGAAGTTTAGTTGACGCGTTGTTAGCGAGCTCTATGAGATGACTCCAAACGGTGAAAGTATCATGTCCCAACTCCCATTACTTTTTAAATGGCAGGTGTGTAAAAACTGCTGGGCTGGCCCAATGGCTTTTCCCATTGACTCTTGAAGTGTCTTTCTGAAGAGGTCAGCACATCTTCCACAAGAGGTCCATTTGTGACTGAACCGTTTAACCTATAAACTTCAATCTGTGAGCAGGACATGTGCCAATTCTTTTTATTTTTTTAACAACAGCGATCTAAAAACTAGAAACGGTTTTGATTCTGCCCTCTGCCTTAGAGCACAATACTAACTGCCATACAGAGAATAAGAACAGGTGCTGCCAATAATAGGTTACATCTCAACTGTCACTTTCTCTCAACATTATATTCTTAACGAGCACCTGCAACTACCATTCTAGAAGTCTATTGTTCAGCTCTTCAATGCAATGTGATATTGTCTTGCTGGAATAATTATGACAGCCAGCTGCTTGGCTCAATGGTAAAGGTTCTGGATTAGAGATATGGAGGTTGTGAGTACGAATCCCTCTCGGACCCATGTTGATTTTCAAAATTATATCATATGCAGTGTTCCTTAGCCAAATTAAAATACCATGTATGTAATTAACTATCAATGCCAAAGGTGCTGGATTAGAGATATGGAGGTTGTGAGTTCGAATCCCACTCGGACCCATGTTGATTTTCAAAATTATATCATATGCAGTGTTCCTTAGCCAACTTAAAATACCATATATGTCATTCTTTGTTTTCTCAATAGTAATTTGTTTTAAATTTAGGTATAGAGATATCAAAAATAAAACTGCTCAGCTCTGCCCCAAAAGGCAAGCCCGCTTCCAGCATTTTCTGTGAGAATGCAATCTAGTTCAATTTGTGGTCACTAAGGGCGTCTTGATTTCTAGGCTAGCAATGGTGAAGAATCTTTTTTTTTTTTAAATCCTGGTTCCAGTTCGTGATCTGGATCTCCACCAAAATGTAATCACTTGTTCCTTTGGTCATTTCCCAAAATTTCACAAAGTTTCATCCAAATCCGTTCATAGGTTTTTTTTTGTTATCCTGCTAACAAACAAACAGACAGACAGACAGATAGGCAGATAGACAGACATACAAATAGACAGACAGACACACCAATACAACCGAAAACATTACCTTCTCGGCAGAGGTGATAAGTCTGCAGGAGTAACCGATCCTTCTCAGGTCAGTGGGGGCTGATACAGTATTTGGCCATTTTGTCCTGACAAACCACGTCCACGCACATGACCTCTCACAGAACAGAATTACTGCACATATACATATATA
>NC_085861.1:11382074-11407074 GCF_034702125.1 Engraulis encrasicolus
CGTGTGTGCGTGTGTGTGTGTGTGTGTGTGTGTGTGTGTGTGTGTGTGTGTGTGTGTGTGTTGGGGTCCAATCATTCTACCACTTAAAGGTGCACTGTGTAATATTTTTACTAGATTATTTCCAGAATTCATGCTACCCCTTGACAAATATTACCTTTTTCACGAATGCTTACCATAATATTCTAAGTATTCATTATGACTGGTAAAATTGCACTTTTCAGACATGAAAAGGTGGATCTTCTCAATGTTTTACCTTTTTAGCTGCTAAACTTACTGTACTTTGGCCATGCTAGTAAATATTAGTTTATTACTTAGGATATATTCATGAAAATAGCATAGTTGCATTAATCTGGTCACCATCCTACACAGAGCACCTTTAAAAAACGTTTTTGCACTTTAAGTGGGATGGGGGAGGGTGTATGTGGTGGGGGAGGGTGTATGTGGTGGTGGTGGTGGTGGGAGTGATCAAGCCCTGGTGTCAATTTTACCTCTAAAGCACTTTACTTGGAAATCTGCTGCAAGTACTAATACAGTATGAGTGTTGTACTCCAAACACAATTTCGTTGCATTTTTGACATTGACAATAAACTCTTGAATCTTGAATCTTGAGAAAGGCCCAGTGAGAAGGGAGGGAGGTGAAGAATGAGCGAACATAGAACAATGGAGGGTGGAGGGACTTAAGGACAACAGGAGATGTGTGACTGAATGATGGTGACTCCATATTTCCTCTTTAAAAAACATGATCTGAAAAACAGCAACACATACATTGCTTCAAAAGCAAAAAAACCAACCAAAAAATATGTTAACGATTGGGGAAATTAGATACAACAAATAAGTAAACTTAATTGTTATAGACCCATTTGACATGATTATCAATTGTCTCTATAAACTATAAACAAAGGAAACTATTATCGCTATACAGTCTAAGCAATCATTTCTTATCCATTGAAAAAGGCAGACACCGCCAAACCTGTCTTGCTCAGGAGGGATGATCGGATTTTCAAACGTAATTCTGGAGCAGTCGAGGACAAAGTCCATTTCCCTTGAGAATGTGAATAAGTTAGTGTAAATATGACAAAATTAAGAACACTATATTTTCCTACATTCGAACCATCCCGTCCTGGATCCATCACAATGAGCTCAAACTACAGTTCCTAATGGGTGAAATTAATCAATGCTGATACATTCAGGCTTGCCATATTACGAAAGACATTTTCAATCTATGAGTTCCCTGATGTTTTTTTTTCTCTTTTTTTGTATTGACTGTGTGTACCTGTTTTTTGTTTGTTTGCTTATTTATTTGCTGTTACTAATAGTATTTTGTTGCAGAGAGAGAGAGAGAGAGAAAGAAAGAGAGAGAGAGAGAGAGAGAGAGAGAGAGAGAGAGAGAGAGAGAGAGAGAGAGAGAGAGAGAGAGAGAGAGAGAGAGAGAGAGAGATGATTACAGTAATAATATGTGAAGGAAAGAACATGCTTGAAAAATCAAGGGAGTGAGAGAATGAGAACAATGCTGCTGTTGCTGCTGCTGGCCGCTGCTGTTGGTCGAGGGATTTTGATGCTTCTCTGTGGTCTTTGGCTACCCTCCTTCTCACTCTCCCCCTCCCATCTCTCTCTCACTCTGTCTCTTTCTCTCTTTCTTTTTCTCTGTCTTGTTCTCTCGTCCTCTTCTTCTCTTTCTCTCATTCTCTCGTTGTGTGTGTGTGTGTTTGTGTGCGTGTGTCATCCTCTCTCTCTCTCTCTCTCTCTCTCTCTCTCTCTCTCTCTCTCTCTCTCTCTCTCTCTCTCTCTCTCTCTCTCTCTCTCTCTCTCTCTCTCTCTCCCCTTCTCTCTCTGTCTCTCTCTGCTCCTGGCACCCCACAAACTCATTCCACCAGCCTGCCATCAGGCTGCATTCTTCAGGAAAATCTAATCATGATGTTTGTATGTTTTAACGCTGTGACCGACCCCCATTGTCATGACATCATGCTGACCACACTACAAACCCCCATTCCACCCTCCCCCCTCCTCTTGCCCCCCCCCCCCCCCCACACACACACAGTCTTACACACACACACACACACACACACACACACACACACACACACACACACACACACACACACACACACACACACACACACACACACACACACACACACACTCTTTGATTAACTGTGCAGTTGATTGAGATTGAGAAGTGATCTGTCCGCCTGCCAGCCCCTGCTGTCTCTCCTCATCTCCATTAGTCCATGCTGTCCATACTTTACAGCAGGGAAGCCAACAGGGTGGGGGGACAAAGGGGTAAGCACTCCCGGGCGCAGGAACACAGGGGCCCCAAAAAATAGGTTATTGCATTGTATGCAGGGCTCTAAATTAATACTGGTGAATACTGGTGAAAATTCAGTTTGGATGGTTGAAACGAAAACTTACCAGCCACTTGGACCCATTTGGCCAGTAGGATTAACAGAGTACAGAGTACAAACCATTTTGTCTGGTGGTAATTTAGAGCCTTGATTGTATGTATTGTATTGGATGGGGAGTCCCTTTTAGATGCCTTTGTCCTGGTCCCTGCCAAAGCTGTCAGCAGCGGCCCTTGTTTAGAGCACCAGCAAGGGAGCGAGTGAGCGAGCGTGAGAGTGAGGGAGCGTGAGAGCGAGCGAGCGAGTGGGTGCAAGTGAGCGAGTGGGTGCGCTAATGAGTGAGTGCTCTGTGTTGAGATGTCGATAATGAGGAGCCGTGTTAACCTTACATTCCTCCAGCCCTCGGTCACTTGATGGATCGCTCTCACAACAGCGGCAGGGCCATGCAATGGAGAACCTTGGCCGCACTGATCTCCTCGTTGACATTTCTTTTGATTGTTTCACTTTGGTGCCTTTTTGATTTTACTTCCCAATCGAAGTATCCTTTTATTATTTTTTTTTACTTGTCCGGGAACTAGTGAAGTCGTATTCAATCATGGAACAAGGTAATTGATAAGCAAATTTGAGCACACCACAAAAGTATGTGTTGCTAAGTTACCGGTAGTGCAAGGAACTGATCCTCTGATAGACACAACAGTTCGTTGCTGTTAATGGAAAGTGATTACAGATAACAGTAGTGGTGTGCATTGGCACTGCCCTCACGATTCGATCCGATTACGATTCGGGAGGTAGCGATTCGATTCGATTCGATTCGATTCTATTCTCTTCCATTCAATTCGATCCATTCAATTCTACAATGCATTGCAATGCATTACATTTCTACTGAAAGCAAAGCAAATGTTTCATCAGTCATGATGAGGCAATACAAGTAGTCAGATAGCCTATTGAGCATCAATTCATTGGCTGTTTTTTGTTTCAGTCTTGCAGTTTTCAATGCTTTGAAGTGGTTTAATTTAATTTAACATTCATTTGCTCCTGAAATATCCACGGAAGTAATTGAAACTTAACAAAATTGCTGCATCAATTCTGGAACTTGCCACACTGCAATTGTCCATGCCCCGCATTGCATTGCATTGCATTGTCGAATCAATTATTGTTGACACCACTAATGGAAAGTGATTACAGATAACAGTATATTTATCTGATACCTAAGGCCGTATGAACACACAGGCTTAATATGGTTGCAGCCTAGGGGCCCTACCTGCTAGAGGTTTGCTGTTTTTGAGTTTTAAATCTTGTCAATACTCTATGGCTCGAAATGATGATGTCGTCTACCTAATTTTATTGCATAATTTGTCTTCTATGGGGGCCTACAGCAACCTAGGGACCTATAGCCCATACCATCTTAATCCGGCCCTGTACTGTAGCTATACCATCACCACCTCCCATCCCTTAAGGTCTCTTTAGATTCCTCCTCCTGCAGCTGCCATCACCACCTCCCATCCCTTAAGGTCTCTTTAGATTCCTCCTCCTGCAGCTGCCATTACCACCTCCCATCCCTTAAGGTCTCTTTAGATTCCTCCTCCTGCAGCTGCCATTACCACCTCCCATCCCTTAAGGTCTCTTTAGATTCCTCCTCCTGCAGCTGCCATCACCACCTCCCATCCCTTAAGGTCTCTTTAGATTCCTCCTCCTGCAGCTGCCATCACCACCTCCCATCCCTTAAGGTCTCTTTAGATTCCTCCTCCTGCAGCTGCCATCACCACCTCCCATCCCACAACTTACCCATCCCATACACTCACTCACCCATCAACCAACTCATGCCCCACTCCCAAACCGCCCCCCTCCATCCCCCATGCTCCCCTTCCCCAACTGTGCTTGCCTCCCATGGTGAGGTTTTTTCCCCATTTGTTCCTAGCCTGTCTGTTTGCCATCCATTTCCATCCAGTGGAATTCCATAAATGCAATAATATGGAGTTATTAGGCTGAAGGCTGAAGACAAATGCCTTTTGGCACACATCGCCAAACAGTGCAGTAGTGCATCAGATTCAAGACAGCTTTATGCTAAGTCCATATGAGAACGAAAAGACCGGTTGAAAACAATATTGCATCCACAAAGGAATGGATCAGTGAAATATCACGTAAACATGGAAATAATGCAGTACACACATTCAGAATACACATTTATTCACAGTAGTCTTGGAGAACAAACCTGCTGCAAACAGTTGTTAATATCCATTAATATCCATCCATGTGGATTAGGCCTAACATTCAGCTGCAACAGGAACACCATGCACAGACTCACATACATGCTGCTTATGCATGTGCACACACATACTGTCTGTCTTTCTCTAAATGACAGACAGATAGACAGACAGACAGACAGACAGACAGACAGAGACAGACAGATAGACACGCACGCACGCACGCACACACGCAAACACACACACACACACACGCACGCACGCACGCACGCACGCACGCACGCACGCACGCACGCACACACACACACACACACACACAAACAAACACACACACATACACACACAGTGATGTATGCAAATGCACATAAAGCAGCCCTCCCCCACATTCCCTGATATCAGTTCAATCTGTCGTAACTATGTGCTGGTATTGCATAAGCCAGCAGCATGGGCCCATAGCTTTAGATTGATGTTGATTGAGCACTTAGAGAGTACAGTAACACCGGCGTCATGCGTATGACATAACGGTGTCATAACATTGTCATAATGCAGTCATGAATGTGTCATAAACATTATGTCAATGTCATAAACATTGTATGACTTTGTCTTTAGGTGAAATTCGGTTATGACAAAGACAGGCCTAACAATGTCAACTTTTCATGGCCATAAAACGTTTATGACATTGGCACTAGGTTTATGACTTGTTCATGACACTATTATGACACTTTTATGACACTGTTATGTCATATGTATGACGCTGGTGTCAAGTAAAGTGTTACAGAGAGTACTCTGGAAAAAATACACTCTCAATTTCTATACACTTTCGTTGTGTCAAAGAAGGTGGATCTAACAAGAAGCGACACTCAATACAGCGTCCATTGCAACATTCGGCCCAATGATTTTCGGCACGGCCGCCATTCTGGAATGAATATCGGACAAATTACATTGAAATGCATTGGGAATGTGTACAGGATTTCTACATAATACGGTAAAACTACATCGATATAACTAAAGAAAATTCTTCAGTTATGAATGCTTATATCTCATGTGTTTTTTCAGCACTATCAGTGCAGAACTTAATTATCTATAAGGCTAAAGTTGCCAAAGTCGCTAGCTATATTGTGCTAACTTTAGCATTAGATCCGCGGTCAAAGAAGGTTGCTATGGCTACTGGTCATAACAGAGTGGCGTACGTGACTACCTGTTCATTCCAGAATGGTGGATTTGACTCAAAACTGACTCAAAACGCCCCCTATTGACTGTTTCCCATAAAAGACCTGAGTGTCGCCTCTTGTTAGAGATATTTATTCTTTGGTTGTGTGCAGTGTGCAGTGAATGTGCTGTGTCGTCTTCCTGTTGGGCTTTCACTTTTCCACTAGTTGGCCAGTTACATCTTGCACTGTGATCAGGAAATGCGGCAGGATGTGGTCCTTCCAAGCACTGCCAGCAGGGACGTCTGCTCCTCATAGCTGGGAAAATTGTTCAGATTTGTACTGGTTTTGGATCGCCCCCTGTGAAACAGTTACTCTGGGACCCCCACTGAGCTCTACCAGCTGCATCCATGTAGGCTGGGCAAGCAGCTCTGTGTGGCTGTGTGTGCTGTGTGTCATCTGATCCTTTGACGTCTTTCTGTTTCTCAAGCATTCTACCCTACGTCTATAGTTCTTGGTCCCACTCATACACACTGTGTAAGGCGCGTGCGCACGCTGATGTCTCCCTACCTTCCTAGGATGAGTAGACATCCAAACATGAACATATCCTTATCAGCATGGTCTCAAAATGTCTGTTACAATCCAAGGTTTATGAAAGTCTATTCTTTTTTTTTTATTTTTTTTTTACTTTATTTCAACCACAAGTTGTACAACTCCACTCAAACTAAACCACTTTATTGTGAAAAAGATAATCATGTTTTTTTCCCCTCAAGAATTGTGCTGTTTTTGACTACACTTCCATATTTTTCATATGATCAATGGTATTCCACATGATCCCCAGACTGCTGATTACATGGGCACCACTGGATTGGCTCTGTGACATTCCTACCCTGAAAGACAAGCTTTAGAAGAGAAGTAGGCAGGTCCTGTTTTACGCAGCTTCGTGTTGGCTCATTTGCTTTGAATGACTGCAGCTCCCTCAAAGCAAGAGCTAGAAACTCCATTCGCCGAAGCACTAAGCTTACTATTTGGTGGCAATGTTGTTGTCAATGTTGTTATCGATGTTGTCTACTTGTCTTCTGTCTAACTAGCCAACTAGCAAACTGCATTACAAGCTACTTCAACTAGAAATTCAAAATTACAGCATATTTGTATTATTTGGGCAGCAAAACTGACATCTGAAGACAGCCTGTTGGATATGATAGCCCCATATGATATTTTTGGGCATGGTATGGTCAATCAGCTGGCTTCTTTGCTCTCCTGTCTCCCCCTGTGTGTGCGCATTTTGCCTCGTCATTAGTTTTGCGAGTTTGATTGCGAGTTTTGATATCGGTGTGATGGAGGTAGAGTGACCTTGCGCATGAAAATGTCAATAGAAACAAATGTGTGGACAGTCGGGTGTATGATTTGATTGCTCGAGACATTTTTGGGAGATAATAGTCCATGGTCTGGCAAGTTGGCGCACAAGCATGAAGACCCGTAGTTGCACATGGAAATGTTCCGTTTTAGTTGTTCATAATTTTGTTTCAACATCATATAATGTCATGCAGATTACATATCAAAAGTTGCGGTTAGGGCCTCGCGTAGCGACTGACTTAGTGCCCTAAATGCACTGTTTGGCGACAGACCATCATAGCCGAGCTTATGTCATGAGTACCGTACTGTAATGTACTATAATGGCTATATAATAACGTCTAAAGGCATTCTTTCCCACTATCATGGCTAAATCTCTCCCAATATGCACTCTGCACTATCGCACTATTAATGCGGTCTCTTTTTATTTGCACTAAAGTAATCACGTCCCCGGACCCTCCTACCACAACAGTTTCTCTGATGACGTTTGCGCCCCCCCCTTTTTTTGTTTGTTTTGTAGCTTCCCCAAGAGTCTTGCTGTATCGCCGCCTATGAATGCAGTCATGCATACACTCCCACACACACACATGTACACACATGCATACCCCGACACACACATGCACACACATGCATACCCCAACATCCACATGCATACCCCGACACACACATGCACACATGCATACCCCAACACCGTACACATGCATACCCCGACACACACATGCACACATATGTATACCCCAACATACACATATATACCTTGAGACACACATGCACACACATGCATACCCCAACACACAAATGCATACCCTGACACACATGCACACACATGCATACCCCGACACACACATGCACACACATGCATACCCCGACACACACATGCACACATGCATACCCCAACACCGTACACATGCATACCCCGACAAACATATGCACACACATGCATACCCCAACACATACATGCATACCCTGACACACATGCACACACATGCATACCCCAACACACACATGCATACCCCGACACACCTACAAAGAAAAAAACATTACCGATTCCTTGGGTAACTTCTTTCTCGTTCTCTTTTTTTATCTCGTTTATTATTTTTTTCCCTCTTCTCCTTTGTCTCATCTGTTTCTCTCTCTCTCTCCCTCCCCCCCTCTCTCTCTCTTTCTCTCTCTCTCTCTCTCTCTCTCTCTCTCTCTCTCTCTCTCTCTCTCTCTCTTTCTCCCTCTCTCTCTCTCTCTTTCTCATCTTTACATCTTAACATCTCTCCTATGTGCATGTGTCTCTCTCGGCAGCCGGTTTGTCTTAGCATACATTGATCCATTCATCACCCTGTCCAAACATTTCAGCTGGGCAGAAGGGGAGACAGGGGCTGGAATGTGTTACCTGTAAGGGAAAGAGTATGTCCGAGAGTGAGGGAAGCAGCGAGCACGATCGGAGAGGAGACGCGAGGAGTGCGGAAAAACAGACACACTAGTCAAAAACATGGCAGAAAGCATGGCAAGAGTGTGTGTGTGTGTGTGTGTGTGGGGGGGGGGGGGTTTCAACATGTTATTTCATCTTCCTCATATTGCTTTTGATGTTTTAGATTTCAATGGATAATGCTTTCATGCTTCGCCGAAACTTGGGTGCATTTCTCGAAACCATAGTTGCTAACTTCATTAGCTACTTTGTTGTTTGCAATGCAATTTCCTGCTAGCTAACAGCTACGCTTTTGTACAGTATATTCACCAGCCATGCTAAAGGAGCAGTTTTGAATTTGAATTTCAAAAGCAAAAAAGAGCCGGGGGTGATGCAAACAGGGGTGGGGTGAATCAAACAACAAACTTTCTCCCATTCACATTCACACACCAGTGGCAGTGGTTGCCACGCAGGGTACCATCCTGCCACCAGGAGCAACTTGGGGTTAAGTATCTTGCTCAAGGACACATTGATGTGGGTATGTGGGTGGTGGGCTGTGGTGGATATGCACTTGAGTGTTTCTATGTATGTGTGTGTTTATTGTTGGTTTTGTTTTTTGGCGTCATGTGTATGTTGTGTGTATGTGGCAGCTATGTATGTCCAAGACAAATTTCCTTCGGGACTATTAAAAGAATCTTGAATCTTGAATCTTGATGAGGTCGAACCTGCCACCTGCAACGGGTCTCAAACCTGCAGCCTTCGGGTTGCCGAGCTGGTCCTCTACTACCTGAGCCACCACCGCCCCCATCTTCTATTTGTCTTGTTACATTTTGTGGTTTCTTCCTTTATTATTTCTCTCCTTTTTTAATTAACTAATAAAATTAACTTGTATTCCTGTTATTGGTGTCCTATTGCTTTGGTGTGGAGAAAAAGAAAAAGTTTCCCTGCTGTCAAGCAGGCAAAGCAATTTTTGGGGTCTTTTCCCCATTCAGCATCCTGATTGCAAATTAGGTAATGACCTCTGAATTCTGATTTTGCAGGACTGAATTGAATACTGAATATCAATGATGTCGTGCCTAGAGCGCCACAAGGACATGAGCAATAGGCCAGAATGGGAGGAATTGTGCATGCACGTGTGCGTGTGCGTTGGCGCGACGGTGCGTGTAGTATGTTTGAAGGAGTTTGAGACAGGTGTTTACAAGCTCTGAAGAGGAGCGGCCATTTCGGCAGGCCATTACAGAGAGGAGAGTAGAGTAGAGTATCCTGTATTAATCCTCGAAGGGAAATTGAGAGAGAGAGTGGCCCTCCATTCATCAGGCCTAGACTGATAATCTGGCATACAGGGCATTTTCCAGGTGAGCCGACAGTCCTCTGTCGTTTCTTTTCCTCTCTTGTTTTTCTTCTTGGAGACTGGCTCATAATACTCTAAAGATAGGGCAGCCCATTGGTCCATCTTTTAATAATTGGTCCAATCTTAACATAGAGAATCAGGGCTGTGGGAGGGCTGTTTTTTTATTCCCAGGTCAGCCCTTTACTTCTCTTCACTCAGCTCTCCACATGCTACAGGTGGCCCAGCCCAGTGGCAATTAGTGTACCAGTGCAGCAGCAACAAATACCACAACAGACACACAGCTCACAGCGGCCCTCCACTTTGATCACTGTCATGACACAAGCCGATCATGTTAAGGATTTTTACTACAGGACATGTATATAGTATATATGTGTGTGTGTGAGTTTGTGAGTGTGGGTGCGTGTGTGTGTGAGAGAGAGAGAGAGAGAGAGAGAGAGAGAGAGAGAGAGAGAGAGAGAGAGAGAGAGAGAGAGAGAGAGAGAGAGCGAGAGAGCGCATGGGTGGTTCTAGACAGGCTCCAGTGTGGGCCAGGGCCCCTGTAGTGAGAAAAGTGATAATGTCCAGTCATTGTCCACATATGGTTCACTGGGTATAAGCGATTGGGAATGCTGCATACCCCTGACTGGCCTGGGTGAACTGTGTTTGAGGCAAGAATGTGAGCAGAAAGGTAGATGAAGAATATCAGGCACACATATGCAGGAGCGGTTCTAGACAGGGGCCATGGTGGGCCAGGGTGGGCCAGGGTGGGCCAGGGTGGGCCAGGGTGGGCCAGGGTGGGCCAGGGTGGGCCAGGGTGGGCCAGGGTGGGCCAGGGTGGGCCAGGGTGGGCCAGGTTGGGCCAGGGTGGGCCAGGGTGGGCCAGGGCCCCTGTAGATTTCCTCCTGGCCCCTGTTGTGATCCCTTTGCAAAACAGCCAATGACTTAAAATATACTTTTTTGTATATTATATATTCAATCATGACATTAAAATCTCTTTAGCCAATTCATGTGCCCCCCTGAAAAAACAATGGCCCCACCTCGCCACCCTTGGTAATTTTGCTCTGGAACCTCTACTGCATATCTGAGTATAGTGGCACTATGATGTGAGTATGAAATGTTCTGTATTCTAGTAAATGTGCTGTTGAAATGCCAGCAATTACTGTGAGTTTTGAATTCTTGTAAATGTCCTATTGAGATGTTCTTTCAGCAATTACTGCGAGAGCAGACAGCGGGAAAGAGAATGAAAACAGCAAATCCTCGGAATGTCTTGAAGTCCCTTTTTTGTGGTGAAGTCTGAAATGGTTCTGTACTTAGAGATGGAGAGGCACCTCTCTGACAGTGCCTCTGCATCGTTAGACCACAATCACTGACACATGTACTGAACGGGTTTGAAATGCATTAGTCTCGCCGCACAGGCCTGGAAACCACTCCTGCACAGCACCTGCGCATTCCCCTTGCCCAGGGGTGCCCATTTAGGCCCGGGAGTCATGCATGCTGCAGGATATGCGTGCATGGGAAAATTTCATGGCAATTTTTGCGTGCAGGAGAACACCTGACACAATGTACGGCCCGGGTCCATTGCTGGTCCTCCCCCATCTCTCTCTCCCACTCGCTTCTTGTCACCATCTTACCGGGCGAATACACGGGCTGCGACATGAGAGAGGTGAGCGACGGAATTAATTAATTGACTTTGTACTGAGTCGAGCGACAAAAGCAATTCTGGAAACTAGAGGCGATTTGCGCAACGAGAGTGTCAGTTTGTAGTTGAACTCCTGGGAATGTCATGCAAATGAGCTATGACGCGGTTCGGCGACAAACAACCACCAATGACTGTATAGGGGTCAGTGACCACAGCCGATGGGAATGTTGGAATGCTTGTGTTCTGCTTTCAACGGACTCTAGTCGCTTCAATCGCTTATATCGCTCTCGGCTGCACAGAAGCGATTCTCTGTCACTTCAATCGCGTCACGGCTGGTCAATTCACCCGGTAAGACTGTCCTAATAAAGGCATAAAAGCCCCTAAAATATCCTAAAAATACCCATGTACAGTACACATTGATTGCAGCATTTGAATGACCTGCCATAACCACACGTTTTGTGTGTGTGTGTGTGTGTGTGTGTGTGTGTGTGTGTGTGTGTGTGTGTGTGTGTGTGTGTGTGTGTGTGTGTGTGTGTGTGTGTCCTATAAACATATCAATATGTCTACCACCAATTATGCCAGATGGCAGTGGTGGACTCGTTTTGTATAACTATGTATGTATATATGTTTTTATGCACATGACAGCGTAATGGAAAAACTGTGTCAGTGTATAACATCGTTATTACATATATGTTATAATGGAATTCACAAGTCAGCATGTCTTTTAGTGTATAAACATGACGTTTTTAACGCACTTCTCATATGTCTGATATTAATATAGATATGAAAAATATGTATGATTTAGTACTGCACAATATGTGACTGACCAAATCAAATGTACCATTTGTAGATTCTGTTTATATGCAGTTGCTGGGTAGCGAAAGGTTGAGGAAAGTTTGTTTGCTAAAACAAATACAATTCTTTTGTTTATTTGGTTATGTTTTATTGAACACATGTGACTTATTCCGGGGTACACCAAACTGCTCCAGGCTACACTTGCTTTGTGAGCACACTTCTCACCAGTGCAGTGCCCAGCTAGTAGGCCAGAGATTGTGAGCTTGAGGAATTTTATATGCGTAAAAAATGTGCCTCCTCTGCTTGCCGGAGGTGATTAATGATTGCTTAAATTTAGCTTGTGTGGAGAGGGCTGTGCAGTTAGCTTGTGCGGAGAGGGTTGTGTTATTGTGGTATGTCATTAGCAAACACATCTGAAACTGCTGATGGGGCTCTACTAGCTAGCTTTATGCCAGCAGACCAAACATTGATGCCAAGAAAAGGCAGCGTTACTTCAACAAAAAGACAGACCACTTTTTTTACAACTCAAAACACACAGACGGACACACGCACGCAGGCACGCAGGCACGAGCGCACGCTTACACACACACACACACACACACACACACACACACACACACACACACACACACACACACACACACACACACACACACACACACACACACACACACCACACCCCCGTGACCACTCAAAGTGGTACATGTTTTTCATGTCCGTGTTTTCCATAAGCCAAATGCACACTTTGAGCTGCTCCATCAAAGCAGGGAGTTTGAGATTTCATATCAGATCTGGCAGTTGCTGTAAACCTTATACCAAACCCGAGGTTGCACTGACAGTATGTTCATTCCACATTGTTCTTTTAGTTGGCCTGTTTGTTGCCATGTTGACTTTGTTTTTCTTATGTACATATTTCTTGCATGCCAGGCACCAGTGGTTCCCAAAGTGGGGGTCGGGACCCCTAGTGGGGTCACGGAGGTACAGAAGGGGGGTCGCGGACAAAAGGGCCATTGCATAAAACCAGGAAATCCACAGCCAATTGAATTCCATAATTTAGTTAGTAATAGTATTCACTTGTATGGCTAATTGATATAGGCCTATTTTGTTGTCCTGTGGATTTCTAGCAATGTCAGTGGGCAAACTATTAATGGAAAATCTAGCAATATTAATGGACAAAAAATTGCACTGGCTAGGCTAAGACTATGGTGTATGGGTGAGGTCATGGAAATATTCCAAAGTCCAAAAAGGGGGTCCCTGCTGAAAAAGTTTGGTAACCACCGCCATACACAATACATTTGCTGGTAATACTATAAAATTGTGTACAGCTTTTGATGGTGGGGCACCCTTCCACTCATTCCATTGACATGAAAGCCAAAGTAAAAAGGCAAGGCCACAACAGAAACTATAGACTGATTTACGAGGCAGATTTGACAAACCGATTCTCTGTGGAGCGATGTCTAATCATTTTTCATAAAACTTGATCTTTACACATCAGTTAGGACCAGAAATAGCAATAATGAGCGGCACAAACAAGCTCCTTTTCCCTTTGTTTAGCACAGTGGGATAAATTCCTGGGGCTTTTTCTGTTTTTCATAACCAATGCGAGCCGACTGAATTTTTTGGACTCAATTTGAACATATTTTGTAACCACTGCTTTCTTTTGAGTATTTACGTCTCTTCTCAGTTAAATAAATGTAAGTGGTCAGGTCCACTTTTTTTCTTTGGAGAAAACAGGGAATGCTTTAGAGTGAGTGCTTTGCAGAATTGCAACAAAAAGTTGTAAAGAGTGTGAGAGGTGTAGCCAAGGGCGTAACTTTATGCTGACAATTGGGGGGGTCAAGATTTCCATCTAAATGAATTAAATGGCTAAACAGTTTTCTTCAGTATTTGCATGTACAGTTATGTATGTTACCTGGTCATTTGTGCCTCCTGCGCTGTCTCTCTCTGTACTCTCTCTCCCTGTTTTTGGTCATCTGATTCTCCTTCGCCTCGTTCTCTCCCTCTGTCTTCAACTGATGCACTTCCTCCATCACCTACTTTCTGTTGCTCAACTGCTACATCTCCTCCGTTGCTCTGACACCTTCATACTCTTTCTCTTGAACTGGTTCACCTCCTTTGTCACCTCCTTCTCTCTCCCTCTCATCTGTGCTTCCTCGTCTCTCTCTCTGGACACCCGTCTCTCTCTCATCACCTGTACCTCCTTGGCCTTGGATCTCTCTTTGGTGACCTGCACAATCAAGTTCTTGAACCTGATATAAAAAAAACTCAGTTAATGTTCAAATGGCTTGGCAGCAAACTCAAATCAGAGTTTTAGAGAATGCATTTTCCCAATCAGGCTAAAGTCAAGCTGTCAGAAAATCTCCATTTGTAATGTGGCATATAGCAATAAAGTAAAGATGAGTTAATTAATTAAAAACATTCCTACCCTTTGCTTAGTAATTCATATGATCAGAAGAAAGCTACAGTCAGAGATGGTTGATAAAATCTTTGATGCAGTGCCAAATATGAATGACATATCCCAACCATCAATCACTAATCAGGATGCTGCACAAATAGGATCTCTTGTCTGTTGTTCGCCATGTTGTTAATCATATGATCAGAAGAAAGTTGCTGTGGTAGAAATTAAAGTAGCCTGCTGGATAATATCCCATACCCATTATTTATACAATTGACTGTTGTTTTTTTTAATAACTAAATATACAGTGGCGACTGGCGACAAAAATATTGAGAGGACCTACTCTGTCTCACTCCAAGCACAGCCACGCACAGTGTCACGCGAGGAAGGAACCCCTTATCTCCCCAACCCTCTCTCGTGTCTCTCTCTTCAATACTTCACTGGCGAAACAAACTGTAATCGCTTGGCTGTTGTCAACAAATGCGATTTTGAAAACAAAATATAATGCCACAATACATCTTATTTAAAATGGATGTGTTTACTATTGATGTCAAAAAACTTACAGGCATTTTGGTTCAGCTGCATTGAACAAGCTTCTCATTTGAAGTGGATACTATCATAGGAAATCACGCAGGCAACTGGACAGGGGGTAACCAAAAACTACTTATATGACGTGAAATAATACAAACAGACGTCCGATTGCTAGGGTTTCACAAAATGTGTTGGTTTGAGGGAGTAAATATCCCAAGTGCTAGCCATCAACGAAGTCCAAAATAGCCAGCCACGTCCAGTGTTATTGAACTAGCTGTCTGTCGTAACCTAGTATAAAATAGCTAACTAACTGACAGGCAGAAAGGCAGTGGTGCACTATAGGTTCTCAAAACGCTCGGAAATAATGTATCTTATGCCAAAGACACATCCACGTATGATCATGTGGCAATAGCAAGTTAAAAGTAGAAAAAAAACAATTGCTCAATACTTGGTAAAGCTGATCGCTAATCAGTTTGAATTTGGGATAGTGGAGAAGAGGATTACCCATTGACAGTACTGTCAATGGTACGTACTACGTACACAACTAACGCAGATTTGGGAAATACCAAGGGGGGCGGGGGGGGGGGGGGGGGGGGGGGGGGGGGGGGTTACATTACAACATGATTAAACATAACTGAACGAAACTATTTTTCACTATTTTACATAAAATACAGGCCATCACGGACTATAAGCCCGCACCACGAAGCTGTGACAACAACACCTCTCTGCTAAACGACCTGAACAGTTTCTTTGCCCGTTTTGAAGCACAAAATGACACTCATCCACAGAAAACTCCCCCCCCTCCCCCATGATCAACCCCTGTACCTGTCCTCTGCCAGTGTGAAGAGGACACTGGCCACCATCAACCCACGCAAAGCAGCTGGCCCAGACAACATACCTGGCCGAGTGTTGAAGGATTGTGCAGAAGAGCTGAAGGATGTCTTCACAGACATCTTTAACATCTCTCTGGAGCAAGCAGTCATCCCATCACTTTTCAAAGCTGCTACCATCATACCCGTGCCGAAGAAATCATCACCATCATGCTTCAATGACTACCGTCCTGTAGCACTGACGCCCATAATCATGAAGTGCTTCGAACGGCTAGTCCTGTCACACATCAAAGCCACCCTACCCCCCACCCTGGACCCCTACCAGTTCGCATACCGAGCCAAGCGATCCACGGAGGATGCAATCTGCTCTGCCCTCCATCCAGCCCTCACCCACTTGGACAATAAAGACTCATATGTGAGAATGCTGTTCATTGACTTCAGCTCAGCATTCAATACCATAATACCACAACAACTCATCAGAAAACTGGACAAACTAGGTTTCAGCACCTCCCTCTGCAACTGGCTGCTGGACTTCCTGATGCAGAGACCACAAGCAGTACGGGTAGGGAATAACACCTCAAGCACCCTGACCCTGAGCACGGGGGCTCCGCAAGGTTGTGTTCTCAGCCCCCTGCTGTTCACGCTGCTGACACATGACTGCACAACGACCCACAGCACTAACCATCTAGTGAAGTTTGCGGATGATACAACACTGGTGGGCCTCATCACTAAGGGCGATGAGACCCACTACAGAGAAGAAGTAGACCTGCTGGCCAGATGGTGCAAAGACAACAACCTCCTGCTGAATGTCAACAAGACCAAGGAGATTGTTGTCAACTTTCAGAGGGTCCAAAAACAACTGCCACCACTGACCATCGACGGTGATGCTGTGGAGAGAGTGAGCAGCACCAAGTTCCTTGGAGTGCACATCAGCGACGACCTCTCTTGGACCACCAACACTACATCACTGGCGAAGAAGGCCCATCAGCGTCTCTACTTCTTGCGCAAACTAAAGAAGGCAAGTGCTGCACCCTCCATCATGACAACATTCTACAGAGGAACCATAGAGAGCGTCGTGTCCAGCTGCATCACAGTGTGGGGAGGAAGCTGCACGGAGAAAAACAGGAAGACACTCCAGCGTGTTGTGAACACAGCGAAGAAGATCATTGGAGTACCACTCCCCTCCCTGCAGGACATTTACACCGCACGCCTCACCCGAAAAGCACTGATGATCATCAAAGACACAAGCCACCCTGCACACAAACTGTTCAGCCTCCTGCCCTCTGGAAAGAGGTACAGGCGCCTCCGTTCCCGTACCACCAGGCTTGCAAGCAGCACGATGCATCAAGCAATCAAGATACTGAACACTCAACCCACTCTCCCTTCACTGTCAGCCTCTAGCCAGCCAGGCCACTGACAACGCTCCCCCCCCTCATCCCCACCACCATATCTGCGACTGAACATTCCACCTGCACTACTACATCTGTGACTGAACTTTCAACCTGCACTAACTCAAAACATACACATGCACACACACACACACACACACACACACACACACACACACACACACACACACACACACACACACACACACACACACACACACACACACACACAAGCACACTGCACTTTCTGCACTAAACCCAAACATACACACACTGACACACAACTCATACTCACACACATACACACACACACACACACACACACACACACACACACACATACACAGGTACACACACACAGACGCACACCGCACTTTCTACCTGCACTAAACACACACACACACACACACACACACACACACACACACACACACACACACACACACACACACGCACGCACACACGCACACAAAACACATACAAACACACACACACACATACTGCTGCTGGTGTATTTAATAAAAACCTTTTTTTAATTATTTATTTCTTCAAATGCTACTATTACTATGTCAGAACGCTATAAAGGACTTTTAGAAAAAAGAACAACAAAATACCTCCTCTTAATGTATGTTCTCTACAAGTCTTCTGTTGTCCAGTCTTGCACTTTAAATGTCTGTATGAGCAATGTCTACGTCCATACTGTCTATGTCCATGTATGAGTACTGTCTATGTCTATACTGTCTATGTCCTTACCTAGATTAGTCTATGTCTGCATGGGAGAGCAAGAAACGCAATTTCAAATTCTTTGTATGACCAGTGCATGTAAAGAAATTGACAATAAACTTGACTTGACTTGAAAAATAAAATGGGTAAAGTTGTTCATGCAAGACAAGTACTGTAATTATATAGGGGGGTTGTACAATTATATAAGGGGGGTTATATTGTCAGGGTTTGAAGTCTGGGGGGGTCAAAACCCCCGTAACCCCCGTGGAAATTACGCCCATGGGTGTAGCAGTGGCTTTGCTTCACTGCATTGGGATTACTGCACTACTTATAGGTTAGGTTTAGTGTAGTGATGTTTGTGAACGAGCCGATTCTTTTGAACGACTCCCAGAAGTGAACGATGGGAACCGGATCACAGCTGGGGGAGCCACTCTAACGTTTTTTTCTGTGTACATTTTTCATTAATTTTAAGCACCTAACCTTGACATGAGTACTGTAATCTGGGAAAAAACACAATTATCTGCCTCAAAGAAGCAGGAGGACAATCAGTTGTTGTTTGGACAAAATATAGAGGTGGAGTCATAATATTACATTCTAAACACTGAATAACTATTTGAAAAATTGTTCAAAAGATTTTTTTGAACGGCCCTTTGAAAGGAACAAGCCACTATGATGCGGATCCCGTCAAAGAGCCATAAATCCCATCTGTAGTTAAGTCCTGCCGTGGCCAACCGGTGGGGCACTGGCCTGCCATGGCGGCTAACCCGAGTTCAATTCCCAGCCCGGGTCCTTTGCCGACCCCTCCCCATCTCTCTCCCAATTCGCTTCCTGTCCACCTCTCACACTGTCCTATCAAATAAAGTCGAAAAAAAAGAAAAAAAAAACATTAAAAAAATCCCATCTGTAGTTAGGTATCAGGGGCTCTGTGGCTCTTCTCCTTCTTTCCCTTTCTTTCCCTCACTCTCTTTCCATTTACCTACTTGTCTAAAAATGTCCTCTGAGTCTTTTTTTTTTTTTAAACTGTTCACTCAAAACACCAATCGAGAAACCTTTGGTCGATTTGGCAGGTCCCGGTTGCAATAAGTGCGGTGTCAGATTGTGTGCATACTTCTGTCAAATTGAGAAAGTGTACCCACACTCCCCCAAGCCCTGGTAGTCAAACATCCTGATTGCAGCCAACCAATGTGATGTTAGAATTAAAATATTTCATTCTGCGAAAAGTGCTTCGACGCTGCGTTGCCAAACTTTATGTGTCTGCTTCACATCAGGCTTAATTCAAACAAACACAAATGGTTTCATTTCTGCAGAGTGAGGCCGGAAAAACTGCATCTGCAGACTCACTACCGGTGCAAATGGGCGCGAACGCAGCCAACTCACTCTCTCTCCTTTGTGCTCCCGTCCCGTTCTCCACAATGTCTGGTGTAGTTTAAGGTAGAATCACCGATCCCTCACACTGTGGATGCATATCGTACGGCATGTTGCAGCCAGGTACGAAACATGAAAAGTTAAACACACTTTTTCATATGTATGCTAGGCTATTATAAATCTGAAAATTGATTTGTAATTTAGAACATTACAGTATACGATTTACCAATATTAAATGTAGGCCTAGATTGCGTTTATGTGCAGTTGTGCAAAAGATGTATAAGGTTAAAGGTAGTTCATTTGAATTGTGAAAAGTTACTTTATCAGTACCAGTGGGTTTTTTAAGTGGTTAAGATTAGGTTACTGTAACACTTTTGGTATGCTTTTACTTACTTGCCTCATCTTGTAAAAAGTATTGTCTCTCTTTTTATTGTGTTACTATGTTGTATTGTACTGTACAGTCATGAGAGATGAACACGGCGTGGCCCTTTAATCCAGGGTTCCGCACATACCACACTGTAGGTCATAAAACTTAACTCCTCTGGCTTTTGCAACCGTCATTAATGTCCTGCTAGGCTGCTACAGATGCCTCCACGCAAAGCTGCTTTTATTAAACCTGTTTGTAGCCTTTCATTTGGTTGATTTGTGTGGCCATCTTTTCTTGTTTTTTCCTTTTTATAGTTTTTTTTGTTTTAGTTTAGATCAGACTGTGGTATGCCTGCTTCCATGCATCATTAAAAAACATCAAAAGCATTAGAGAGGGATAAGTAAGAGGTTTGTGTCTTCATTGTTCAAAAAATAAATCTATATTTAAATTTCATATGAACTTGTGCCTAAAATAAAAAAAATACATGCTTGTTTACAGATAGCATTAAAAACTACAGTTGAGCTGATTCAAGTAATCAAACTTAGGTTATATAGTATTACATTTTAAAAGGATGTTCTGGATTTTACAAAATTGTTGTTTGATATGGATGACTAAACTTCTGGAAACATTCCTGGTAAAAATTGTCTGAATTTCCTAGAACTCAAGCGCTCAGTATAATAAAAAGACATGTATCAGGGAAAATGAGACAAAGTTGTTGGATTCATTTTAGCAAACTTTTCACCACAATGAGGACGAGAGAAGAGCACATAATGTTCCCATGACGAAAACCTAACCAGGTTAAGAACACCAGAGGAAGAAAATGGCAATAGAGACTCTTTGGAGCTCAGAAAGATTCAGTGACCACAAGTTGCATGCCTAGATTTGATTGAAATGAAGGAGCAGGCTCTATTTAAAATTGCAGTGGTACCTATTCTGTGCATATTATGGTACACAGCACAGCGTGTGGTACCTGAATTGTTTCAAAGGACATCCAACATCCAACTCTTCTCCAGCTGCCAGATCAAAGCTGTGAGTCAGAAAAAGAAAAAGTCCTAGAGACCAAAAGCCTTTAAAAGACCTTTCAGTGGTGAGTAAACCACAACACAGTCTCACCCCAAGTTGGCAATTTCTGACTACCTTTGACCAGACTGCAATTTTTGACGTCTTGGGTATACCGGTACTTTCCACGTCACATGTTGACTACGTGGCCTTAACCTAAACCTATCCCTAAACCTAACCTCAATGACGTCATGCTGCCACAAGGGGGTCGCCTTTGAGGAGGAAGGCATGTTTTCACTCCAAAGGCATACCTCAGACGTCAAAAATGGCAATCTGGTCAAGTGAACCATTACCTGGCTCTTGCCCGACCTGTAGTTCTGCGCAGCTTCGTGAGCTCCACTACTAGGTCTGGGAGAGCATGCGTTGGCTCCGCCTTCAGAAAGCATGGCTTTATCCATCATTCTGTCCGTCCTCGCCACCAACAAAGTCCCTCAAAAACTTTTTCTGTCCTTTCATCAATACAGTCTATAATATGTCTTGTGACTTCTGTGATTGATATTGAAGCAATAAATGCTCCGATTATGACTGGACCTCCTAGACCTCCGTGTGTGTTGGAGCTCCACCAAGGGGCTCTAGAGCTACACACGCACACAGAGGTCTGGTGAGAACCAGACTAGGTGAACCACAGCTCACTCTCAAGATTCAAGAGCTTTATTGACAGGAAGGCAGCGGAATTGTGTGTGCAGCAGCAGCAACAGCATTGCACATTTGATTTCCACTTTAAAGTGCTATTATAAGATTGAATGTGCTACCAGTCCTCATAAATAGCTAAAGCTCCCTGTTCCCACAAATAACCGGAGAAAAATGCCAAGAAATTTGCTAGTATAAACATTTAACTAATCTATCTCTCTGTCTGTCTGTTTGTCTGTCTGTCTGTCTGTCTGTCTCTCTCTCTCTCTCTCTCTCTCTGACTGGCCGAGGGTTTTGGGTTTTGGGTAAACGTTGCGTCATCCTCCAAAATCATTCCCAAAGACAAAACAGAGTTGCTTGATTGAGAAGCAGCCATGCTTCACTGTTTGACAGACAAGCCTCGGGTGCAAAGGGCCTAGGCTTAGGCCTATACAACAGAACACCGGCCCCTTGGAAAGTCAAGTTTTCATCCTCCTGCGCTCATAAGCACAAATTAATCTTCCACATCTGAGATGCTCCGGTGACTTTCCTTCTCACGTTGAACACTGGCCTCTGTCAGAGGAGCACACAGATGTGTATGCGTACGCACGCACACACGCAGGCGCGCACATGCACGCACGCACACACGCACACACAGGCACGCACGCGTGCACGCGCGCACACACACACAGACACACACACGCACACACACACACACACACACACACACACACACACACACACAGAGGCACGCACGCGCGCACACACACACGCACACACACAAGCAGGCATGCACTCACACACATGCACACATACACACAGAGACACAGACACAGACACACACACACACACACACACACACACATACACACACACACACACACACAGACACACACACACACACACACACACACACACACACACACACACACACACACACACACACACACACACACACACACACACACACACACACACACACACACACACACACAATGTCTGGAGATTATGGCAGTAAAGCAGGGTTATCTCCAGCGCTCTTACCCATCCGTATACAGGGCGCAAAATCTGCGTTCCTCTGCGCAGCTTGCTTTGACACGGCTTTTTCCAGGCATGTCTGGATTTGGGATCTTACAGTAGGTGCTCTCTCCTTTTTCAAACAATGGACATCTTGTTTAGTGTTTTGTGTGCCCTTCCCTTGCCCCAGCCCCAGCCCCAGTCCCTGACCCTCCCCCCCCCCCCCCCCTGGATATAGGTGCTGTGCGGCTGTGGAGTACTGTAAGCACACGTGGGGGGTGATTTGTTTTTCATCCTTTACATTTTGGGTGTGCACCACTTGTACAGGAGAGAGTTAGAGAGAGAGAGAGAGAGAGAGAGAGAGAGAGAGAGAGAGAGAGAGAGAGAGAGAGAGAGAGATGAGAAACATGACACTGCAAAGAGCAACACATTCCACACATTCCAAAAGAAGGGAGGAGAGGTGCAATGAAGAAAGAGATGAGGAAAGAGAGAGTGAGAAACAGGGAGAGTGTGAAGGAGGGAGGGAGGGAAGTAGAGGATGGGTGGTGAGAAGAGAAAGAGAGGAGTGAAAAACAGGGAGAGCATGAAGGAGGAAGATCGTGAAGGAGGGAGGGAGGGAGGTATAGAGGATGGGTGGTGAGAAGTGAAAGAGAGGAGTGAGAGGTGTTGAGACCCCCCCATAAAGCAAACACCTTCTCTCCACACCTGCGGCCCCCTCTGCTCAGGGCATCCCTCCAAGGCGGGGCAGGTCACTCGGTTGCCGGGGCGACCGTCTCCAGGGCGCTGCTGTGGCGGGGGGAAACAGTGCTGCGTTTCTTCGTCATGTGTCAGACAGGGCGTCAACACGTCCCCATCATCGTCACCGGGGTTATTATGGTAACTATTTATAGAGTTGCCCTGAATGTCAGATGGGTAATTAAGACTCTACACATGCACGCACGCTCGCACGCAGGCTCTCACGGACGCAAGCACGTACGCACGCACGCACGCACGCACACACACACACACACACGCGCGCGCGCACACACGCACACACACACACACACACCCACACACACACGCGCACACACACACACACACACACACACACACACACACACACACACACACACACACACACACACACTCAGCCCGGTCATCAGCACCACCTCCGTGCCACACACACACACACACACACACAGGAACAGCTGGCTTCCAAGCGCACCTCCGTCCTCCGTCCCCTTTGCTGAACTCCACGAGTCAAAAGTTCACCGTGCCAAAGTTCATGCAAAATAACCCCCACACTTAGCTGCTTAGAATGCTTACAGTACAAGGGCGCATTTCTCGAAACCATAGTTGCTAACTATGTCAGCTACTTTGTCGTTAGCAATGCAATTTCCCATTGGCAACCACCCAAGTTGCTAACTGGCGAACAACTATGCATTTGAGAAATGCACCCCAGTACTGCATAACAATGACACATGCCAGCAATGCACACACAGCCAGCCATCCAGAAATCTGGGAATGGTGTTGAGTGGGGAAATATTGTTTTTGTTTCTGTCTCTCGTTTCTCTTCGTCGGAGGGTTGAGTGACTAATTAATGTGGAGGGGGCAAATAAGCATAGGAGGAGGGGGAGAGGAGGATAGGAGGAGGAGAGGAGGAGGAGGAGGAGGAGGAGGAGAGGAGAGGAGAGGAGAGGGGATGAGGAGGAGAGGAGAGGAGATGAGGAGAGGAGAGGAGAGGAGAGGAGGATAGGAGGAGGAGAGGAGGAGGAGAGGAGGAGGAGAGGAGAGGAGGAGAGGAGGGGAGGAGGAGACGAGGAGAGTAGAGGAGGAGGAGGAGAGGAGAGGAGAGCAGAGGAGGAGGAGGAGGAGGAGGAGAGGAGAGCAGGGGAGGAGGAGGAGGAGAGGAGGAGGAGGAGAGGAGGAGAGGAGGAGGAGAGTAGAGGAGAGCAGAGGAGGAGAGGAGGAGGAGAAGGAGGAGAGGGGGGGAGGAGGAGAGGAGAAGGAGAGGAGGAGCAAAGGAGGCCCGGGATGATGGAAAAACAGCTCGTTCATCTTTTCCTGGCATTTGGGAGTCGGTCGGACGGATGGACATGCTATGGAGGCGATTGGCTAAGTCACCAGTTCGGTCAGGGAGAGGGTGAGAAACGAATAGCTGAGGAGACGCGCTACCGTAGCATTTCTGAAAGGGTCAGCCCCTCAGGGGGCGTTGGGAATGCCTAGAGGGGCGTTGAGAAGGATGCATCTGAGTTGGGGCAGGGTCTAGTCCCTATTGGCGAGCATTAGTCTTTTTTTTTCAATATTAAGGGGGACGTTGGCAGACTTATGATTAGGTCAAGGGGGGTGTTGGGAGGCTTATGATGAGGTCAAGGGGGGCGTGTGTTCAAAAAAGGTTGAGAACCACTGCTCTACCGGAGAGGTTGAGAAGCTAATTAGTCTGGAGGGGGCAAATGAGGAGGAGAGGAGGAGGAGGAGGATAGGAGAGGAGAGGAGAGGAGAGAAGAGGGGGAGAGGAGAGGAGAGGAGA
>NC_085861.1:11412074-11414574 GCF_034702125.1 Engraulis encrasicolus
ACATCCAGAATGCCCCTTCACTTGCCATGTTTAAGCAACACCTTAAGACACAGCTCTTCCTGGAGGCTTATGGCTGCTAGTTCCACAAGCACTTTCACTTACATGCATTCACACACATGCTCACACACTGACGCACACACACACTCACACTTTCCTACACAATACTCTGTGAAGCGACCTTGGGTGTTTTGAAAGGCGCTATATAAAACGAAAGTATTATTATTATTATTATTATTATTATTATTATTATTATTATTATTATTATTATTATTATTATGTAATTGAGTGTCTTCAGTAAAGAGCGCACCAGCCCAACTCCACAGAGGCTATGATACATTTCAGATCCATCATAATCATCAAAGAGAATGCACTAGGAAACAAATGGTTCATCCTGATATAACATAAAACAAATTTGGAAAACAAAGAAAAACAAGAACATTCTCTCTTAGAAGGACACAGAGTAGAAATGGTTGGTTCACCTTGAAATTCAGGGTTCAATGTGAAGCTATCATAATCTCACACATAACAATACATTCTTCTGTTTATCACCTAAACTTCTCGTGCTTCTCACACAGTTGTACTGTGCTTGGCACACACGTACAGTATAAAATAGTATGCTCACATGAACACAAACACATATGCTGACATACCGAAGTTCAAACAAGCACACACTCACTCATTTGATTAAATCCACCCAAACCTGACACACACACACACACGCACATGCACGCACACACACACGCACACGCACACGCACGCTGACACACACACACACACACACACACACACACACACACACACACACACACACACACACACACACACACACACACACACACACACACACACACACACACACACACACACACACACACACACACACACACACACAACTCTTGGATCCCTCATCTGTTTTCAATGAGGAGACGTTGTGATTGTTGAACTTGTGGAGGGGCTGTCCTGCAGAACCCGTCGCCCCCCTCCTCCTCCCCAACCCCTCCTGTCTACTACATGGAGGGGCTGTCCTACAGAGTGATCTTTCTCTCCAGCTCCCTCTCACCACCACGACCACCACCACCACCATCATGGCATGTCCTCCCCTCTCCCAGTCTACATAAACAGGAAAAAAGAGACTTGTGACCAGACGTAGGGGCTGGGTTAGGCTACACGGGGCTGGGTTGTGCTACCCCCACTACATACACGCACACACACACACCCACACACACATCCTTTCACATTAAAACATGCCAGTGTCAACATAACTCTTAAAGAGTTGAAATAAACTCTTTCAGAAAATATTTGGTTTCAATTAGAGATGTGGCCGATCCGATACTGTATCGGTATCGGGTTCAGATATCAGCATAATTCAGAGATCAGCTCAGATCCCAAAGTTTCCGATACTGACATTGAGCCAGGTGTAATGTTAATTTGAAATCATTACACTTGCATATTAGTTTTCAGGCTGGGATTGTAACTTTTTTACTTGTTACTTTTTACTTTTTATTTGGTTTCCTGTTCTTCTGACTTCCTTTTCTGACCATATAGGCTACTTGGGCCTACCTCAAGTTGAAATCCATGCATATTAGACAGGTCATCAGCTGGGAAAATTAGGCCTTTCGTCCTACCACACTTTTCTCTGTGGATTACTGACCAGAAGGCCTATTGGAAGAAATTAAAACATGGGGCCACGTCAATTTTTGCTCAGAATTCAATATGGCCACCATTTTCCAAAATTACTTGTTTTCATGCATTATTACATTGTACTATAAGGTGATATTCATGAACGATTAACTACTTCCAGCACTATTCTGTCCTATTTCCTTACATACATGTTTACAAAGGTTGACTAAACTAAAACAAATGAAAATAAAGTTGGCCACCTTGCAATATCCAAAGGAAAGTGCTTAAAATTATGATTGAAATGCACATACAGAGTTTATGGCTGGGAAAATTAGGACTATTGTCCTCTCAGGGTTTTCACAGTGGATTGCAGACCAGAAGGCCTATTGAAAAAGATTAAAACTTGGGGCCATCTATGTTTTTCAGAATGGCAGACTTTCACACATTTTTCTCAATACTGTAAGGCCATAATTATCAATAAAGATTACCTATTTTTCAGTCAGTTAAATTGTCCTATTTTCTTACAGACGTGAGTATAAAGTTTGTCTAGAAAAAGGCATAAATATATATATCTTGCCACTTTGAAATATGTATACATGTATGTAAGTTAATCGTTCATGAATATCACCTTATAGTACAATGTAATAATGCATGAAAACAAGTAATTTTGGAAAATGGTGGCCATACTGAATTCTGAGCAAAAATTGACGTGGCCCCATGTTTTAATTTCTTCCAATAGGCCTTCTGGTCAGTAATCCACAGAGAAAAGTGCGGTAGGACGAAAGGCCTAATTTTCCCAGCTGATGACCTGTCTATATATATGTGGTTTTGGTATTGGATCGGGGTAGTATCGGTATCGGCAGATATCCAAATTTAGATA
>NC_085861.1:11419574-11439574 GCF_034702125.1 Engraulis encrasicolus
TCCCACACTCCAACAGCCCTGCCTCACTCAGACGGGTTGCCAGATTAGTCAATTTCCTGCCCAATTTTGCTGATGTTTAGAGTGACCATCTGCGGGTTAAAAAAACCCACATACGGATATTGGTTGGGGTTTTCTGTACATTTATGGCTATAGTAATCATTAGAATTAAGTTTAAAATAAGCAGGATTTAATGCCTACTGGCATTTTTCACCGGGCTGGAAATCATATGTCACATCTGGCAACCCGGTTGCTCACTCAGAGTCCAATGTCACCACTTGAGCTTCAGATGTTGCCGATGAATGCCTGGGTCATCCTGCTAGAACCAAAACAGTCCCCTCTCCACCCCCCACAGGCGTGCACAAATAGGGATGAGGTGGTGCAAAAGCACCTTCCCATTTGCCCTACTGGACAAAAGTGCCCTGTTTGAATGGTCTTCTTTGGACATCTTTTTTCTCACAATGTACTGTGGTCCATGTTGATAAGATCATCTACTGTACAAGTGCTTGATGATCAAAAGCATGTGACAGTAATGCACACTCCAACCCCCACCCCCACCGATCTCACAACAGGACAGATTGAGAAAATTTGGTCTTGTGTAGCCTATATTTTCTCAAACAACGCATGTCTCAGCCAATTGTTTCCAAAGGAAACATTTGGTGTTAGTGATGAATGTCTTCCATTCAAATTGTTAGATCTGATTAAAATATAATATTAAAAGATCTGATCAGTGTCAGTGTCTGCAGTAGGCTACCATAGCAATCAAAACAGTAGTGGGCACATAATAACAAAACAGTCAGTAGGCCTAATAGTTGTAATATGTACATTCACACAGTAACTTGAAAGTCATTCTTTTCAGATGCATTTAATCGTGTATATTTGTGTGTGTGTGTGTGTGTGTGTGTGTGTGTGTGTGTGTGTGTGTGTGTGTGTGTGTGTGTGTGTGTGCGTGTGCGTGTGTGTTTGTACTGCGCTTCATGTTTGACATAGAAATGACTACATTACACACGTGTTCCCAGAATATGCTGGACGCCATTGCAGATGGAGCCAAAGAGGAGCCAATATAGCTGTGCATGTAATGACAGTGCGCTGGAGAGCTGCGACCCAGCACGAGTGCTCTCCTGTCAGATGTAATCAGTCGATGGCGTATAATAATGCTTGCAGGGCCACTGACAGCTTTTTCTGGACCCGGGACAAAGTCATCTGAAAGGGCCCCCTATCCATTACATACAATGTAATGGGGACCCAATTCTGGGCCCTCTATGTCCCTGGGCCTGAGATAACATACCTCTTTGTCCCTCCCCTGTCGGCAGGCCTGAATGCTTGTGGATATGGTGCGGGTCGAAGGGACTGTGGAAGGACTGGAGGGTGGGGGGGACAAGAGCACCAAACGGGGGCAAGGTCATCTTAAACGACTTTGACAGATGCAATTAGTAAAGCTCGATTTGTCCCAAAACACTGTCAACACCAGTTGTCAGCCCTAACAGGGATGCGCCACCATGAAACACGAGTCTGAACTCCTCAAGACAACTCCTTGTCAGGTTATGATTCCAGATTCAAGATTCAAGATTCAAGATATGTTTTATTACATCATTACATTACATTAGGTTTGAGGCCTGTATAAAAGAATAAAATTATTGTGTTTTTTTCTCCTCAAAAAGAAGGGTTGGAAAAAGTGCAATAGATAGTGCCTTGTGGTTTTCAGCATGAGTTCAGCAATCTAATCTGATGTCACCTACTGTGGAAACGTGACCTTCAGATGAAGCCACATCATCACAGTAAATGTCACTTCAGAATGTTTCAGGAGGTAAAGGTAAATTAATTTTTAAAAACTTAATTTATATTGTTGTAATTTGGAGTGATCGGCTGCTGTAATGTAGGGTGCATTCAGGTAATTTGGGCCACTTTTCGGCAAATTCAGAAAGACTGATGAAATGAGGAAGAACATCAATACATTACCCAAACTTAAGTTTGATTGCGTAAAGTGACTCATAATCTTCCATTTCATGACAAAAAACAAGATGATTAATGTAAAAATTATACATTTTTAAAAGTTTTAGTGACAGGTGTGTCATCCTGGATGGAAAAAAATGGGCCACCTATTCAGGTAAAATGGGCCACCTATTCATTCCAATGGTAAAACTAAGAATTGCACAAAAGAAAAACAAAATTAGTGATGATTTTAATATTCCTCCATTGTTTTTCAACACATCTGTTTCCAAAAAAGATATCACAACTTCATTAAAAGAGCTCCCCTGACACCTCCATCTTCAATAATAGTCACATTGTTTTTGTAGAAAATACAGCTCCAGGCCTTTTTATTAGAATACCATGAAAAAGTTGATTTCCATAATTCCATCAATAATGTTAAACTGTCATGGATTGTAGATTCATGGCCCAGTTTTTTAACTATTCCAATCATTAAATTGTTTATGTTTACACATTTTGGTCTTCCAGCTCAAAAAAAACATGAATTGGGGAATTCGCATCATTAGAATATTGTAATAAAATCACAATTTTCTTCATCAAAATTTGTTTCACATCAGTGCACATCAAATCAGTTGAACTTTGGTACTTTCTACACAACATGCAATGTTCAATACTTGGTTAGGACTCTCTCTGTCTTAATATTATTAATAATAACGGCCATGATGCGTTTAACATTGAAGTCAATGGCAGAAACAGTGCATGGGAGTAATGGAAGGCCAGATATCCTTGATGCTTTGCTGTCAGCTGTTTTTGTATAGCTGACCTGGTGTCCCACACTTCACTCTTCAATATACCCTGTAGATTTCCATGCCACGTTTTGGCGCTAACTCACCAGTTTAATTCTAAATAACCAGAAATGAAACCCCATTGAAAATGAATGGGGTTTTATTTCTGTTGAGTTAGAATTAAACTGGTGAGTTAACACCAAATCGTGGCATGGAAATCTACAGGGTATATTGAAGAGTGAAGTGTGGGGCACCAGGTCAACAAACAAGAACAGCTGACAGCAAAGCATCAAGGATATCTGGGCTTCCATAACTCCCATGCACTGTTTTTGCCATTGACTTCAATGTTAAACGCATCATGGCCATTATGAAGACAGAGAATGTCCTAACCAAGTATTGACCATTGCATGTCATGTAGGAAGTACCAAATTTCAACTGATTTAATGTGACCCGAATTTTGATGAAGAAAATTTTGATTTTATAACAATATTCTAATAATGCGAATTCCCCAATTCATGGGTTTTTTGAGCTGGAAGGCCAACGTATATATATAAAAAAAAAATAATGATTGGAATAGTTAAAAAACTGGGCCATGAATCTACAATCCATGACAGTTTAACATTATTGATGGAATTATGGAAATAAATCAACTTTTTCATGGTATTCTAATAAAAAGGCCTAGAGCTGTATTAATGGAAATTCCCATAGAAAAAAAACCCTGGAAGATGCGGCCCACTTTACCTTAACATGATCAGCCAAAATGGGCCGATGTTTTTTTTTCTTTCTTACATTTTTAGGTACTCAAAGTTGACAATGTTGCCACAACTACTGTATGTTTTTCCAGATGAAAGGCACAAATTCAAACCTAGTAACATATCCGTTTTTCCAGTTTTTATCACATCTGAAAACAGTATCATCCTTATTTTATCTAGACGATTTCTTATTTTGGCAAGACTGAAAATTCACTTTCTTCTGTCACTCTCCATATGAGGGTTCCCCCTGCCCATCAAAAAATGTTATGCAATTCAAATGACTTTAAAAAGATAGAGGAGTAATGTTGCAACAATTTCAATACATTTGTGGTGGTTGGTCTGTAAAATTAAAAGAAATGAGACACCCAATGCTTATCCGGCCCAATTTAGCCGATGGCCCAATTTACCTAAACGCACCCTACTGTAGATGTTTCGATCACAGATACATTGGAAGATGCATTACAAATAAACACTTGTATTTAGTATTGATTCACTAGAACGGAAGAACATGCTTATTTACAGTCTGGACCTGTACATTAAGGCAATTGATGCATGGTATAAACAGAAGATAATTAAGTGTTTGCCATGATTTCAAATGTCTTGGCATCACAAATGTCATCGAAAGTATTGCGAAACGGATCCTCCACTTATTCTACTGCACTTATTAACTCAGTGAAAACAGTTGACAACAGTGCACAGCACAACACAATTTTGTTCTGTCACATCTTACTGTGAACATTTTAAGGCTGCACTATACACATAGTAATGACCTTAGACATAGACCAATGTTAAGAACAAAATAGAATTGTGTCTGTGCGTCAGAGACTTACACAATAAAATGAGACCAAACCTTGAAAATGCCCTATGGTGTAAAGGAACGATTGTTAGCATATTAGCATGGTGTTGGGCAAGTACTGAAAAACTGTACTGCTGATTACATGCTAAAGGGACATTGTGCAGGAAATGGTCAAAAAAGCTATTGCAACTATGCTGCTTATTGAAACTGTGTCACCTATTGCCAAATTTGACCTTTTCATGATAGTTTACTAAGTAATAGACTAATATTTTCTAGTATGGCCCAAGTACAGTCATTTTTGCAGTTAAAAATGGCTATTTCTGGAAATTCAAAATGGCGGACCATCATGTATGGATTTTTTCCAGTCATAATGAATACTTTTTGATGGTGGTGGTAAATATTCATGAAAAATGTAACATTAGTGAATGGGTAGCATGAATTCTGGAAATAAACAACTAAAAATCTCACACAGTGTCCCTTTAATGTTTTCAAAATAATCCCTAAGGTTCATAAAGGTTGGAGCAGGTGTCACCCAACAGTTTTTCTCTTCTTTTAAGGGTGCTGACCAAAATATTGTAAAACTGAAAAATGAGAAAAGGTCGCACCATACATAGGTTTCTTCATTACACATGTGTAAGTATGTGTAATAAAGGAACCTATGCATGGTGCAACCTTTTCTCATTTTTCAGCTTTTCAAAGTAATCCCTTACATTACAATATTACTAAATTTTAAATGTAAGGCATAACAGTGCTTTTGCATTACGTTGGTTACGTGTATTATCAACAAAATAACTGTAGGCCTAAATATGGTTCTTACATTGTAAATCAAGTTCATGAGTCATGACTTTTTCACCTCCCGCCCAGGAGGTGCTTTGGCAGCATGCTGACTTATTCAGACCAGGAAAGTCCGATAGTTCACTTTGTTTGGTCCGAACCTAATTTTAAAAATTTGGTGCGGTTGGCTTTCAGACTGTACATTTCAGTAAGCGGACCAAATCGACAAGAAAGCCACGCGCCCTGAGGTCGTTCAGCTATTGGTCAGAAACGACACGCGCAACAAGTTAAGGCTATGTCCAAATAGGCCTACAAGCATCCAATGAGTTCAGCGGCATGTAAAATAAACGTTCACGGCATGTATGGCATAGCGCTCACACGAAATATAGCGCAGACTATCTGAAGCTCATGACATGAAGGGAGTCTTCCTGAAAGCAAATAGATTGATCCCGCGAGTTGAGATAGCCACATTTTGTCCCTGTTTCTTTCTTATAATGTCATATAGCGTGCGGGCGAGATTGCTGGCTGGTTTAGTCATCAATATTAGGATAACCACCTCCCTGCAATCAGTGTTTTACACTTGAGATGTCTGGGAACAACGCAAAACAGGCTCAATGTGAAACATTGGCGAGCTTATTCCACGCACCACGCCATTCTTTCCTCTCTAAAAAAAACAGTGCGCTCCACTGTCATTTGAATAGCCTACGTTTGTATTGGAATATTGGCTACCATTTGCAGCAATATTTCACGCACTCCATCAAGAAAAAAGTAACATGATGAGTACGGGCATAGCGTTTGGATCATACAAACTTGCCAACATGCCACCACAGCGGGTAAATTAATGAATTGCCTTCGTTGTCTTCATCACAACTTCTTCAAGTAGCCTAGGGCTGACTACATCCATCCAACGCACAGCTAGCAAGCCAGGGGGATAAGTGCCAACGTCGCAATTATTACTATCATTATTAGAATCCATACTGTGCGGACTACAGTGTTTTCTTCCGTTTCTTCAGTAGATGCTTTTCGGATTTGCCCCAATCAACATTTAAAATGCTGGGTAAATTAACAGTCTCTTTTTCCTTTCCCGTGCTCCACTGACAAGCCATCCTCATTGAAAATATGAATGACCGTAGCCTACAATAATGTAGCCTACGCCCACGATTGCGATAGTTAAGGCTATTATTTTATTAATATTAATATTCTTGCAAACAAACCACTCTGTCGAATTTACACCAAAGACATGGACATGACAAGTTGTGGAGTCGCTTTGTTTACACTCTGTTTCCCATTAATCTCGAAAAACGACGGAAGCTCCCGAGGTACAAAAAAGCAAAAAGTCTGGGATTAGGTCCGGTCTGCTTTCACACCTCCAAAAGGTCCGCACCAGGGTTCGTTTGATCCGGACCGAGTCCGACCTTTCAGCTCGGTCTCGGTCCGCTTGTTTGGTCCGGACCAGGATTCGCTGGTTTGTATTCAGACCATCCCAAAAGGTCCGAACCTGGTCCGTTTGGTCCTTTGGTCCGGACCAAACGTGGTTGGTGTGAATACGCCCTTAAAAGTACCAGGTTCAGGAATAACTTGTTTCTGACCCACCACAGCAAGCACCATTAAAATACAGGCCACAGTACAGTGAATTATAACTGAAAGGGGTCCTATTATGCTTTTTCATGTCCACTACCCATTTATTGGGTTACACAGCATCTGTTGTATGTAAAAGCTTGGTGAAAGCTGCATTTCACAAATTGGCCTCTTGGGGGAGAATTTCTCTGCCGCAGGAACGCTATTTCTCAACTGTCAGAGAACGCGTGGTTGGGTTTTCAACATTCTATAGCTTTTGTTTCCGGTACGGGTCTACGTCATGCTGTACCTAACATTGCTGCTTATGGGATGGAGTGTTGACGATGTCACAGACCATTTATTAATTGCAGAGACAGTAGACCTAATGCGCATTTGTTCATCGCAGCCACATAGCCTAGGCCTATCTGAATTTGACAGTATTGTGATGAGATGTATCCTAATTTGTAAATACACCACTCAGTGTACAAAAATAGTGTACAAGAATAGTGTAGCCTACAAAGATAGTGTAGGATTTTTTTTCAATCCATAAATCGGCTCCGTCAATAGGCTACAGCATCGGTCTAGACTGGAGGCTACACTCACCTGTGGCCCAAGTTATATATTTTTGTTTCATTGTGATATTAAAGCTGCATTTTACATTGATAAAATACCGGTTGGTAGGCCTATGGCTAACGGGTCAGAAACAGTTGAATGAGGAAGGTCGAAAACAGGCAGAACGCGTTAACGCAGTTGCGCACTGAGAATCCAAAACACTTCCAAGTGGGTGAAAGACTCGAATCTCTCCATTATCTCTCTATTCGCTTCAGGGCCGTTTTGCATATGCTGTTGACAAGACTAACGTTTGTTTGGTAATATGTGAAAACCCTACACTTGTATTGCCGCTTGAAGCATAACATTAATTAGAAGACGTGCGCTTTGTTATCCAAATAGGTATCACGACATGACCAGCAGCCGTTTGCATCAGCAATGTTGGCAAGGATTAGCCAGTTAGTATAGGCTATGCATAGGCTACAATTCAGTAATTAAAATGCAACACAGTTTTGTTCATCATATCTGCAAGAGCAACGTGGATATTGGCTTGACGTCGTTTAAAACTGGTCGAGTCGTCGGGCGGCATGCCAAAAATAATGAAACTGAAACGGATAGGGCCTATTGTTATATTAAAAAATCCTGTCCTGTCGATAAATGCGAACAAAAAAACCACGAAACCGAGACTAGGCCTAGGCGTTATTATAAGACCCAGTATGAAACCAATCCATCGAGGACTGCCCATTGCGCTTCCAATCCAGTGGGCGCATCATTTCTGCCGGGGACTAAATAGAAATGCAGTTACTAAAATGAAACCATGCACCTGAAAATACCTTGAAATGTATTTTTATGAAGCATAGCCTATCACCATTGTGCATTAGGCCTACAGACAACGAGCAAACAGGAACTCATTTTTAAAAGCCAACAACGCGTGCGCTCAGTAGCCTATTCAGTCTGGCTTGCAAATAGACCACAGGACGAATTTGAACACGGAGTTCATAGGCCTATCACAAATAGGGTGTCACGATATCACTGACAGACGTTGAATTGATAGGTTTGAGTCCGACAAGTCGTGCCCTTGTCTTACTGGGCGCACTCTTTCAATTTCGGACTGCGTCTTTGACAGCCAGATGGGGGCTGCCGCGGGAGCGAAGAAAATGTCCACAACTTCGCTGAATAAATAGGCCTATCCTTTGAACTGTGTACAGCAATTGCAGATGATTAGCTTATTGGATAGCCTATTTTGTGAAGGTTAACTTGTCATTAACAAGGGAATGTGATCTGATTTCAATCCCAGAACATTCTTTGTGTCTTCAAATTTCCACCTGTCAACAGCAGATCTAGACTTCTCCCACCTAGACCAGCGCGACACTTGTCTGTTTGCGAGCAGTAAACTTGGCTGATAACTTCAACTTTAGGGCTACAGTATGCAAGGCTAGACAGCGGGTTAACCAATCAGGCCCCTACTGTTGCGTTAATAATGTTTGAGATAAAGATTCTTCAGCGCAGGATATCAGAAATAAACAAGACAGCGCAGATGGCTATTAGTTTTTTTTTTTTTAATATGGTCACAATCGCGTTATTACGCATCATATGCAATATGCGTATTATTTCATTATTTCATGAAACCTCAAATCGGAAGCAATAGCCTGTACCCAGCACTTTCAACCCTTTCTCAGATTAATGGCAGCCTAATTGTCCCTAGCGCTTTTGAAATCAAACTGAAGCCCATGCACGGAAGACTCGCATTGGATAGGGACTGGGTTTCAGCAAATGACACAGCAAGGTGCACAAATAACAACGTGGGACTTATGATGCTTTTCAGATTAATTGTGGACATTGGGTGAACTATTTGGCTGTCAACTTTAGACATAGGCTACAGGGTTGGATTCCAGGTCAAAAACAGCTGTGCTGCTGACGTAATATTAGTAATAGAATGCTTGATGAAACGCTCCATGCTGCGTCGAGATTTCAGAATGTTGAAGGGTCTAACATTCTGCACTTCCACGCGTTTCAAACAGGCGGCGTAGGGTGCATGTACACAATGATAAAAAATAATGGACATGAAAACAAGTGATCATTCAAAATTAACTCCACTAACCACAGTAAAGCAAAATATTAACAATGAAAGTTATTCTAAATAGCATAATAGGGCACCTTTAAGTTACTTAGCATTGTAACTAAGTAAACATGACAGATTTTTGCTCTGTAAGGCCTAACTTTACTGTTACAGCAAAACGTAGTACATTACAGCAATCAATTACTTTTGTAATGCTTTACTCCACACACTGGTGGTGCATGGTGAGAGAGCAGAAAGAGCATGGGAGACAACACTGATGGTTTGTTGCCCTGTCTGTTCGGAGGTCATAGGGCACCGCTTTAAAAGCCACCCGTACTCCAGGGAAGAAATCATCATTTATCACCTGAAGATTCAGGCAGATAGAGTTACTAGTGGCGAGGGAGTGAGAAAGAGAGGATAGCTCTAAGCCCCGTAAGTCTTCTTTTCAATCCTGAAGCAATAAAAAAAGAAGTC
The DNA here is from genome assembly GCF_034702125.1 of Engraulis encrasicolus. Classification (NCBI taxonomy): domain Eukaryota; kingdom Metazoa; phylum Chordata; class Actinopteri; order Clupeiformes; family Engraulidae; genus Engraulis; species Engraulis encrasicolus. Next base: position 11,429,247 of record NC_085861.1, read on the forward strand.
ACTGAAATCCCAGCAATGTCAGCAAGTAAGGCTACGTTTTTTTTTCTTCTTTTGTGGCGTGTGGTTGCATAATATTTGAAGGGTTACTGGGTTTGAAATAAGCCTGTGTTGGTGTAATAACATTAACTGACGTTGAGAGATACTTGCGCATTAAAAGTGGAATTTTAAACACTTTCACTCTGTCCTGCCAGCAAAAATTGTACAAGCATAACAGGTCTGCAGTGCAGCTCTCTCCAAGAACGCGAGCAAATTGAAATGTGTTGTGATACTGCTAGCTAGGTGTGAGGTTTGTTGATACTGAAGAAAAGAGTTTTATGGAGCTTGTCAAGACCTCCCTCTCTGCAATGCCCCCTTCTTCCAACCCCCTGGTGAGGCTGGCCACAGGACTGCTGCTTAAGCTTGCTTCACCATCAGGGCTGGACTGGGCGAGAAATAGGGCCCGGGCACTTTTGGCTTAAAGGGGCCCTTGCATGCCCACCCACGGGGACCCCGGTTTGAGTCCGGCCAGGGTCAGTTCCTGATCCTCCCCTGTCTCTCTGTTCCATTCGCTTCCTGTCACCATCTTCGACTGTCCTCTCAAATAGGGGCATGAAAGCCCCTAATATATATATATATTTTATATTTAAAAAAGGGGCTCCTCATAATTAGTGGCGCAGAACTGACTCACTGGTGGGGGCCACGCACCCTCATGGGGTCCTATTTTCAAAAATGCAAATAGGGGACCATGAGAGTGTGGGGCCCGCTGGGAAATGCCCGCTATGCCACATGGCCAGTCCAGCCCTGCTCATCGCTAAACTGGACAGGCCAGAGACCTTGGCTAACGTGGCAAAGATGTGCGGAGGGCAGAAATAAAACAATAAAGAAGCCCGGCGGCATGTGCCAACTGCTCACAACAGACAAAACAATTTTTACCCCAAAATAACGTGCGCTGTCCTCCCTCCAAAAAATCCCAAAGACAAAGATGGGATGAGAGAAGCGGAATATTTGAACAGGCTTGTCCGCGCTGATGTCTGCCAGCAATGATGACGAGGCTGGCTAATTGCAAGCAGATAAGCGTACAGTACATATCGAGTAGTATGTGTGTGTGTGTGTGGAGGAGGTGTGTGTGCGTGTGTGTGTGTGTGTGTGAGAGAGAGAGTGTGTGTGGAGGGGTGGGGGGAGGGGGGTTTAGATGGTGGTCCCCTTGTTCCAGAACCCCTGTTGACCACTGAAGTTCTAAAGTGTGTGTGTGACAGAAACCAAATCTCTGAGGGCCATCTCGCATAGTGGGCATTTCCTGGTGCGTGCGCCCCCCACCGTCTTGGGCCCTTATTTTCAGACATGTAAAATATATATATATATATATTTAAACATTTCTGAAAATAGGGGCCCATGAGGGTGCGGGGCCCACTGGTTTTGCACCGCTAATTATGAGGGGCCCCCTTTAAGCCAAAAGTGCCCGGACCCTATTTCTCTCCCCAGTGCAGCCCTGTGAGTGAGTGGCCATGTAGGGGTTGGCTGCTGTGCTAGGCGTGTTGTCCCCCACCCCCCTGAGCTGCGGGACGTGGGGCGCTTGTCTGTCAGAAGTAACGGCCTTGCTTACGAGCCTGTATTGCAGTGCGGTGACCGTGCAGGGTTAGGTTCACTGATGGGACTCGCTCGCTCACTCTCCTGCTCTTCAAACGCGGCCCTAACGTCACCGTGACTGAGTGCATAAACAAGAGCACTGCCCTCCTGTGTTGCCAGATGTGTCTGATCAAACCCCGCCCAAAAGGTGCTCAAAAACTGCCTGGAGCCGCTAAATTCCGCCCAATTTCAACAAATTGCATTAGTTTCTATGAGCATAAAACTGCAGAAAAAACGCCAAATGGCCGCTTTTCCCGTTTTTACCCGCAAACGGCTATCCATTCCCAAGCAGCCCACTTGGGCGGGTAACCGCCCAATCTGGCAACACTGCTGCCCTCCTGTCACTTACTATGACAGACGAAGAAAAAAAGAAAAGAGAGAAAAAAAGAGAAAAACACAGAAAAGCAACAGTATCATCAGGCCCTGACTCTCAAATAAACACAGACTTGACCCAGGACCCAGCCAAGGAATTTACACTAGGATGATGAGATTCTAGAGGCCCTACCACTGCTCACTGACCGCAATAGGTCTGTGCTGTAATTGAATAAAGACAGAGGGATGGGTATTCACCAGGGGACGATTAATAAAAACAGAATAAAGCAGTTTTCTGTGCGGTTGCTGCTGCTTCTGCTGTGCGATGTGTCTTCACTGTGGAGGTACAGTTAGCTTGAGTAGCATTTCAATGCAGAGTGTAGAGACGGAGGAAAAAGAAATGTCCCACTGGATAACTGTGTGTGTATGTGTGTGTGTGTGTGTGCGCGTTTGCGTGCTTGTGTGTCTGCTTGTATTTTTGAGTGTGTGTTTGTGTGTGTGCGTGCGTGCGCCTGCCTGTGTATGCGTGCCTGCTTGTGTGTTTGTGAGTGTGTGTGTGTTTATTTGCCTGTGTGTGCGCTCGTGTGTGCCTGCTTGTGTTTGTGTGTGTGTGCCTGTGTATCTCTGCGAGTGAGCCTGCTTGTGAGTGCGCGTACGTGTGCCTGCTTGTGTGTTTGTGTGTGTGTGTGTGTGTGTTTATGTGCCTGCTTGTGTGTGTGTGTGTGTGGTGAGTAATTTTGACTGCAGTGTTTTCCTTAGAGAGCTGCAGTGCCCGGCCCATGCCAGCATGCCAGGCCTCCTGATTGCTCATGTGGCCTCCCGTGTCACCACATTCCGTAAGTGTTTTCTGGAGGGAGCCTGGCCTGCACTGTGTTTGCTGCCGACTCCACTCGTTATTCTGTTTTGTTTAGCTTTCTGTGGTAGACAAATGGTTCTCTTTTCTTTCGACTGCACGCCTCCCTCCCGTCCCCATCCCCGTCCCCATCCCGCCTTTTACTTCCCCTTCTGTTTGCTTGATGCCCCTCAACCTCACAGGCTCTTGATCGCTGAATTTTCCACATGCCATCGACCGACCGGGACAATTTCAAAGCCGTTTCGTTTTTTTTTGTTTTGTTTTTTTTTTCTTTTTTTTTTAACAAGCAAACAAACACATAAACAAACAAACAAATTATGAATGACCTTTCATGCTAATGCCCTGCATCTGTTCAAATTTAAAATGTCTCTCTCTCTCTCTCCCTTTCTCTCTCTCTCTCTCTCTCTCTCTCTCTCTCTCTCTCTCTCTCTCTCTCTCTCTGTCTCTCTCCCTCTGCTCAAATGTGGGCTTGCCATGCTGCCGCTTTCTAAATCAGACGGTGTGCCTCCCCCACCCTCAACCCCACCCCCAGAAGGCAAACAATGCAACAAATTTACGTAGACAGTTTGCGCTAACTATGAGCTGGGATAACATGTCTACCAACTGTACTCAACATGACAGAGGACTTTTAAAAATATTCCATCTTGTCACAATGAAGCATTTTCTTTAAAAACTTTTGGCCAATCAGGGTCCCCCTGGCCTATGAGGGCCCCTAGGCTACCGTCATATCTAGCCTGTGCTTTAGTCCGGCCCTGGGTGCAGTGCAGTGCAGTGCAGCATGGGAACCTCCCAGCAGGGCTGGGCTGGCGATCTGCCATAGCGGGCATTTCCCGGTGGGCCCCGCACCCTCTTTGGCCTCTATTTTCAGAAATGTAAAACTTTTTTTTTTATATTTCTGAAAATAGGGCTCACGAGGGTGCGGGGCCCACCGGTGAGTCAGTTCTGATAATTATGAGGGGGCCCCTTTGAGCCAAAAGTGCCCGGGCCCTATTTCTCCACCAGTCCAGTCAAGCCCTGCCTCCCTCCTAGTGTGTTGCAGTAGGCCATTAGCCCGGGCCACAGGGCAGTATATCCTGCCACGGACAGACAGCGTAGATGGGCCCAGAGCAGACCTACTCTTAAATTCCCCAAACTGCGCAGAGTATTGGATTACGGTCTCGTAGCGTAGCGTAGCGGGGAAAGTAAATACCTGCTTTATTGCCGCCCGTCCATTTGCTTTATGCCTTATTAAATTATGGAGCAGGCGGGCTAATAACAGGTATGGCAGACATGTTTTTCCCCTCCAAGTTTATATTGTTTTCATTTAGGAAAAACTTAGGGGAGGAGGAGGAGGAATGATGTTCACTAAGTGGAGAGGGACCGCATGTGTTGTTGTTCTCCGCCCCCCCTCTAGACAGAAATACCCAGGCAGGTTAAGTGCACTGACGCTGTGCTGGGTGCCCCACTCCCAGACTGATGCCACTTCTATCCTCACACAGCTGGTTCATTCCACCTGAGGGGTCAGACATACAAATGTGATGTCTGCGCCAAAATGAAGTCATCGTGTGTGTGTGCAAAACAGAGCTCTTCATAATCAGGAGTGCATTTCTGGAAATTGTATTTGTTAGCAGTTAGCAACTTCGGTAGTTGGCAGTGGGAAATCGCATTGCAACCAACAAAGTAGCTAACATAGTTAGCAACCACGCTTTCCAGAAATGCACCCAGAGTCTGCTGTGCTAAACAGCCTCTCTGCCCTGTGTTTTTGCTACGAGATTGAAGTTGGCTGTGGCTGTTCCGTTCAGTTCCTCACCCACTTTGTTACAACACACCACTTGCGATGCAGGATAACTGATTTTGAGGCTGCTGGCGCTGAGACTGCTTTCCAAGAGTTAGGGCAAGCACAAACGACGAAAGTGTCCAAGAAAAGCTGTTTTTCCTAAATAGCGTCACGCAAGAACACACTTCCTCTTCACGCACAAGGTGCCGGGGGCGGTGAGATCAACCCTGATTGCCTGATCTCTCCATATGGGCCGTTAACAGGGGCCTGATAGCCTACGGCTGTACCACTGCCATGGAGATTGCTATCAAGCCCCTTGGCAGGAAAAAAGTGCTGATTTGAGCACCCGCTGCCCCCCATCCCCCCAAAAAAAACAGCTTTCGTGATTGAAGTGTCATTGGAAATGCACCATACATGATCAGTCCATTTGCTACAAGAATGCAAATGTCTTTCAATCTTAGCCCAAAACGATGAAAAAAAAAAAAATCAGAGAAAGTAAGATCTGGTTCTGTTTTCTGACCTCAGGGTATCAATATTACAATTAAAACTACATTTCATGTCTCAGTGGCGTTTTCCATAATATTTACCCTGCCGTAGGTGCACTTCAAGCGAATTCCCCCGAATATGATATCACGACACAGAGTGTTCAAATAAACAGGCGCTTTGAGGATAACAGGTTTAAAATGTCACAATCAGACACTCATCCATCTTGCTCCGTGGCCGCAGCCAGGCTCTCAGCGGCGTAATGAATAACAGGAAACCAACATCAAGGATCGCAAGCCTGAGCTAGACCACTCACAACGTGTACGTGTGTGTGTGTGTGTGTGTGTGTGTGTGTGTGCGTGCGTGCATGCATGCATGCATGTGCGCACGTGTGTGTGTGTGTCTGTGAGAGAGCTGGTGCATTATGCGTGAGAGCTAGCGTGTGTGTATGCACGTGTGTGTGTGTGTGTGTGTGTACACGTGTTTGTGTGTGTGTGAGAGAGAGAGCTGGTGCATGCACGGTGTGTCATGTTCCTCTCCTACTTGATATGGAAATAATTAGCGGAGGGATAAATACAAAGTCAAATCACAATATACACACGCTGAGCGGAGCAGAGCAGAGCCAAGCGATACTAATGCGGTGCAGAGATCTAGCACAGTACAGAGCGGCTGCCTGCCTGGCTATGGGGGTGTGAAATCTACTGATCGCCTAGCCTGATAAACCAGCATAAAGCCAGGCTCAAACTACACGACTAGCGATTATGTGTCCGATTTTGACGTCGGGGTGCACCGCACACTAGAAGAGAATCGCAACTGTCAATCTTATCGCTGTTCGCAGCCACCGAGACAATGCCCGACGTTCTATTTCCAGTCGCAAATATCAAACAGTGTTTGATTTCTACGACTTGCGATCTGCGACTCTTTGAGCTGCTAAAGTTCTATCTTAGAACGTCGCACACGATGAGGAAATCTTCCCCGACAATCGCTTGCGATGGTCCTGGTGGGTAACGTTCCAGCGATTGTCGTAAGGGGGGTTTTCAGCCGAGAATCGGGCCGATAGTCGCATAGTTTGAGCCAGGCTTAAATGTAAGATTGGATGTGTAATTCAGTCTGGCCTCGATGAATAGTACATTCGAAGATTGTTGATGAGAGCAACCCGTTATCTTTCAAACCGTGCCTGTGCTAGGCTGGCGCTCTGATCAGTCAGCGCTATCTTTCTCGTTGATGTGCTTTCCCATTGTTACAGCTTCGTCGTCGTCACTCCCTCAAAACCCCGCCTGCTTTGATTCAAAACAAATCTCTGCGTTGTGATTGGTTTGCCAGATTCTTGGCAAGCCTGGCAGACCACTACAACGATGCGAGGCCAGACCCACTCGCAGCAAAAAAAAAATTGGTGTCCAGCGGGTGGCGCTGGTTTACTAGGCTACTCATCGCCTTCATGCAGAGCTTCCTGTCCCCCATGCAGTTGGCCTAATTATCATCGACTTTCAAATGTCTTCGAGACTTGGTCTGACCAAGAGCATAACAATTAACATTTCCCAAACGGCATAGTTGATGAGCCTCCCTTGGTTTACTACTGGTTGTCTGCTTCCCGACAAAGTGGAAGGACTTCCTGAACACTAGCATGGGCTCGATGTTTTTTTGCCCGCAGCACCACACAATGCTGTACATAGGTTTCATGTTCACAAAAAAAATGTGTTGTGAGGAGGGGCAAGATGCTACGCAGTCAACCACTTGAGCTCATTTTTTGAGTGACAACAGTTTCCAACAATCAGAGGTTGAAGAGTGCGCAGCCAGGAGTGTACAGCCGGGGGTGTTTACAAATGTGCAAACCATGTGTGGGATGTGTGGGATACGATACGATGTGTGGGAAACACTGAGCACTCCAGTAAAGTGGTGTGTGGGTGGCTGAGAGCTCCAGTACAGTGCAGTGTGATTGGCTGAGAGTTCCAATTCCGTGCCTTGTGAGTGGCTGAGAGCTCCAGTAGAGTGCCGTGTGAGTGGCTGAGAGGTCCAGTGAAGTGCCATGTGATTGGCTGAGAGCGCGAGAGTGCGGTGTGGATGGCTGGCTGCAGGGGTGTGATCTATGAAAGTGAAATTGACAGCCCAACTGGGAAACTCCAACTCCCATTGTTATTGTGACACAGCACTCCACAGCACACAAGTGGGGTCTGTACACTGCAAACTCGCATTTATGCCTCACCTGTGGAAGGTGGCAGCCCCAAATGGTTCCCGAAAGGGAGCAGTGCAGCAGGACGGTACCATGCTCTGGGCACCTCAGTCATGGAGGAGGATGGGGGAGAGCACTGGTTAATTACTCCCCACGCCAACCTGGCGGATCGGGAGTCGAACCGGTAACCTTTGAGGAACAAGTCTGATGCCCTAACTGATTGCTTGAAAGTAGAAGGAAAATAGAGGCAGAGAGAGCAAGAGAGATGGTCAAAGAGATTGAGGAGGAAATAAAGCAAGAGAGAGAGAGAGACGGAGAAAGAAAGAGGAGAGTAACACTTCTGCAACAGTCGCACTCCCACAAAAGGAAATGGTCCGTGCCAGTCAAGTAAGGTCGGCTTTTTATTTGTCGACAGCTGCCTTGTGTTGATTTTTCCAGCGTCTGGACACCTTTATGACTCCAACGAACCTCCACATGCAAATCTCCCCCGTGCCGATGCTGGTGTGACATTTTGATTTTCCGACTCCGACTCAAACTCCGAGAGCTGCACGCGGACGCCTCTCTCCTCACGAGGGCCTTGTCCCTCCCTCGTAAAAGTGTCATGGCCGCCACCGTGTCAGGGAAGCTGACACAGGGTGGCGGGCAAAGGGGTCAGCTGTCCCGGGCCCAGGGGGAGAGGGGGCCAAGAATTGGGTCCTTATTGCATTGTATGTATTGAGTGGAAGGGCATTCCAGATTACTTTTGTACCCGAGCCCAACCAACGCTGTCAGCGCCCCTGTCTCTCGATCTCGCACCTCATGACTGCTGATCCGAGTTAATATGTCATATACTGCACTCTCCCTGGCAGAGCAGTATCTGCCCTGAGTCGAAGGAGAAATAATGAAAGAAAATATGAAGAAATAACATATGAGTGCGGTTTCGTTTCGCCGTCGCTGCTATTCAGTGGGTGGTGGTGATGGTGATGGTGATGGTGATGGGGGACGGCGGCGGTTTGAGAATGACACATGAGCCACGGGCTCTCGCTTAGTAAAGTTTCAGAGCCCTCAAACATCCCTTAAAGATTAAGAGCGACCGACGGCTGTCTGTCAGGCTGTCAATTTCTGGAGTAATAAATCGGAGGATGGGTAATGGTGCAGAAAAAGAGGCATGCACGAGGTGTGGTGGTGGTGCGGTCAGGGCTGGACTGGGGGAGAAATAAGGCCTGGGCACTTTCGGCTTCAATTTTTTTTGCATTTCTGAAAATATGGGCCCACGAGCGTGCAGGGACCACCGGGAAATGCCCGCGATGCCAGATGGCCAGAGGCAAGCAAGAGTGTGGTGGTGGTGGTGCGGTGTGGTGCAGTGCGATGCGGTCGGACTCTGAGGGCGGTTGGGCAGGCAGGCAGGCTGGCTCTCCTCTCCTCTCCTCTCCTCTCCTCTCCTCTCTTTTCCTCTCCTCTCCTCTCCTCTCCTCTCCTCTCCTCTCCTCTCTTCTCTTCTCTTCTCATCTCCTCCCCTCTCCTCTGCTCTCCTCTCCTATCCTCCGCTCCTTACAGTCCCCCGTTCTGCTTGGCAGGGCGGCCGCTACACTTAAGCAAAGTACGCAGAGTATTTGGGGCACCCAAAATTGGGGCTTCTTTAATTCAGATTGACTTAAAAACACGTCATGAAAAAAATATTGCATTACATTACAAAACATTTATTATTATTATTTGATTATGAGGGGGGGCTCCTGACCAGTTATTACATTGGCCCTCATTACATTTGATGTATTGGGCAAGGGGGCTGTGAAGATTGAGATCTTCACTGTTTTAAAACACATTTTATCTGCTTTTCTTTCTGCATATGTTTTTAAATGCTGTTTTAAAACTGTTTATTTTGAACTTGTATTAACAGTGTTTTATTTCTCATATGTACTGCATTTGGTTTTGTGGTTTTAACCTGCTTGTGTAACTGACTTGGGTAATTGAAATTGGTGGTAATTGGATGCAGGTGTGGAGCTGATTGATTGATTGTAACTGTTGAACTGATTGCCACACGACTCACCTGCCTTTAAAAGCTCCTCCCTTTCAGTTGCCAGGGGGAGAGACTGTTAGCAAGCAGGAATGTTGTGGTTTTAACTTTGAAGATCCTAAATACAAGCCTGTTTTACCCTCTGATTTTAAAATGCACAACCGAGAAGGAACATCTTTCTCACAGGGGCCCTTTCGGACGGCTTTGTCCTGGGCCCTGGGCAAAGCTGTCGGCGGCCCTGTCCCTGCCGCTAGGCAGCTGGCATCTATTTCTCTTTATGGCTGTCATGAATGCGTTGCGTTGGGTTATTACCAAAGAAACTCAAGAGAAAGAACAATCTCTTGGCGGGGAATGCATTGGCCACGGTGTAGTACGGGGGCGTTGCCTGAGGACACGAGTGGATGGAAAATTAACTCCCTTGCGCATGGTCATTGGTCAGTGGGTGCGATGGATACCATTTTCGTACTCCCTTGCACATGGTCAGTGGGGGCGACACCATGATGGATAATTTGTGGCCAAGTAACGGCAGCTGTTGGTCAGCAGTAATTGCTGGGGGTAATTAAGGACAGCTGACAGACATTCACGCTGTCCTATGACCTGTTCCACAGTGAATAACATTTCCGTACTCCCCTCGCCATCATTTCGTACTACGCTGTTACGACGTGAGTAAGCCCTCTTGTCTCAAGCCTCTTTGGTTATTTCTACAGCTGCGGCAGGAGTGTTGAGTCGAGGCTGTCTCCTTTACAGGCTGGAGGTTTCAGGCCGGCGTTTGTAGCCGTCAAGTCGTCGTCGTCCACAGCCAGAGCCGCTGACAGCTTTGACCAACAGTGATAGGCAAGATGGATTCAGTAGTTGCTAAATATTCCACATGAACTTGATTTACCTGTCCCGATTCAACCTGGAGATCACTCAACCAGCCAGACAGGTAAAACCAAGTCATTTTTGTAATATGTAACCCCCCCTCCCAATAAATACAACATAAAGAGGATTCAGTTCTATATCACTGCGTCACATGATTACACACAGAGGACTCCTTGCAGGCTGGAGGTCTCAGGCCGGCGTTTTGAGCCATCGAGCCGTCGTCTTCCACAGCCAGAGCCGCTGACAGCTTTGACCGAAAGCGATAGGCAAGATGGATTCAGTAGTTACTACAATC
>NC_085861.1:11444574-11447074 GCF_034702125.1 Engraulis encrasicolus
TTCAATGCACATTTTCGGCAGAACCACTAGAGGCCGCTATAAAGTTGTTTATATCGGTGTGTTTATGCCAAAGTTGCATAGGATATCTTTAATAATAAAGCATTTGGGATGTTGCGGTCAAAATAGCATGGCTTGCCATTAATCAATGCTCCAGACTCAGCCTCACTGTCAGCAGCTGGCCAGCAGACCCCAATTGGCTGGATTGGCCATAAGGCATACAGGGCATGTGGCCATTCGGTGGACCGTTGTTGTTGATTTAGGCCAGACACTATTCTCAATGGTCCTCAATAGCACCGTTTATACTGTGGGCCATTGGCCCAAGAACGTAAGCCCAGGAAATAGACAACAGTTTTTGGTTTGGCCCAGTTCTGGCCTGGCTCAGGCAGTGTAAACGGGTATAGGGGCTGGGCTTAAGTTCCTGGGATGAAATTCCTGGGCCAATGGCCCGCAGTATAAACAGGGCTATTCAGTACTCATACCGCTATAGCAGGCCCATCCAAAACAGTCAGATATACGTAAATAAAGCATTTTGGGTGTTGTGGTCAAAATAGCTCATATTATATGACTAAAAATGCTTCATGTCAGACTTCATGCTCTCTCTCAATGCCTAGTGAATGGATCGTTGCTATTCAAGTGTAAAGAAATCCTGCACACTACACTGTCCATTCCACCAACAAACTTTAATACAACGTTTCGGTCGTCCGACCTTCTTAAAGTTTGTTGGTGGAATGGACAGTGTGCGGGGTTTCTTTAGACTTGAATGACAACAACCCTGGGATAATATCCTACACACCTGCCCAACTACAGAGGCGTGCAAAAGCGTCTTCTTGACTGGATCGTTCCCGACCCGTTTTCCTGTCCCAGTCCAGCCCTGGCAGACGTCCAACTTGGCCCGCCCTGGTCTGCCCTGGTCCGCCCTGGTCCGCCCTGGTCCGCCCTGGTCCGCCCTGGTCCGCCCTGGTCCGCCCTGGTCTGCCCTGGTCTGCCCTGGTCTGCCCTGTGTCGTGACTGGTGTCAATATCAGCTATCAGTGTTGCCAGATTGGGCGGGTGCCCGCCCGATTGGGCTACTTGGGATGAGCGTCGGCGGGCAAAAACGGGAAAAATTGGCCATTTGGCGGTTTTTAAAGCCGTTTTGGGCCCATAGAAGTCAATGTAATTTGTTGAATTTGGGCGGAATTTAGCCCATTTTGGCGGTTTTTGAGAACCTTTTGGGCGGGATTTGGTCAGACACATCTGGCAACACTGTCAGCTATATCAGGGTTAGACTGGATAGACGAAAATATTGCCTGGGCATGGTTTGCCCTGATGAAGACTGGTTAACCCGCTAAGACATAGCGTTATAAATTTGCTGTTACCAGAATGGCAATGACCAAGTCGTAGTGCATTACTAGAGGCAATGTGTTATATCATAGAATTGTAGTACTATGGTAGTGAACTTTTCAATTACTTTTACAGAGTGCCACTGGAGGTACGGCGTGCATTAAGGGGCTACAGTTGGTATCTCTTAAAATAAAGAATGTTAAACGTTTTTCACTAATATCAGAGTGGCTCGGAGCTTTAAGACTACCACTTTCAACAAGGAACCTACTGTTTGGGCCTGACCATTTTGGGGATAGCCACAAGCTAATACTGAAGTTTCTCATGTCCTTTCTGAAGAGCACCTGTTTTTTTCTTCAAACAATTGGCCCAACGCAGCACTCTCCTTTTATTCATTATTGCTTGGGATTTTTTTTACACAGTCTAAATTGTGGGCTGGTCTCAAAGAAGACACAACAAAAGCCTCGAAAACCATCGGCCCCTGAGCACTGTCGGCCCACCGGGAAATGCCCTGTATGTCAATCCTACATACGTAATCCTACATTGTGTCCCTTTAATTCAGCTCTTAGAGGTTGACTTAACACTGCATTTTGGGTAACACTTTACTTGATGCCGGCATCATACGTATGACATAACAGTGTCATAACATTGTCATAATGCAGTCATGAATGTGTCATGAACATTATGTCAATGTCATAAACATTGTATGACTTTGTCTTTAAGTGAAATTCGGTTATGACAAAGACAGGCCTAACAATGTCAACTTTTCATAAAACGTTTATGACATTGGCATTATGTTTATGACTTGTTCATGACACTATTATGACACTGTTATGACACTGTTATGTCATACGTATGACGCCGGCGTCAAATAAAGTGTTACCGCATTATGTTCTGTGAAAGTTTTGTACTACACACTTTGGTACTTCTTCTACTGGCCCATTCTCTTAATCTCCACCTTCCACCCCTCCAATCTCTCTCCTCTTTACACCACTGATGTGACTTTTGACCTGTAGACGTGTCGGGAGAGGTGCCATGGCAAGCAGCTGTCACTGTGGAGTCGGACTCACCCTGACCTGGTTAGGGGTGCAGTCAGGGTTTGTGTGTGTGTGTGTCTGTGTTTGTGTGTGTGTGCATGTGCAGTAATGTGCGTGTGTGCGTGTTTGTGCATGCGTGCATGC
>NC_085861.1:11452074-11467074 GCF_034702125.1 Engraulis encrasicolus
TTTGGTCCCAGTAGCTTTGATATCATTGCCTAGTTCATCCTGTACAGGTCGGTGCTTTCTTTCTGTTCTCATGATTATCAAATCCCTACCAAAGGTCAAATCTTGTATAGAACCCCAGACAAACTGATGGATAGTGATTTTGTATTCCTCACATTTTGGAAGAAATGCATCAACAGCTGGATCATTAATACCCAGTCTCTTTCTTGTGGCTTTGCAGCCCATTTAATCTTGTTCAGGTCTAAAATCTTGTCCCTGATATGATTTGACCGCTCTTTGGTCTTTCCCATGCTGGTGAGGTTGGAGTGTGACTGATTCACTCATACTATGGACTGATTCAATGTGTCTTTTATGCATGTTAGTATGTACAGGTGTCTTTAATTCAGATGACAAGTTGATCGGAAGTGCCCATCTAGTCTGTGGGCCCGGAACTGTAATCAGTTGGCAGGGGATCAAATACTTATTTTGCTCGATGAAATGGAAATAAATTAATATATATTCTCTTAAGTTAATTTCTGGATTTTGTTTTTGATATTCTGTCTCTCCATATTAGAATACATATTATCATAACATTTATTGACTGAACATGTCTTTGTTAGTAGGCAAACCAATCAAATTCAGCAAGGGATCAAATACTTATTGGAATCACTGTATAATGAACAAAGACACACAACAGCAGAGCATATAAATATACAGTAGGCAGACAGCATTGGGAAAGAGAGAAGAGGACCCCTCTCATCCAGCCCAATGTGTCTTGTAAAGTAGCAGCCGCATCAGTGGGAAATCAAAGAGAAGAGCTCAAGATTCAAGAAGTTGATTGCCATATCAACACAGTTGATAGAATTTGTTGTGGCACATCTCCAACATCGAATAAATAAGATGGACAAGGACACACAATAGCAGAGCACATAAATATGGTCAGACAGCAGAGGGAAAGAGAGAAGAGCGCCCATCTCATGCAGTCCAAGGTGTCCCTGGAGCAGCGGCATCAGCAGTGGAAAGACAGACGAGCGCCCATCTCATCCAGCCCAATGTGTCTTATATAGTGTAGCATCAGCCTCAGCAGTGGGAAAGGCAGAAGAGGACCCATCTCCTGCAGGCCAAGGTGTCTTGTGAAGTAGCAGCCGCGTCAGTGGAAAATCAGACAGAAGAGCTCCCCTCTCATCCAGCCCAAGGTATTCCTGGAGAAGCAGTGTCATCCATAAAAAAGTTCCTATGCATAGGGCCGGATTAAGATGGCCTGGGGCCCCTCGGCTACAAGTCGCTGTGGGGCCCCCAGAAGGCAAGTGCCGCAACAAATTTGCATAGAGTGTCATAATTATGAGCCAGGAATAAAGATAACATGTCTAGCAACTCTACTGAACACGGCACATGATTTTTTCAGTATTGCATTCTTTCACAGTTCTGTAATGTCTCACTTTTGGCCGATCAGGAACCCCGTGGCAGATGGGGCCCCCTAGGCTGCAGGCAAATCTAGCCTGTTGAGGTCCCCTGGCAGGTGGGGCCCCCTAGGCTGCAGTCATATCTAGCCTGTTGAGGTCCCCTGGCAGGTGGGGGCCCCTAGGCTGCAGCCATATCTAGCCTGTGGGGTTCCCCTGGCAGGTGGGGGCCCCCTAGGTTGTAGCCATATCTAGCCTGTGGAGTTCCCCTGGCAGGTGGGGGCCCCTAGGCTGCAGTCATATCTAGCCTGTTGAGGTCCCCTGGCAGGTGGGGGCCCCTAGGCTGCAGTCATATCTAGCCTGTTGAGGTCCCCTGGCAGGTGGGGGCCCCTAGGCTGCAGCCATATCTAGCCTGTGCATTAATCTGGCCCTGCCTATGTACAGCCAATGGAGATGTTGATGATGCATAAGTAATCGAGGAAAAAAAGACCAGATGAATCACAGTGTAACAGATGCGAACCAGAAGAGTTTGGCGGTAGAACGTTAGTAAACCTCCCTCCCTAAATAGCACTAATAGACCAAGCGTGACGTGAGCGATTCCAGCGACGGAAGTAATTGACATTGTATTGAGTCGCGCAACAAAATCGACCTGGGCGAGTAGAGGCGATTCGCGCAACTTGAGCGACAGTTTGTAGTTGGACTTGAGCTAATATTATGCAAATTAGCTATGATGCGGTTCGGCGATAACTGCCACAGCCAATGGGAATGTTGGAATGCTTACGTTCTGCGTTTAACGGACATACTGTGTCGCTTCAATCGCTCGTATAGCTCTTATTGCTGCACAGTCAAGCGATTCTCTGTCGTTCAGTCTCGTCGTGGCCTGTGTATTTGCCCAATAAGACTCATATAGCATCAGCAATGCTGAGCTATCGGCCTAGACCAGCGGATCTTAACCTGGGGTGCAGGCAGCCCCTGGGGGTGCACCAGAGATTTCAGGGGGTGCGCGGACTTTTGTTTGTGTTGAGGTTGTGACCAAAATTCTGCAAGCGAACATTATAATTAGGCCAAATCAAAACCAAATTAAAACATGTTTTGGTCTCCATGTAGGTATAAGGTACTGATTAATGTCTCAAGCAAGAATCATTGTAATTAATCACTAAAACAATTTTTCAATGTGTGTATATACGTGTAGACGCTTGAGTTGGGGGTGCGGACGTGTCTTGGGCACAGGTAAGGGGGTGCGTTAAGAAAAAAAGGTTAAGAACCACTGGCCTAGACATTTAGCTCAGTGCCATCATGCTGTGACTCCCATCGCCGAACTTGACCGTCGATGGGCAGGTTGCGGGTTCGAGCCCCAAGTGGAAAACTAGCGCGTATGACCTCCGTTACAACTGCACACTTTGTGGTTGTTTGTAAGCTTGTTCATTCATTTCATTTTCTTTTAGTGAACAACGCATTCCGCTCATGCTTTGTCACTTTGAACCTGATCAAGCAACAAAGCATGAGCAAAATGTGATGTTCACACACAAAAAAACCCACCAAACCAAAACAGCGAAAACCAAATCAAAAACGTCAAAGTCGTGGGCTGTGATTAATCTACTGTCTTGATGTCTGATACAAATGTAGCTTTGTTGCACTGTCAATATTCTACGTACATAGCAGAGTTTGAAATAGATGCGGTGAGACTTCATCAGGCGAGCATCATGGCGACTCTACAAAAGCATCAGTCCCTCACCACAGAATTACAGTTGACATTTGAAGAATGGAGCTGCAGACAAACAGAAGACAGCAGAGAAGACGAGTGCATGCCAAGATATCATAATCCTACTAGTGATTGATTAATAGTTTTAAAACCAAGGCAAAATAAAGACGAAGAAAAAGAAAGAGCAACTTAGTCCAGAAGGATCCCTTGGCCACTAATCAGATTTAACAAAGAAAAAAACATGCACATCTGTCAAACATTTTGGGTGCAGGAGAACTTGCAAAGTCACATGAAAACTGAAAATGAAGTCTGCACACCACGCTCCCGTTACTCTTATTTTAATGTGACGTTCTGGGTAGCATCATCAGATAGATCAGGAATGTCAAACTCAGGCCCGGGGGCCAAATTTGGCCCGCGGAACCATTTTATTCGGCCCGCGAGATCATTTCAAATGTGTATTATAGTTGGCCCACATACACCATTAATGTATAGCGTAACACAACTTGAACATGGAATTTGCTGTGTCACAGGATGTGCAGATACATTTTAACCAACAAATGTGAGGGGAAAGACTGTATGCACAATTTAACTACGAGTATGCAGTGCATGCATGCACAATTTTAGTCCATTTGTAAAAATAATGTTTGAGTTCGGCCCACGACTTCGTTCCAGATTTTGATTTTGGCCCTCAGTCAATTTGAGTTTGACATGATGCTACCCCAAACGTCACATTAAAATAAGAGAAACGGGAGCGTGGTGTGCAGACTTCATTTTCAGTTTTCACTAATCTTATTCAGGCCGTAGTCTGGGACGGACGACCATAAGTCCGGGGAATAGCATGGGAATGGCTGAGAACAACTTGAAATGGCTCCCTTCAGAGAAAAGACAAACAGATCAACTAGCACAGTGTAAATAAGAAGTAGGGTGTCAGTAGACTACTTCCTAATGTAATTACGTCACTTAACGTTCAAAATATACAGATGGATGGGGCCAATAAGTAATCTAGCTTTTAAACAAACTTTGAAAAGTGTGCCGATTATGCACTTTACTTTTCCTGATAGTATATCAGCCGTAATTGGAAAATGCATAACATTTGTAGTTGTACTTGGACTGAGACACGAGTGTGTGTGTGTGTGTGTGTGTGTGTGTGTGTGTGTGTGTGTGTGTGTGTGTGTGTGTGTGTGTGTGTGTGTGTGTGTGCGTGTGTGTGTGCGTGTGCATGCATGTCCGTCTTTGTGTGCGTGCATGTGGGTGTGTGTGTGAGTATGTTCTCAGTGAGTGGCTGGATTACTGACGGACCATGGTTGGTCTGGTGGTCCAAGGTTCTAGTTCCCCACTCTACCCTCACTCACCTCTTGTGCCATCTAAAAATAGCTGAAGGAGGTAAGTCGGCACACTACCAAATGAACTCCAAAAAATGAACTTTATTATTGTAAAAGCAACATTTTGTTCAGACTGGATCTTCATCAGGCATATGTTTAATTTAATAAAGTTTATTTTTTTTAGTTTTTATTCCACAGTGTGCAGACCTACCTCCTTCAGCTGTCTGACACTTTTGTCTGGCACCTAGGGCTGGGCAATATGACAATATTTATCATTATCGTGATATAAAAGTGTATATCGTGACCTTTCTCCTATATAGTTTATATCGTGATAGTAATTTTATTAATTTTATACAATTGAATATCATTTAATTACACTTCATGTTGCCACAATACACACTATAAGTTCATATAGGCCTAACTGTAAAAAATAAGAATAAAAAGATCCATTTTAAAGAAAGGTTGTTTTGTGACAGGAAAAAACAAAGAGCAAATAAAGAGAATAACTGAAAACGTATGTAATTGTGCTATATCGTGATATATATCGTTATCATGATATAAAGTAATCCATATCGTGATATAGGTTTTTTCCCATATCACCCAGCCCTACTGGCACCTGCAAAAAGTGTTTTTGGATGTGTGCACCGCTGCACCCTACCGAAAACTACTCCAGCTGAAAATAGCCCCATAGCTCTGGCCCTCTGGCCTGGGGAGCTGGCCCCCATGGTCAAGGGGCCCCGCCAGGTGTGGAGGGCAGGGGCGGTTCTAAGGGGTGGCAGGGGGTGGCATTTGCCCCCCCAGAAATATGATTTGCCACCCCAATTAAGAGCCCTGATTGTGACCAATAGCCTTAATGCTTGACATAATTTCAGACAGAACTTCAGGTTGCAGGGTTTCACTTGAAGAGATTCACTGTATCACATAAGTGTATGTGTCGATTATATAGCGTTCATAATTTTCCCTTAGTGTAGGAGCATGCCCCCCTGAAATACACTTCGCCACCCCTTTGCCACCCCAAGAATAAATGTCTGGAACCGCCAGGTGTCAAGGGGGGGTCAAGAGAGCCAAGCAGGGAAGGGTGATGTGGTGTGGTGCCTCCCCCCAGCCTCCGGGGGTCTGAGGGGGAGATAAGTGTTTCCCTTCCCCAGCGAGCATGCCATCTGCCTGGCTAAGAGGGAGGCCTCAGACCCCCTTCTGCTCTGCCTGCTTGTTTATTCCTCTTCCTCTTCTTCGTCTGCTGAAAGCTGACAGAGTCAAAATACTTCGATCTGACAAATTAACAAATGGACGGGCAGACAAATAAGCGGTGTACTAACAAACACCATACACACACACACACACACACACACACACACACACACACATGCACACGCACACACACAAAAACACACACACACATAGTAAACACACAGATGCACACACACACACAGACGCACACACACACACACACACACACACACACACACACACACACAGGCACACACACAGGCACACACGCTTGCAGGCACGCACACACGCATGTACGCACGCGTGTTCACACACAGAAAGAAAGAAAGAAAGAAAGAAAGAAAGAAAGAAAGAAAGTAAAACACACACACACACACACACACACACACACACACACACACACACACACACACACACACACACACACACACACACACACACACACACACACACACACACACACACACACACACTTGTCATCAGTACTGCCCCCATTTCCACATCTGAGGCCTTCTTAGCTAATAAGGCTGCAGTTATGCCATTTGGGTATTACTCCTAAACGCTATGCTGTGTTCTGGCCAACGGAAATATGGGTTGGAGGTTGTGTCTTGGCTAATCTAAGAGGGGATAATGTTCAAAAATTACATTGTTCGCATAGCCGTTTTCTAATGATCTACGACCGCACACTTATGGAATAGTGTTTTCGTTGATCTCTCTCCAACTCCAGCTCGAAGTGCTCCTCTCCTCAACACTGCACAGCAGCTTGTCAGCAGACCCTCAGTGGAGTATTTCATTCAAGCTCAAACAGACGCATTGGGCAACACTTATGGAATATAAGTAAGTCCAGTCCACACATGGCAAACACAAATAGGCCTTAAAACTTTTTAAAGCTTAAAACGTTTTTTTTTTTCTTATACTTCAGACATGTAAAAGTTTCATCTTTTACCTGACATGTTTCAAGGGTATAGCTTCCGTCTTCATCATGAAACTTTTACATGTCTGAAGTACAAGAAAAAACCAAGTTTTACTGTAACAGTTAGACATAATGAACATCATTCAGGGCTAAGGCCCTGTACTGTAACGCCAGGGACCTGGGTTCGACGCTGACCCGAGGTCATTTCCCAATCCTCCATCTCTCTCTCTCTCTCCCCCTTGTCTCCTGTCACGTTCCTTATTGTCCTGTAAAAAACGAAGGCATAAACGTTAAAAAAAAAATCTTGAATAAAAAAAGAAACACAAACAATTGTGGCGTGTAACAGGCCGTTTGAGTTCCTGTCATGAGGAACTGCAGCATCTGCTGCCTACAAATTAGTTACAGAACAGCACCAATGATAATGACGAATAAATGATCAAGTGCCTGCATTTTGTTATGAGACCTTTTTTGGGGGAAGGCAACCCAGCGTTGTGATTGTGAATGGAGCCAAGATATTTTATACGGGTGACTCACCCCCTGCAGCTTGTATGAAACACAAGCCTTATACACGCCTCCCGCTGTGGTTTGTTTTAAATAACATAAAGTCAAATAGATCTGTCTACATTATTCAGTATGACAACAAAATACATGCTCTTTCCCTCTGAGGAGAAGAGGAAGCAGAAGCCCCAATGTACTTCAATGGACACTCAATACTGAGTGATTACTTTTCTTCATTGTTCTCTGTAAGTCTCTTGTCTTCTTTTCAGACCATCTACAACATGTATAACATATTTTGCTGTCAATTTTACTCTCTCATATCAGTATACAGTACATGCCTAACGATGACAAGAGGTGCAATAAGGAACAGTTCTTTCTATGGTGGGTTAACGACTAAAGTACCCAGGGCAGTGTGTTGCATGAGAAAATTATGGAGGGGACCCAGAGAGAGAGAGAGAGAGAGAGAGAGAGAGAGAGAGAGAGAGAGAGAGAGAAAGAGAGAGAGCCCCAAGAGCTACAGTAAGGGGCGCAAACATGAGAAACATGCATGCTATGAGGGCACAGGCTCCAGAAATCGCTAAAGCAGCGACACGTCGCATGATTAGACGACGGCATCTCTAAAGTCAAGAGGTTACCCAGAACAGTACACACAACACAGACTCTGCTGCTGGCACTCTCTTCTCGGGGCTTGGCCTCGCCTCACTTAGACAGTTATTTGGTACATCATGGTATTTTTTAAAACCATTGAACAATGAGAAGCCTATCATCATTATTAATACGGGCTCTTGAGCAGAATAACGTGCAGTCATCATGACCAGCCACTGGGGCTGTTCCTGTCCATTATTGTCATGCGGTAGGCTGGACTGGCCATCTGGCATGCCGGGCATTTCCCGGTGGGCCCCGCACCCTCGTGGGGCCCCTATTTTCAGAAATGTTAAAAAATACATATGTATATACCGTATATATTAATTTTCTTTTTTACATTTCAAATATATTATATTAGATAATATATCTAATACAATACATCTAATACATTTCTGAAAATAGGGGCCCACTAGGGTGCAGGGCCCACTGGTGAGTCACTTCTGCGCCGCTAATTATGGGGGGGGGGGGGCCTTTAAGCCAAAAGTGCCTGGGTCCTATTCCTACTTTACCCTAGCCCAGCCCTGTCATGCGGTGCCACAGCCAGTTGCTTGCCATGAGCCAACGCAGCCGGCCATGTGTTTTCGGGGGACACATGCTCCAAAAAATTCCAAAGGAAAACTTCTATTGTTCGGAATCGGGGCCCTATACTACAAACTGTTTGCCGAAGTGATTTGCAGAGTTCCTTTGAGGACAAAACAACAGTTGTGTCGCGTGAGCATGACCAAAAACAAGCCCCTAATTTTAATGGTTGTCCTTGGCAGGCGGCTGAGGGTATTCTGAAAAGCATGCAGATTATGACTGGTATACTATCTGTCACGGGGCCTGCCAGCAGCAGCCGCATAATTCCATCTTGTCACATAACTAAAACGGCACAATAACCAATTATACATACAGTACTGTATTGTACGTCAGTACACGGTATCCCATTTCCACTGCAAATGAAAACTAAAAGTTGCGTTATTATGAAATCTGTCAAGAAACGGGCTCGTAGCGCCACAGAAATAGATGTGTGTGTGTACTTTGTACACGGACGCCATGTTCTGATGGCAGAGGCCTCCGGACTCACTGCATTATCTGTCCAAATGTTATTGTGTCCCCTTCCCGTGGCACAAACAGCTCATAAGAGCAGACTATGACGAGTCAAAAAAGAAACGAGAGCAAGGGGTGTGCTCGGACATAACGCATCCTTTTATGGAGATTGTTGAACGTAAAAAAAAGGCTGAAATGGGGCAAAGATGAAGATGAGCTTTACTTCGCAAGATGGATTTTGGCAGTTTACTGTACATAAGCGCTGATGAACTGTCTACTGAAAGCCACCAACCTAGTCATGGGCAGGGGCCTAGCAGCAAATGTTGGGCCCTATGTACCATCAGCACCAATGGACCCCTCCAGCCATAAATTGGACTGTGTGTGGGCCCCTTATATACAGGGGGCCCTTGTGACTCAGTCACACTTTATCCCCCTGAACGACACCCCTGGTCATGGGGCAGAAGAAGATGTGGTGCATCAGTTACAAAAAACACATCTTTTTCGTGGAGGCAACAATTGGGCCCATTTATTGCATATACACAGACAGGAAACGGGAGGAAGTTCGGAAGAGACCAAGTTTAAAAGTTCAAGTGCTTGCCCAATTGGAGACACGCACGCACGCACGGTGGCCCTTTTTGTGAGGTATCAGATGCCAGGGGACCCCCTCGTTTTTGGGGGACCCCCGAAGTCATTTCCCCGAACGTGCCCAGATGGTGAGGTGGTGACCCTCACCACCAGCGGAGAACCCGGCCTTGACCCACAGAGGGGGTCCGCTTAGCACCCCTGATCACTTACTCATGCAGATCTCAAGGCCCAATGACCTGTGGGGGCCCAAAACACCCCCATCCCCCCTCTATGACAGGAATCAGCAGCATCAACAGCCATGGCAACCTCCCAGAGGTGTCAAAATTAAAGTAAAAATGAAAAAAGGAAACACAGTTTCCCTTCACCACAGGTAACTTATCTTGCGATCAGCTGAATCTGCCCTGATAAGATCAAGTTTGTGGTGGGTCCTTCTTAGGGTTTTAGTGTTTTTTCAGTAACAACACAGTCTATATACCTAATCAGATACAATGGTTTATGTGTCAATGGTGTACAATCTATGTAATGTGTTGTACTTACACCATGACTTAACTTTTACTTTTACTTTTGACACCTCTGCAACCTCCAAACTGGGTGAGAGTGGTCTGTACTCACATTGGGTGTAAGCACCAAAAACAATTGAAATTGAAGATCCCTCTAGTGGACTGAAATAAACACGCTTATTCATCTCATTACCACATACTCTAACCCCGCCCATTTCAATGTCACGCTTTGACAGGATTTCCGGTTTGCTAGTTCTGGTCCGTCTGCTCAAAGCCCTTCTGAATGATTTAGCACTACACACTGCTAACAAAATAGCAATGGTGCCATCTTTGTAACCACTGATAATAAGGTTGATACCCTGTGTGCAGACCACTCTTTCACACTATCTACTGCCAATGTCTAGCTCCTGCATTAGTTATTTTGCGGATGTGCACAGCCTAACTTTCAAAAGCCTCCATAGGGACAATGCAGACTACAGAGGCTGATGGGGGACCCTTCTGTGTCAAAAGTAGACATCATTTCAAGACGTAAGTACCTGATATTACACTTGTCATTCCACTGTACCTACTGCAGTAGATATGCTGTAGCAGTGCAATAAAGTGTTAGGGAAAAGTCAAAACTCCCCATGTCTCTCAGAGTTCTAGCGTCTTCAGTCTGTTGTGCGGTGCCTACCCACAGCTTATGTGTTAAAACCATCTCAACACAATGCACGTGTCAGAAAAATGACACATTCCTTCTTAGGGCCTCCGTACATCGGCTCCGACAAAGTGAGGACCACTGTTCCACGGACATCCGCGGATGTCGGCTGGTGATTAGGGACGAGTTCTATTTTGTCGGAGCCACCCATTGACTATCCATGTTCCGCTGTGGTGAAATTGTGTGCGGGGGTCGGAGTTATATGTCAGAAGCGAAAAAGTGCTCCGCAGTGCAGTCGGAAACCGATGTGCAGAGGGCCTTAGAGTGTACTGTGTAAGTGTTGAACTAACACACAGCAACATTCACAGTGTGAGAGACAGCATTACTCAGTGTTTTGGATGTGTGTTTAACGATGGAAATAGAAACATTACGGCCTTCAAAAACAACAACAACAAAAAAAGACAGCAGCAACAGACACAGACAAATTTGATCAGCATCTGAATGGACTTGAGTAATTGAATGAGATCTGTGCCTGGCATTGGCATCCTGATGAGTCATCGCACCAAACGCAATCACAGGAAGGTTCATAAGGTCCGCGGCCGCATGATGTCATCCTTGGACAGGGCTACTGACAGCTTTGGCTGGGCTCAGGACAAAGTCATCTGAATGGGCCCCCCCACCGAGTACATACAATGTAATGAGAACCCAATTCTGGGCACCCTCTCTCCCTGGGCCCACAACTGACCCCTTTGAACCCCCCTGTCGGCTTCCCTGTCCTCGGATATGTCACGACAGGCCCAATGGCGAGGGAGGACAAACAGGTCAGCTGTCTCAGGCCCCAATGACAGGTGGGGCCCAGAATTGGGACCCCATTGTATTGTATATACGGTAGCCAAGAGGAGGGGTGGGGGCACTCTCAGATTTCTTTTCCCTGGGCCCAGTCAAGGTTGTCAGCGGCCCTGTGTCATGATGTCATCCTTTATTGGGGTTTGGCCTTTCTGTCCATTTGGCGTTTGGATTCATCTTGTTCTTCTGGCTGTTTATCTACACATTCGCCATGGTGCGTCATGTTTGTCAGTGCTGGAGGAAATCACAACAATGAGCGAGAGAGAGAGAGAGAGAGAGAGAGAGAGAGAGAGAGAGAGAGAGAGAGAGCGGTGAGTGAAGAAAATCAATGACCATCACATAGTGAAGGAACAAACCAGGGGTGCATTTCTCAAAACCAAAGTTGCTTACTACATTAGCTACCTTGTTGTTTTCAATGCATTTTCCCATTGGCAACTACCGAAGTTGCTAACAGGCTAACAACTTGATGCACCCCTGATGCATTTCTTCCAGGAAGCGAAGAACAGCTTCTTCCTCTTCTGCCCTCCCTCCCCTGGGTAAACCTTAGCTATGCCTTCCTGAGTGTCCGGTTACCACTGGGGTTATTTTGTTTTGGTCACTACTGCCTCCTCACGCAGCCCCAAATACACACACATGCAGGCAAGCATGCACGCATGCATGCACGCACACACACACACACACACATACACACCAAACTCCCTCTCCGCATACACACACATATTTATAAACAGACCCTTAAACCCAACCACACACACACACACACACACACACACACACACACACACACACACACACACACACACACACACACACACACACACACACACACACACACACACACACACACACACACACAAAACACATACATCTCACCTCACCTCCCCGGCCTGTCCTGTCCGTGTCCGGTTGGGCGGGCGGTCGGTCGGCCCCGTCATCCCTGGGTGTTGTGAATCCGAAGGAGCCGTAAAAAGGGAAACGCGACGCTCTCAGCCATAACAGTAATACATCCTGAGTGAAACCCAAGACCCCCATTAAGATAATGGGCCACTCAGGCAGGCGGCGGTTATACTGCCTCTCTGGGTCTCAGTCGGGTTTCAATGAGGCCCCTGGTCGGACCTCGTATTGATATAAACACAGCGCGGCGACCAGGGCCGTAACCAGACATTTTCAAATACTGAGGTCAAATACTGTGTGCTGTACTGCATACTGTACATTTAGAATGCTTCAAACACTTCAGTCAAACTCTCAAGTTTGTTTTCATTAATCACTGCCTTGAGGATAAATGGGGGTGGCGTATACAGACTGAATTTATTATTGTTGATGATCACATATCGATTTTCATCATAGATACATTTTACATTACTGAAAAAAAATACAGAGGACGTGACCTCTGTGTCCTCAATGGTAGTTACGGCCATGGCGGCGACTCGCGTTTATGAAGCATTAAATAGACTGTGATGGCAGCTCTCTACTCTACTCAGGTGGAGCTGAAGGAAGGCGAAACTCAAACTCGATCCAGGTGTCAGTTGTTATCCCAATCAGTTGTACCTACCAGTGACTTGCTTGTGTACGGTGTGTGTGTGTGTGTGTGTGTGTGTGTGTGTGTGTGTGTGTGTGTGTGTGTGTGTGTGTGTGTGTGTGTGTGTGTGTGTGTGTGTGTGTGTGTGTGTGTGTGCACAAGACACTGGGTGGGGTGGGGTGTGGTGGGGTATGGTGTATGGGGTATAAGGAGAAGGGGAAGGGGAGGTCAACGTGTTTTTGATTTGAAGTAAAAGAGCGTGAGCAAGAGTGCAAATCGTGATGGGACGGGGTGGGAGGATCTGAGGCTGGAACGTTAGTTACGTTGTGGTTATAGCAACAAGGCCGAAGATGGATGGGCTGTCACTGGGCAATGTGCAGCGGGCACACAGGAGGAGGGCAGACCCGATGAACATTCACCACTGTTGCTATTGGTATCCAACCTGGAGTGCGTTTCTCAACAGCGCAGTTGCGAAGTTAGCAACTTTCTTGGTTGCAATACAATTTTCTCATTGGAAACCTAGTACGTTGCTAACTGGTTAGCAATGATGCTTTCGAGAAACGGGGTCCTGGTTCTGACTATCTGACTATCATGAACACAGATAGAAGAGAATATTCTTCCTATGTGTACAGGGCATGGAGGATACAACAGCATTCAATCATACAGAAACTGACAGCCCATAGGTTGCTTCCCTTGGGTAGAAATAGTTTGACGTACAGTATATGTATTCATTTATTTCTTTGTTTGTTTGTTGCAACTTTAGTAGAGGAGTGTCACTGCTTTTAAACTCAGTTTTACAGAGGATTTGTGTGTGTGTTTTTTTATGTCAGATTTTGTTAGTTTGTTAGTTCTTACTGTTTAGTGCTTGATGGTCTTACTTGTTAGTCTTGTCCAGTGTCTATTTTGTTTGCCCCTATGTCTGATATGTCTTATATCCTTACGTGTGCTTTTTTTTAATCTGTTTTTTATGTCATAATATGCATGTGCCTCCACTGTCTTAATGCCGTCTTGGCCAGGACTCCCTGGAAGAAGAGGTTTCTACATCAATGGGACCTTCCTGGTTAAATAAAGGTCAAAAAATAAAATAAAAAATATGAGCATTAATAGGATATTGTATGGTTTTGACAAAGCCTTGACAAAGACAGCCAGGCAGATTCGTGCTTAGAGGCCGATCTCATGTACTGACCCAGATGTTGCAATGCCTACATTAACCCCTTAGCGCAGCACTATTATATGGCTCTCTGTAATGTCATGGCAATGTTGTTATGATGTAGTTAAGCATTTTCAGCAAGTGAATAGGGTCGCCGGCGACCCCTGCTACAGTAAGAGGGTCTACTGGGGCAGTCATGGGTGAGCGGTTAGGGCGTCAGACTTGCATCCCAGAGGTTGCCGGTTCGACTCCCGACCCGCCAGGTTGGTGGGGGGAGTAATCAACCAGTGCTCTCCCCCATCCTCCTCCATGACTGAGGTACCCTGAGCATGGTACCGTCCCACCGCACTGCTCCCCATGGGGCGCCACTGAGGGCTGCCCCCTTGCACGGGTGAGGCATAAATGCAATTTCGTTGTGTGCAGTGTGCAGTGTTCACTTGTGTGCTGTGGAGTGCTGTGTCACAATGACAATGGTAGTTGGAGTTTCCCAATGGGCTTTCACTTTTCGCTTTCACTTTCACTACTTGATAGCCCATAAACCATAAACAGATTGTCTTCGAAACATCGACATATTAGGACAAGCTGTTGTTTAATTTCAATAATTAAACAGAAAAGCATAGCCAAACTGAAAACTGTCAAACTGTGAGTTGGCTGAAAAAAATGAGAATGAACCTTAGCGCCAGCGGCAAATGTACAATAGACTTGCTGAACTTGATCTAATTGCACCTTGCAGAGAGAGGGAGAGGGAGAGGGAGAGAGAGAGAGTGAGAGAGAGAGAGAGAGAGAGAGAGAGGGAGAAAGAAGGGGAGAAAGAGAGAGAGACACTTTCCAGGCTGTTGGAATGGAATAGCACACACGCACACACGATTTATCAGTGACTGAGGCCAAAGAAGAAATAGAGACAGACGGCACAGAGGAAACAGAAACAATGTGTTAGAAAAGATAGGCCTATAGATATGGAGGAGAAGAGATATGGATCATCTTTATAAATGTATACAGAGCTCTAAATTTAATTAATTTTCGTCACCAGCAAAAATGGCTGTTAATCTTA
>NC_085861.1:11472074-11474574 GCF_034702125.1 Engraulis encrasicolus
CAGTGAAGTGAAACAGAGACAACGGTAACAAGCTGCCTCTGAGAAAGAGAAGGGGGAAAGAGAAGAGACCACTGTGTGTGTGTGTGTGTGTGTGTGTGTGTGTGTGTGTGTGTGTGTGTGTGTGTGTGTGTGTGTGTGTGTGTGTGTGTGTGTGTGTGTGTGTGTGTGTGTGTGTGTGTGTGTGTGTGTGTGTGTGTGTGTGTGTGTGTGTGTGTGTGCGAGCGTGTGTGTGTGCGAGCGTTTATGCGTTTGTGCATGTGTGTGTGTGTGTGTGTGAGTGTGTGTGTGTGTGTGTGTGTGTGTGTGTGTGTGTGTGTGTGTCTGTGTGTGTGTGTCTGTGTGTGTCTGTGTCTGTGTCTGTGTGTGTGTGTGTGTGTGTCTATGTGTGTGTGGTGGTTGCCAGAGGAATACGGATAGCCAGGACTGGAATCCTAGACCTCCTCTGGGGCATCATTGCAGACGTGTATAGGAGATGCCCCTGTGGAGGGCTAAGAAAAGCCCCTCATGGCATCCCAAAGTCCCTCTCCACAGCGCCCCTCATGGCATCCCAAACCCTCCTAAACCCTGGCAACCACAACTCATTAGTCTCCAGAGACCCTGATGAGGAGAGGAGCGGGGAGGAGTGAGAGGAGAGGAGAGGTGAGAGGAGAGGAGGGCTGAGAGGAGAGGAGGGGTGAGAGGAGAGGAGAGGAGAGGAGAGGAGAGGAGAGGAGAGGAGGGGAGAGGGGAGGAGAGGAGAGGAGGGGGTGAGAGGAGAGGAGAGGAGAGGAGAGGAGAGGAGGAGAGGAGAGAGGGGGAGGAGGAGAGGAGAGGAGAAGAGAGGAGAGGAGGGGAGAGGAGAGGAGAGGAGAGTAGAGGAGGGGTGAGAGGAGAGGAGAGGAGAGGAGAGGAGAGGAGAGGAGAGGAGAGGAGAGGAGAGGAGAGGAGAGGAGGGGTGAGAGGAGAGGTGAGAGGAGAGGAGGGGTGAGAGGAGAGGAGAGGAAAGGAGAAGAGAGGAGAGGAGAGGAGAGGAGAGGAGGAGAGGAGAGGAGCGGAGAGGAGAGGAGAGGAGAGGAGGGGTGAGAGGAGAGGAGAGGAGAGGAGGGGTGAGAGGAGAGGAGAGGAGAGGAGAGGAGAGGAGGGGTGAGAGGAGAGGAGAGGAGAGGAGAGGGGAGGAGAGGAGAGGAGAGAGACATGGTGGAGGAGGGAATTAAAGGTGTGGGGGGGATGAGGATGAGAGTTATGGAGGTGCAGTTCACGAGGTGCAGATAGCAGTTCACAAGGAGAGGTGGGGTTGAGGGTGGGGGGTGACTGTGGGGAGGAGAGGAGTGGAGAGGAGAGGGACACGATGGAGTAGAGCAGTGGTTCCCAACGTATGGGTCGGGACCCAACCTATGGGTCGCCAAAGATCCACAGTGGGTTCGCGAAGCCCTCTTGATTTTAAGGGGTTTCATTTTATATATATAGCCCATGTTGAATACATGACAAAGCATTTAAACTAATATATGCATAGAAGCAACAAAATGTAAGTTATTCATCAAGCATTTATTCTATGTTTGACTAAAGACAAATTGAGGAATAAAATGATACCTAATGAATTTTCACAGGAAACAGAGTATCTCGTGCGGGCGCTCGCGTGATTGGGTCACCAAAGCTTACAATGGTAAAAATATGGGTCCCTGAAGAAAAAGGTTGGGAACCACTGGAGTAGAGAATGGAAGCCCTATAGGGGAAGGAGATCGGTGGTATTAGAGCAGGATGAGAGGAGGAGGAGGAGGAGGAGGAGAGATGCGGAGGGGTATCAGAGCTTTATCTGTGCCCCCTATAAAGGGGGAGGGGATGGGGAGTTTGGTGGTGGAGTGGACGACTGGCTGGTATTTACATCCTTCAAGAAAAAGAAGAGTGTGTGTGTGTGTGTGCGTGCATGCGTGCGTGCGTGTGCAAGTGAGCATGTGTGCGTCTGTGTGTGTGTGTGTGTGTGTGTGTGTGTGTGTGTGTGTGTGTGTGTGTGTGTGTGTGTGTGTGTGTGTGTGTGTGTGTGTGTGTGTGTGTGTGTGTGTGTGTGTGTGTGTGTGTGTGTGTGTGTGTGTGTGTGTGTGTGTGTGCTGTTCAGTTGTTCACTACCCATCACTCCACTCCCACCACCCTCTCCACCACCGCACCACTACCACCCCCACCACCACCACCACCCTGCCCACTCCCATCCCACCCCACCGCACCATAAAAGCTCATTAAAGCTAATGTTGCGCTAACATGCCACACACGGCAGGGTGGCCGTCAGTGGGTCAGCACTGCATCGTCCCAAGCTGAGTGAGGCGCTCACACAAGTTAATTACGCTCTCCGCTGGTGGTGCCAGTGCCTCTTGAAGCCCCCTGAGGAGACGGGGGGGGGGGGGGGGGAGAGGGGGGGTCGGTGGTCTCCCATGAGGATGCTCCATGGAGACAGGCTTCCTACCCTCCCTGGATACCTCCCTAGATACCAGATTAAGATGACCTGGGGGCCCTAGGCTACAGATTGCTG
>NC_085861.1:11479574-11484574 GCF_034702125.1 Engraulis encrasicolus
CCCCATACCACATCATACCCGACCCCACCATACTGCATCATACCCCATCCCATCCCACCCCACCCGTGCCACCATACCCCATACCACATCATACCCCACCCCACCATACCCCACCATACACCATCCCATCCCACCATACCCCACCATACACCATACACCATCCCATCCCACCATACCCCACCCCGTTTGCACCCACAACATTAACACCCCTCCCATTTCTTAAACTCTCCCTCTCCCACATTTCTTTGTGAATCACAGAGGGAACCCCCCAACTGTTGCTGACTGTAAACATACGTATATAATAATACAATTACCGTGCCTATCCGCCTACTTTGAGGGAGTTGCTAAATATTTGTCCAATGCGCCCTGCTCCACTCTGATCTAAGCCAGAGCGAGACGAATGGGAGGCCGAAGTTTCCTCCTCTCACGCGTGACGGCTGCAGTCTTCAACTCCAGACATGGTGCCGTATCCTTGGGGGGGAAAGTGTGTGTGTGTGGTGTGTGCGTGTGTGCGTGTGTGTGCGTGTGCGTGTGCGTGTGCGTGTGCGTGTGCGTGTGCGTGTGCGTGTGTGTGTGTGTGTGTGTGTGTGTGTGTGTGTGTGCATGTGCGTGTGCGTGTGCGTGTGTGTGCATGCATGTGTACGTGCGTGCGTGTTTGTGCAGTCTTCAGGAGTAGAAGGGGTGTGTGTGTGCGCGTGTGTGTGTGCATGGGTGTGTATGTGCGTGGGTGCGTGTGTGTTTGTGTAATGTCAGTAGAGGGGCTGCATATTTGTGTGTGTGTAGTGTGAGTAGAAGAGGTGTGTGTGTGTGTGTGTGTGTGTGTGTGTGTGTGTGTGTGTGTGTGTGTGTGTGTGTGTGTGTGTGTGTGTGTGTGTGTGTGTGTGTGTGTGTGTGTGTGTGTGTGTGTGTGTGTGTATGTGTGTGTGTGGGCTCCACAGCTGCATCTGCTGACAAGTGTGGATGGAGGATGGAACGCCTGGGGACAGCTATCTAAAACTGTGCTATCGACGCAGAAGCACATATAAGTTCTTCTTTATTTTGCTCTCTCCCTCCTTCTCTTTCCTTAATGTATATCCCTCTGTGTTTCTTTCTCTTTCTGCATCACGGGCCTATACTACAAAGCTGGTTCAGTAGAAGAGTCTGGAGTCCTCATTTTCTTAAGAAAAGCTCTTGTATTAGATGATTTACCTCTTAACTTAACCTTAACTTATCCTGAACCACCTTTGTAGTATAGGCCCCACCTCTCTCTCTTCCTCCTCCTCCTCCTCTTTCTGTTTTTTCTTTTTCTGGCATTTCTTCCATCTGTTGCCACTGTCACCAAGCTGTTGAGAATCAGCGACAAGTTCTTTAAAGTCAAAGTGTGCGTCGACAAGACAATCCTGGCAGGTTCGTTAAAGTCAAAGTCAAAGTGTGGGCTGACCATTCGGGTTCCCACTGGCACACACGCCTAGAAAAACAGTTCATAACACCAGATGAAAAGATAAATAAATGAAGCGAAAGATAGTCCTTCTTAAAGTTTGCACACTCAAACTTTGAATAAACCGCCGCGAATACATTTGTCGGACGCACATTTTGTGCACGAACAGATACTTTCGCCATGACACTGTTGTGGCAAGATTCCCACGTATCGGATGGGGACCACCAGAGATGTTCCACATCAAAGTCCGGACCTTGATACTGGGGGAGAGAGAGAGAGAGAGAGAGCTGCATCCAACCTCTCGTCCCATTAATGAGTGGAATATCCACGGAGGGATTCCCAAAAATGCCATCACCACCTCAATTTTCCAAGAACACTTAATCTGTTTCTTTTTTCCCCCAGAAAGTCTCAGCGTGAACAAACAACAGGTTTTTTCTCAGGCTCAGAGAGGTGTGTAGATCTAATTTGACATTTATACGGATCTTGACATTGCAGAGGTACGGTAGATTCGCCTTGTGAAAAAGTAATTGAAATATAACGTTAACGTGAAATACAGCGATGACACATTGCACTGAGTAGGGAAAAAAATGATTTGAAGAATTATATACACTACCGGTCAAAAGTTTGGGGTCACCACACTTTCCTCCCACAATGCTTCTTTCTGACAGTTAAGCTGATTCCTTTTCAATTTCAGTTCTGGTATAAAATCAGTGTATAGAGTTATTGTTCCCTGAAATTAATGCATGCAACAAATAAGCAATTTGATATTGGAAAAAGTAACTGTTGAATGGATTTACTTGTATAGACAATGCATAGAATAGACCAAAATGTATCACTAACTTTTGACTAATCAAAGTGTACCTTTACTAAGGTAGTGTCTAGTCTGGTGTACTAATCAAAGTGTATATTTAAACAGAACAGATGGTCTTTTAAATGATATTGTTTTGCCCAAAGAGGCTTTAATGTGTACAGATATGAACTGTAAGATTGTGCAACATAGTGAACAACTGTGTGATATGTATGATTGTATTTTAAAATGTCTCAATGACTCCAGTGAACCCTTGCGTAAAAGTAGGCCTAAATGCAAAGTACCTTATATTAGACCCGGGTGGAATGAGTTTGTGGCTGAGCAATATGGCGAGGCAAGACAGGCCTTCAGACTCTGGCTAGACGCTGGCAGGCCCAGACAGGGGGTCTTACTGGAATTGAAAAAGCGCACTAATGCTAGATTTAAATACGCCCTTCGTTTTATTAAGAAGAATGAAAACACAATGAGAGCTGATTCGCTAGCTAGAAAGTTGCAGGTTAACAACCTTACTGACTTCTGGAAAGAGGTAAAAGTGATGAATAACAGTAAAACTCCCCTACCTGCTGACATTGAAGGTGTCAGTAGTCCAGGAAAAATAGTTGAAATCTGGCGTGAGCACTATCGCAATATCTTTAACTGTGTTAATAGTAACCCTGTTAGCATTAGTCTTGAACACTCTGGTCTCCCTGCTGACATGGTAGTTAAGGCAGCAGATGTCAGTGAAGCCATCAACAGGCTGGATAACAACATAGCCTGTAGTATGGATGGAATTACTGCAGAACATCTAAAGCATGCCAGCTACAAGCTCTGTCCTCTCTTGTCAATGTGTCTTACTGGCTGTCTGGTGCATGGTGTCTTGCCTAAAGCTATTATGGCTGTAATGTTAGTGCCTGTGCTTAAAGATAAGACTGGTAAACTCAATAGTATCAGCAATTATCGTCCCATTGCATTAGCAAGTATATTGTCCAAAGTACTAGAGAGAATACTGTTAGGTAAGTTAGAAATGTATATTCTTACTTATGATAATCAGTTTGGGTTCAAAAGAAAACATGGAACTGACTTATGTATATTTGCTCTTAAAGAGATTGTATCTAAATATACTAGTCAGAACTCATCCGTATTTTTATGCTTTATTGATGCGTCCAAAGCATTTGATCGAATTAACCATGAAAAACTGTTTGTGAAATTGATTGATCGAGGTGTCCCTAAAGTCCTTGTGAGAATATTAGCC
Organism: Engraulis encrasicolus; assembly: GCF_034702125.1. Classification (NCBI taxonomy): domain Eukaryota; kingdom Metazoa; phylum Chordata; class Actinopteri; order Clupeiformes; family Engraulidae; genus Engraulis; species Engraulis encrasicolus. The sequence continues at coordinate 11,483,031 of NC_085861.1, forward strand.
TTTTGGTATGCCCATCAATTATTTCATGTTAAATGGGACAATGTGGTGTCTGCTCCCTTTTCTGTTAGTAATGGACAAGGAGGGATTTTATCTCCTATTTTATTTAATGTCTATATGGATGAACTGTCAGATAAGTTAAACAGAGTACAAACTGGCTCCCTTGTTGGTAACACTGTTGTTAATCATCTTATGTATGCAGATGATCTGGTTCTGCTATGTCCTTATAGTGCTGGGATGCAGCAGATGCTGAAGGTGTGCTCTCAGTATGGCTCTGATTATGACATACAGTATAATGCTAAGAAGAGCAATATCATGATTGTTAGAAGTGCTGGTGATAGGAAATCAACTTTCCCTACCTTCTATCTGTCAGATAGTCCACTTGCTGTATGTGAAGAAATAAAGTATCTTGGACATGTCATATCTGATAACTGGACAGATGACAAAGATATTTATAGACAGCGCTGTAAAATGTATGCTCAAGCAAACATGCTTTTACGTAAGTTTTCTATGTGCTCTGATTCTGTGAAGTGTTCCCTGTTCACAACCTACATTACTCCATTGTACACTGCTCAAATATGGTCTTGCTTTAAGCAAACAAGTATGCATAGACTCAAGGTAGCATACAATGATGCAATGAGGCTGTTGCTTAGGGTCCCTAGGTGGCACAGTGCTAGTCAGCTGTTTGTGTCCAATAGAGTGCCAACCTTTGAGGCACTCTTAACCCTTGTGTTGTGTTCGGGTCATTTTTGACCCATTTTCAAGTTTAAGTGTGAAAAAAACACACTTTCCTTTATTTTCTTGGAATGAGGCTTCATCTTATCCTCAGTCACAATCATTGCAACCCACAAAAAATATGTTTGATCATTTTAGTAAATTTTAAAGGTCCAAAAAAAAAAAAGTTACATCTGTGGTGTTCAGGGTCAAAATTGACCCGGCATAGATTTTTGGCTGTTGTATGCATTTCTGAAAAGCTGTTGGTTGCCCTTTGTCTTCAGTTTGGTGATTCATGGTGAGGGAAATATATTTCTTGCCTGAAAAAATATTTGCCAGCTTTGTCACATTACAAATCCAATATGGCCGCCGGACAGTCCCATACACTACAATACGTCATATCTCCTGTTGTGAAAGGAGTACAGATGTATTTCTGGTGTCTACTCATATGTTTTCATGGTCAGGGAATCCATTTCTGCATTGTATAATGAGATTTTCTGCACATTTGTTTGCAAAATAAATGTTTGCACATTATTTTGTCCAAAAAACGTATCAAAATTTCATAATGGCACCCAAACATGTAGAACTGGTCTTATACTTTCCATAAAGTTGATGTGGCAATGAGATAATGGCCCATGTTCATAGCATAGTGGATTCATATGATTAGTGTGATTTTTTACATGTTCATTGAGGTGTTCATTTCCTATATCATTGCATTAGATTGGCGGAATGGCTGTGACTCTGACAGAATTGTTCTTTTGTATATTTACCACACTAAAATCATATAAATATTGACAAACACCAAGTCAACATATTTAAAAATTGATTTTATG
>NC_085861.1:11489574-11494574 GCF_034702125.1 Engraulis encrasicolus
GGGGAAAGATGTTACAAATTCTAATCGCCCAAATACTGACTGAGTGCCCAAAAGCACTAACAGCGGCCCTTAAGGGGCCCAAAATTCAAATCTTTCACAGGGCCAAAAATTTCTGGTGGCGCCCCTGTGGGGACTGATACAATTGAGGTGGAGGTTCAGGCCAAAATCATCAACAGTCCACCGGGCAAATACCCTGTATGCCATATGGACAATCCAGCCACGAGTCGGAACGAAGCAGGAGGGTATCCCTGTACCATTAGCCTGCTCTTGCCCATGACTGAACGACTGTGTGGAGGTCCACTTTCAAAGGTCTAATTTGTTTAGAGATATTTTTCTGTAATCTGTTTTGCCTTGACGTATTCTGTGTATCACCTCTTTTTCTATGGAGATTGCTGTGCAAGAGGAAAAAGAAAAGGAGATCAGTTTTATGTAAAAAAACAAAGTTTCATACCAACAAGAATGTTGCAACATGCTACATCCAACTACATATGTGTGGAAATGCAAAAGCAGACCAGAATCCGGACAAGAAGTGAGGAATTTGCATACATCATTATGTTTTTCACATTGAAGTGCAGGGGGAAAGCTTAGGAAGCAAAAACTGAATAAAACAACATGGCATTAATCTGAGTTCATTTTTTAAATAAAATTCAAAAACGATTAATAAGGTCCTCCTGAAAACTTGCAAGCATGCATTAATTATTACAGCTTTTGACTTATTAACAGTGACAGTCAGACGAAAATGAACAAAACAAATGCAACGGGAAATCAAATCCCTTCATCGATACTGTATGTCTTGCACATGGTGGATGATGTATTCAAGTTGTTTCTTGGAAGCAGAAGAAATTCTGTTAGCCTTTTGCAGAGTGGTCCATTCCCAAGCCGAGAACATACACCAGACCAGTGTGCATGGATGACACATAATATTTTAGTGCCTGTGGTCATCAGTTATGCGCTGTGGTATAACAGTCTTTTCATGAATGATGTCAGAAGCGTGCAGCCATTGGACAGAATTTTTTTTTTCAAAAGGTCAGCGGTCAGTTTTGTACTTAGCGCACAAAACCAGCAGCTACTTAAACTTAAATGAATGGAAGCATTTCCTCACTTTCTCCATATCTAACACATTTATGGCGGCATCAGTGTTGCCATTGGTGCATGGCACATCAGACACAAACACAGAAAGACTAATCCAATCCAATCCAACCCAATACAAATAGGATGATACAGAGCTGGACTGGGGGATAAATAGGGCCTGAGCACTTTTGGCTTAAAAGGGCCCCTCATAATTAGCGGCGCAGAACTGAAACTCAACACAAAATCTGCCTGAAGGCCCAAAACGAATATCAGGAAATGGACTTGCCATAAGAAAATCTAGGGCCTATCTAAGTACTGTAGAGGTGATTACACATGTACTGACTGCTGAGCTGACAGTGAAGATTTTCGGGAAGGTATCTTGCCAGGCGCCTCAAGAACTACCAAATCACTTATGTGGGAAGCTCCTCATCTCTAAGCAATACTTTTATTACAAAGAGTCATGCAGTCCACTCTCAAGCCCAAATCAAATGCGTTTCCATGGCAGCGGGCCAGTGGGCTGAGATTGGCCTCCCTCACCGTTGTGGACAGAATGAAGCTCATGCCAACGGGGCATCGCCAGTCGGGGGTATCTGTGGACAGGGAATCCGGCAGGAGGAGGGCTAAGGGGACAGTTGTCCCGGGCCCAGGAGGAGGGTGGGGGGTGAACTTCAACTTTCACATGAACTTGTCCTGGGCCCATCCAAATATGTCAGAGGCCGTGATCTGTGGTCACCCTCCTGAGGGGGTCGGAAGGTGTGGGGAGTGGAAGGAAGTGTAGGCGAGGGAAGGGAAGGGCCACCGATGCCTTTAAGAGCCCCAGTGCTGTGCCCCTGTAGCCTGCTGAGGCCAGTGCAATCAGAACCACATTGGCTGGTGTGGTGTGGTGTGGTGTGGTGTAAAGCAGGGGTTCCCAAACTTCACTATGCCAAGGCCCCCCATACCGGTAGATTCCAGACAAGGCCCCTGTAAAATAGGCCGTCCAACACTATTTTTTCTGTCCACCCGGTTTCACAACTCGATGAAGCTGGTGCATTCATAAACCCATGCAAGTACTACAAGTCAAGTCAGATATTGTCACTTTCATATGCATAAGACATACAAGGAAAATGAAATTACGTTCTCTATACCATGCCAGGACAAGACATATACAAAACTGACATTTTTCAGACTGACATAAAGTGCAAGACAGGACAGGTAACAGTGATGGAATGGTAACAATGGACAATAATACATAATAAATACAGTACATTTAACATTTAACATTCAACATCTAACAGATATAAGATAAATAAAGAATGTAGACACTACAATAATAGAAATAATAACAGTGAAAGTAACAGTATAATAACAATACAAGTGGTAGGTTCCAGGACTGAGGTAGTGCAGGTAAGGTGCAATCCCTGGTACTGTGTGTATGTGTGTGTGTGTCTGTGTGTGACATCATTGTGGAGCATGAGATGTGTGTATGTGGGGGGGGGGATCACCTAATGCTTTCCATCTCTTCCTCTTACTTCACCCGCTCTAGCTCTCGCTCTCGCACTCCACCTTCTACTCCTCCAGCATGTTTTTAAGGCAGACTCACTGAGCAAATGGACAATGGGTCACAGCCCAGTTCTCGTCTTGTCTGTTTTTCATTCTCTCTCTCTCTCTTTGCCTTTCTCTCTCTTTCTCTCTCTTTCTGTGTGTGTGTGTGTGTGTGTGTGTGTGTGTGTGTGTGTGTGTGTGTGTGTGTGTGTGTGTGTGTGTGTGTGTGTGTGTGTGTGCGTGCGTGCGTGCATGTTTGTGTGTGTGTGTGTGTGTGTGTGTAACTCTGTGTAGTACACCACTTTGTTTTGCTTGGCAGTAGCGAGGGTAATGCCAAGGCTCATGGCACAGCATGTTCTGGACTGGGAGAGTAGTTGCCTTGTCAGACCAAGCAGCAGGGAAGCCGACAGTGGGGGGGAGGGGGAAAAGGGGTCAGTTGTGCCGGGCCCAGGGAGAAGAGAAGGGGGCCCCAAAATTAGGTCCTCATTACATTACATAGTATGTATTGGATCCGGGGCCCTTTCAAATGTCAGGCCAGGTAACAGAGAAGACGACAGGTGGGTGACAAAGGGGTCAGTTGTCCCGGGCCCAACTTTTTAATATCACCAGCCAAAATGGACAGTAGATGTTAATCTTACTAGCCACTAAAACACTCACCCAACGATGGGTCAAAGTGGCTAGTAAGTTGGCCTTTTCTAGCAGCCAAATTGAAATTTCACCAGCATTTGGCCGATTGGCTGGTGTTAATTTGCAGCCTTGATTGTATGTATTGGATCGTGGGCCCTTTCAAATGGCTTTGTCCCGGGCCCAGACAAAGCTGTCAGCGTACCTGCAAGCAGGCTTCACTTCGCTCTGCTCTGGAGGCCTCTCCTTTCCGCAAGAGCGGCTTTCCCCCCACCCCCCATCCCCCACCCCCTTCACCTGTAAACGCACCCTGCCGTACAAATTATTTTCACAGCGGGAGTGTGAAGCTGCACATCGCCATATTTACTGTAAGGGCACAGCACAGTCATGGAGCCTGCACCACAAAGGAGAAGAGAGCACAGTGGAATATCGTCTGTGGCTACACACGTCAACACACACACGTCTCCGCTGCTGCAGCTGCATGCTACACAGTCTTACACAGTATACTTGTCACATTTGTCACATGCATACACTGGGGGGGAGGGGAGGGCAGGGGGGTGTCAGATGGGGTGTAATTTATGTTTTTCACAAATACTATCTGAATTTGGAAAAGAAAAACAAGATGTGCAGTGTAATTGATGATTTGTAGCCTACTTTTACAGTTAAACAGAGAGATGATAGTGTGCACATGCACACAGAGACGGCACGTTTCCTTAACGTCTCCGGGAGCAGTGCGAGTCCGAGAGGTTCGGGGGCTGCCTTTCACACTGCACAGTTAACGTCCATGTTCTATCCGCAGGCAGCAGCCATTCATTTTCAATGGGAGCAGTGCATTGAACGCGAACGTCCGCGCAGGAGAATAGACTCGAGTTCTATTTTCAAGGAGCAACGCGGACATGTCCAGTCGGGACGGACATGCGCCGCGCTTACACAGCGTTCCTGTGTGCAAGGCATGATTTGTTTTCATGCATTCTAACCGTTTCGGACTGATAACGGACACGTGAAGTGGACGTACTGTGGACGTCCGCGCCGTTGGTGTGTATGCACCGTGATGGTCAAGTACAAACACAAGTTCAGTTCTACATTACACTACACTTAGCTGACGCTTTTATTCAAGGCACCTTACAGTTAGTTACCGTCCCTGCCTGGAGCAGTGTGGGGTAAGGTGCCTTGCTCAAGGGCACCTCAGAGTGTGTGGAATCTCTTTAACCACCAGGCCCATGGCAATACATTTTACCTAATGTACTAAGAGAGGGTCCTTTATGATGATTTTGCCCCGCCGGGCCTGACCAAAGCTGTCAACACCTGTGGTCGCACACAGTCAGAGCGAGAGGGGCATGGAGAGGAGAAGAAGCTCGAGGCTCCATGTTCGTTTTGCTTTCTGCTAAAAATGAGCATAAAATGAGGCGCACACAAGGCTCAAGTCAAAAACTGTATATTGTAGCTGAAAAGTATCAAAAGAAGACAGTGGATAAAACTGGAGCTACAGACGTTTCAGACCTAGTCCATTTTCAATGTCGTCAGAGAGCTACAGACGTTTCAGACCTAGTCCATTTTCAATGTCGCCAGAGAGTACAGACGTTTCAGACCTACTCCATTTTCAATGTCTCCATAGACAATGAAAGCAAAGTGAAAGCCCATTGGGAAACTCCAACTCCCATTGTCATTGTGACACAGCACTCACCCATGCAAGGGGGCAGCCCTCAATGGCGCCCCTAGGGAGCAGTGCGGCGGGACGGTACCATGCTCAGGGTGCCTCAGTCATGGAGGAGGATGGGGGA
>NC_085861.1:11499574-11544574 GCF_034702125.1 Engraulis encrasicolus
TTAAGATCCCAAAGAGCATATGTTCAATTACACCACCGCTGCTCACATCAGGATTGACAGCGCTTGAGTTATGGATGAAAATGTGAAACACTGGGTGATGTGAAATCAGGTCCAGGACGCCACTCGACCCGCTGACCCTCCCTCAGAGAGCACGAGAGGTCATGTCCCACGCTCAAGCGTCTTTTGCAACGTATCTCGTGACAAGCTATCAGCAGTTGATGCCCAGGGTAGGCGCACACTCAAAACGAAGGCCTTTGGGTAACACTTTACTTGACGCCAGTGTCATATGCATGTCATTACAGTGTCATAATAGTGTCATGCCACCGTTTTGCACGTGTCATAAACATTATGTCTATGTCATAAACATTTTATGACTATTGACCTTGACACCGGCGTCAAGTAAAGTGTTACCATTTTTTGTTGCAAGATGACACATCCATCTTGGGAAATTTACATTTTTGTATTGGACATTGCATTGCATTGAACTGCAAAATGTACAGTATTTTATAAAAGTTTAAAAAAGTATCTTCTCAAAATATTTGAATGGAAAGAACTGACATATGAAAGGACGTCTGAACAGTCATTTCCAATAATATAATACAAAAGTGTAACAAAAATGTTGTTTGAAATACACAATGCCGAAAAATAACTCCAGCACGCCAAGCCTTCCAGGTCTCAGGTGCTAAAGCAAGGACTCTAACAGGCTCTCTTTTGTTTTGCAAGAAAAAACTGACAGAGGGCAAATTCAGTTAGAGCATGTGTAAGCGTCTTGAGCCTGCACACGTCACAGGGCATCTGCAGAGAGAGAGAGAGAGAGAGAGAGAGAGAGAGGGGAGAGAGGGGGAGGGGGGCATACATGAGATGATGCATAACATACCGGCGTGCTACGCCAGAAATCCCTGATAAAAAGCTTAATCTGATGAGGGCCTTGCAGAAGAGCAGAAAGCCGGTTTGACGGATGGCACTGCAATCCGGGTGGGGTGTTTCCGGGCTGCACTGACAGGACAGAGGGAGGGGAGGGAGGATCTCTGGGTATTCTTTGCTTTTATATGTATTTTATATATTTTTTTGAGGGGGCGGGGGGTTGTACCTTTATTTGTGACAGGACAGTTAGAGAGCCGGCAGGAAATGAGTGGGAAGAGAGATGGGGAAGGTTCGGCAAATGACCTCAGGCCGGAATCGAACCCGGGTGGCCGGTCAGAGGCGCATCTTGCCACCAGGCAAGGCAGGCAGCCCATTGGGGCCCCCAAGCCCCTAGGTAGTGAATAACAGCCCACACCTTACCACAGTAGCGGCGATTTTGGTTCAAATGTTCATTCTTTCGCATTTTTGCTTGGAGCCCCATCTGATCCTAGAATCGAACCCGGGTCGCCGGTGTAGTGGTGCAGTGCTCAGCCGAATGAGCCACGGCTGGGCCTGGGTGCTCTTGGGTATGAGTTACACACAGAAAGACAGGAAGTACGTAAACTGAGGCTTTTGATACAATTTTTGACAATCGTTTCTAAAATATAGGCCTATTTCTGCGAGTATTAAAGTAGTGAAAGAGAGAGATGGGATATAAGGCTGGGAAATGACCCGGGCTGGACTCAAACCTTCCACTGCCTTTGGGACTTTGCAACTTCTTATTTACTGTGCACATACGGTTTACTGGAGTGATATTTTGAAATAGTACGGAGGCGGGACCGCCTAGACTTGTGATGGCATTGGCTTCACAATCTCAGAAATCACAATCACAAATCACAATCAAAGTTTTACTGACTGTTCAGTTAAACAATAAATTCAAAAAAATTTAACCCCCGCCTGACTCCCAACCAGCATCTTCCATGACAATTTTTCATTAGGCAAAACAGTCTGTCATATGCAAAGATTGAGTTGGAAGTCTCCGACAAGTCCCCAGGCCTGAACAGTGCATGGCAGACAACGGGAATCATTTGTCCTAAGAGCTAGCGAGCAGACATGGCAAACGAGGGGAACACAAGCAGATCCAACAATGCACTCAGGGTTGAGACACAGGGCCGTAAGGATACATGTTCAAATACAGAGGTCAAATACTGCATGCTGTTCTGTACACTGTACATTTAGAATGCTTCAAACACTTCAGTCAAACTCTTAAGTTTGTTTTCATTAATCACTGCCTTGAGGATAAATGGGAATGGCGTATACAGACTGAATTTATCATTGTTGATCATGCATCGCTTTTCATCATAGATAAATATTTCTGAAAAAAGAAAAATGCTGAGGACATGACCTCCGCGTCCTCAATGGTAGTGACGCCCATGTTGAGAAGTAATTTTATTTGTCACATACATGGTATTGTAGTGAAATGATGATGGGGTCATCTGCTCTGCATCTTAAGAATTAAAGAAGTAAAGTAAAAAAGAAAATAAAAGGTGAGAAATAAGTTAAAGTAAAAACTAAGAAAATTATTATTTAAAAAAGTCTCTGTTCAGCAGTCACACTGCCTGGGGGGTAAAAACTTTTCCTCATTCTTTCTGTTCTGGCCTGAATGGTTCTGAGTTCTGAGACACTGCAACATTTCAGGAATCTGTAATGAGATGCACCTGAATCGGCTGATTTCCAAGACAGGAAGTACGTAAACGGAGGTTGGTAATACAACTTCAATCTTTAAAAAAAAATAAAGGCCTATTTTTGGGATTATATGATTAGAGTAATGAGAGAGAGGAACAAAGCAGATCCAACATTGCACTCAGGGTTGAGCCACTGCAACAATTCACCAATAAATAATACGTATATAATATGGAGGACCGGCTTTAATGAGATGCACCTGAATTGGCTGATTTCCACAAACAGGCCCACCGACAAGGGGGGACAAAGGGGTAGGTTGTCCCAGGCCCAGGGAGATAGGGGGCCCAGAATTGGGTCCCCATTACATTGTATGTAATGTGTAGGGGCCCCTTTAAGATGACTTTATCCTGGGCCTAGCCAAAACTGTCAGCGGCCCTTTCCACAACCCTCAAAGATCGCTTTGAAACCCCTCTGCTGTTGGAGGACCTTGTAGGCTACGGAGAATTTCACCAGTGGTGGTTACATCACATCACATCACCAGACACTGCACAAGGTCAAAGAGCTGATGTAAACAGTTGTTATTGCTTTCCAGCGTGGCTCAACGATTCATACCCTTTCTGCTGGGCTCAAACATCAATGAATCCCAGATCATTTCTTTTTCCTGGGCTAATCCATACCCCATGTGTCTTGACAACTGAAAAGATTACACAAAATCCAAGGAAAGTGCTTGTTTATGCGTCTACATCCTTAGTGCTCAGAGTGGGGAAGAGGGAGAAGAAAAAAATATCCAGCAAAAAGAGGAGACCGCGGAAAGTCGAACGAGCGCTGGTCTACTTCACCTGTGTTTGATCTATCAGAATTTGAGCTCAACTTCTGGTCGGCAAGCGAAGGCGAGGGCCCCTGCCTGCTAAATCACACTGGGCCATCGGCCAAACCAGATCAAGATTCAGCAGCGTCTGATCTCCAATGATCTTCATTTCACAATCACCACTCACTCAAACAGCCCGGCCCAGCCCAGCCCAGACGCTTACACTGCCTATACACATTTGCCATTAAATAGTTTCGCAGGGTGTTGGCACAACTACAAGGCACAACTATTGACTTTGCTTAACGGCGATATCTACATTCAACTATAAGAGACCGAAAAGATGATTGTGGTCCACGGGCAGAGCTATAGGGGGGTCAAGCAGGGCATTTGCCCCAGGGCCCAGGGCCCTCCTGTGACCATGGCAGGCTGTATGGAGGGGCCCTATAGAAGGTTTGCCCTGGGGCCCTGTGTGCAATTGTTCCGCCACTGGCTCTGGGTCCACCACTCAATGAAACCATGTGTTACAGTTGGAAAGTGAAGCTCAGGATCAGGGGTGGGGTTTGCAACAAGAGTGGGATATTTACACTTTTAATTCGTTTAAATGCACGTTTTGTTAATAAAACGAAAGTTCGAGAGAAGCGTAATGAAATTTGCTCTCAGTGGCGCCCCGTTCTCCCGAGCTCGAGAATGTTTGCTGCATAGACATTTCTCGGCCGTGGCAGTACTTCAGCACCACGGCCAGCGATCTTGCCCAATATGCCACGTAATCTCTCAGCTTCTTGAGTGCAGTGGTCCCTGCGGACCCCGTGAAGCACTTTGATGATCAGTCCACCGCGTGGACAGCACAATCACAAGAGGTCCGTTCTCCAGCGAGAACGAAGATGTATGCATACATGCTTAATCCAAATTTCAGAGAGTGAACTATTGAAATGGATAAAGTGATTAAAAATGCACGAGTGTAAAAAGTCAAATAATTCCTTAAAATATGGACTGTTTAAATATTTAAACCGATTAACCTTAGGTGGTTCCGAACACTCATTCAAACCGATTCAACAAGGAAGCTGCCAATGTAAACAGTTTGTTTAAGCCGCTTATACTTAAAAAAATGAAAAGTGCCAATATAAACGTGGGAACTTCTACAAATACACACAGGGTAAGTGGACTGTATTTTAACACTAATGTGTTTGTACAAAAGTGGGAATTCTGAATTTATAGACATCCTTTTATTGCTCACCACCTGCTGTCAAACTGAAATGTATTCTGTAAAGTATTCTGCTCTCGGCATAGCCTGGGAACTCCCATACTGCCTTTAGTTCTACACAATCCTTTCGATCTGAAAATCTCACTTGTGATTAGGTCTGGTGTTAGGCACAAATAGTTCTCCTGGTATTTTGTGCATTAATTTGCAATGGCAGCATTCGCTCTCAGTGACTACTGCAAGTCTCATTGTGTAGACTTTCAACTTTAATTTTTTAAAAACAGAAAATGTAGGGCGTGAAAAAAACACAAATTGGTCTGTAAATTCTATGAACCATTGGACATTATGTGTTTTAATAAATACCTACTTCATATAGCCTACTATATTTAAAGTGTGTACCTGTAGAAGTTTTTTTTTGTGCTTTCCTTCACCCACAGGCTTTCCCCAAACTCCACCGCTCCATGCCAACGGCCAGGCCAGCCACTGCAACACAGCAACAACACCATGTCCAATTTCAATCCTTCAGCATTTTTTCCCTGTTATCTAATTAAATCTGAGCCGAGTTGGTCCCAGGCGCTGTTGGAGCAACGTGTTTTTTTTTGGACAAGCGAAACAAATCGAAACCCCCAGAAAAGTGAGATTAGAAGCAGACCCACCATGTGCCTCTTGGACAGCCGGAGAGTGAGTGAGTGAGAGCTTGAGTGAGTGAATTACAGGGTGAGCGAGTGAGATCAGTGTGTGTGTGTGTGTGTGTGTGTGTGTGTGTGTGTGTGTGTGTGTGTGTGTGTGTGTGTGTGTGTGTGTGTGTGTGTGTGTGTGTTACGGGAACACTGGATGAGTCAACTGTTGAGGTTTGTATACTGGTACTTTGCCATGGCTCATCTTATTGTCAAGGCTATTTATTTGTAAAAGTTTCCATGAAAACAGGTGGCTGCTGAATAGCCTGTATACTAGCCATCATAGAGAGGGTTAAACCTTGACTGCCACTGTGCTAAGGTGTGTGCTATGGTGTGTGTGTGTGTGTGTGTGTGTGTGTGTGTGTGTGTGTGTGTGTGTGTGTGTGTGTGTGTGTGTGTGTGTGTGTGTGTGTAAAAGAACGCTTCACACCTGGATCGGCATCTGTAAACACCCAGCTGTGTAAACACATTGGTGTCGTCGAGTGGCAGTGGCCAAGTGGCCCTGCATGAAGGTATCGGCTCAACAAACAAACAACACGAGGTGCTTAGAAAGTGAGGACTTCTAAAGATGCAGGCAGCAAAGAAATGTTCCTCTTTTTTAAAGTGGACTTAATGTTTGTTTTCTCACACACCCAATTATATGTCCTCTGAAGTTCATTTGAGAAGCCACATGGCTCCAATTTCCACTATGTGAAACTACTAGTAGAACTGTTACATTAACCAGTTAGCCACAGCAGCTAGCCTAGCACTTAAAAACAAGCCGAAGCCAAATGTGTGGCCACCTACAGTATACATTCAATTTGATCATCTGCATGCAGTTGATCCTCCAGAGCGGAGGGTTTGTGATGCTCAATGATTACTGATTTAATTCAATTTCACTGTGGAGGAAACCAAACTTCATTTCAATTAAGCCATATGGTAAGACGGAAATCTACTAACAAAAAGAAAGAAATAGGCAGAAAATCTGTGGTTTACAGCATGCTGTCGGCCTACGTGTATCCTACTGTATATCTCATGGCATGGAAAAGCCTTCCAGGCTGTTGCCTAGGACGATGGTTGCTGCCAACAGAACCAAGATCAACACAACAGGACATGTTGCTGGGGGGTCAGGGTTGCCAGATGTAGTGTGTATAGGGCCTATACATGCACTTAGTGGGTAGGGCCTACACAGGCACTTGGAGAAATTCAAATTATTTGCTTAGTCTCACTAAAGTTTGAGCTTAAAAATTCATATGTAGACCTTCATAACCAGTCAAGCTAAAACCGAAGTGAGATAAAATTGAGGTTTTGGAATGGCAAAGGCCCACGCAAAGGGCAGACCTGAATTCCATGAAACAGTGATGTGTAGTGTAGACTCATCCACTGTATACATGCTGACTGATGATGTCCAGCCCAAAACAATGTTCACAAACCGCCTGGAGGCACTAAATCCTGCCCAATTTAAACTAAATTCTATTGATATCTATGGCCATAAATCTACAGAAAAAAGCCCACCCAATATGTGTTTTTTTTTCACCTGTAGAAAGCAGCCCTATTTTTCGGGGGGTAAATCACTGAATCTGGTAACCCTACTGGGGGTCAAGCAATGCTCCCTGAAGGCCCATCAAACAGCACGCTTCATGGGTGGACACATCACCTGCAAACATCACTGTTTCCAACAGGACCGCTTGACGAGATGAAATGACGAGAGACAACGTCAACACAATGGGAGGCCTGTCACAACCAGGCAAGGTAGCTAGGCAACTACCTGGGGCCCCCCAGCTGAATGGTCAGGAGTGGTTATGTAGGTCTACTTGTATTCAATTGACAGCAATGACAACTTTATGAGTGAGGCAAGAAAGACCTCAACGACCGAAAGGTGCAATGATACTGCCGTCAAAATCTCTCTTGAGGTCAGCCCATTCCCAATGCTTTGAAGAGAAAAAAAAAGATGCCCCAAGGCCGTCTTTGCCTAGGGCTCTCAAATACCTTGAAACGGCCTTGGATAACGAGAGGGCGAGCTTTCCTTCCCAGCACCACTACAAGCAGCACGCTTTGTTGCACGGGAGGAAAAATGCTCAGAGGTGAATCAATAGCCTAACTTGTGTTCCTGCCCCCCACCCCCCACACACATCACTCCCCCACTCCCCCCTCCACCATCACCACCACCACACAACACCCCATCCGTGCACGGCACTTCTGCTGCGGCTGCATGAGCTCAGGGGGTCCTGGGGCTTGTTAAAGACCACTTTTCTTTTTTTTCCATTTCCATGAGGGCACTTGCCCTCTGAGTCACGATGTGGTCTGAAGCAGCAGCAGCAGCCCGCTAAACAGGTGGAGTGGAATATGGCAGAGTCCTACTACACTGACCCCCCCTCAGACACAGACACACACAGACACACAGACACACAGACACAGACACAGACACAGACACAGACACACACAGACACACACACACAAACCCACATGGGGGTCGTCTCCACGGAAACACCATTAAACACCACTGCATGTGTTTGACTGTATGTGCAGCATGCTTGAGAGTGTGCGTTTAATGTCTTTGAATGTGAATGTGTGTGTGTGTAATGTGTTTATATGTGTGTGATTCTGTGTGTGCGTGTTTGGGAATGAGTGAGTGAGTGTGTGTGTTTGTGTGTGTATGAACGTCAGCCAAGAGCGGGTCCTGCATCTGGCTGCCAAACCCGTGTCGGCAGCAGTCAGATTCTGTTGTGCCGGCAGGAAGCGGCTCTTTTCCCATAATGCTACTGGAAGTGGCGGCGTAAATGGCCATAACCCTGTTGAAGTGCCCGCACTGGTTCCGTTACCTCAGCCATGAGCGTGACTCACAAAAACTTGAAATGGATCTTAATATTTTTTTCTTCTTTTCCCCCCCTGTAGGCCTACAAAGTGCTGCTGGTAGAGGTGAGGCAGCAGGAAAACATGTTATACGCTATAAAGGATTCAAGAAGGTACAGTAGGTCTGCACACTGCGGAAGAAACTCCAAAAAATAAACTTTACATTAAAACAGCAACGTTTCAATCACCCTGGATCTTTGTCAGGCCTTTGATCAGGGTGATCAAAACGTTGCCGTTTTAATTTAATACACTTTATTTTCTGGAGCTTCTTCTGCAGTGTGCAGACCTACCTTCTTGAACTGTCTGACACTTTTGTATGGCACCTGCAACAAGTGACTTTGGATGTGCGGCGCACCCTACCCAAAACGACATATATGCTATAAAGGGTTCAGGTGCAAAAGGCCTCTAAATGTAGGACCTATTTTGGTACAAGTTTACAGAATACATCTTGTTTTGATGGGCTTCACCTGCTGTACTTGATAGCAATATTTAAATGGCTTATTGATTGGCATTGCTCTGAGAAAATGCTGTTTAAAAAAGATGCCTATACTGTATGTATGGCCCTGCCGTGTCCTAACAGTGGGGCACTGGGTTGCTGCGCTGGCAGCCCGGGTTCGATTCCGGCCCGAAAAAAAAATTTGTCCCGTCTCTCTCCACTTGTTTCTTGTCTCTCATCCGCTGTCCTGTCAAAATGGAGGCACCCCCCCCCAAAAAAAAATACTGTATAAAAAAGGATAAATATAATATTTGCACGTTTTGTAATGGCGTTTAGAGGGTTTTGCATGTCCTGAACTCTTGGTGTTCTCCTCTTGCTTCACTCGTTGGCTCGGTCCTGATGAATATGTTTGGTGATCTCTGCGCTCTGTCTGCTCCTTCTCAACCGCCTTGTCAACGCCTTTCTCCTTAGAGGGTCCAACGGTGCATCAACAGTCCCAGGAACATTTTTCACTCGGCTTCAAATCCCCCAACCACCCCCACCCCCCCGCCCGCCATTACAGAGGTCAGTAAGGCCAGTGAGACAGTGACCGGTGTGCTTAACACTTTCCTACTGCTGTCTTACACATAGTGCAAGGAGTGCAAGTCAAACGCACAAAGCTCAACATCATTATTGATCGAAGTTATATACACTATCTATCTGGCAAAAACCCAATTCAAAGATCATTTATCTCATTTGCAATCGACCTAATATTTCATAAAATACATTTAATAACACAATAGGAAAAAGACAGCAATGCTGGTGATGTTTCATTACAACCAAATATTGTTTTGATGATGTAATATACCCCCATTGTTCAATGTGCTCCAGATTTAGTTTTGAGACCGGCTGGCAGACATTGCTATTAATTGCTGACAGACATTCAGACAGGCTGATTATTGAATAGATACAACGACGTAGATAGTCACTCAGACATGGTATGAATCCCAAAATCCTGTCGTGGATCACCCATCATCGTGATATGGAGAACCCCTGACTGGGCCACATAGGCAAAGATTAAGTCAGCAGGGTTGTATCAAAGCGACCCCCACACACCACGAGCACAAACACCCACTCGGCGCTAAGGGGGCAATAGAATGGAGGGAGGGAGGGTGGGTGACTTGGGGGAGATGGGGTGGGATGGGGTTGCAAGGTGGGGGGAGTGGGAGGGTTGAGAGACAAATGCATGAGATTGTTTGTTCAGACAGGCTGATTATTGAATACATGTGACGTAGATAGTCACTCAGACATGCTATCCAAAATCCTGTCGTTGATCTCCCATCATTGTGGTATGGAGATGTGAGACGGTTTGTTCATGGCCCTGGTGGAGATGTGAGATGGTGTGCACATGACCCAGGGTCCAGACTCTTCTACCCGGCTCTAGAGAGGACATCCGTCTTGTGGGTCATCCATTACAGAGCCACACAACATTATAATGACTGGGCGGGGCCTAGGGTTAGCTCCCGTAATCACTCTCATGCGCCGGCTTCAAGGACGGCGATAAGAAAGGTGGTGCCAGAGATCTGGAGAACGTTCAAGGTTTCACCCACACCACCCAAGAACCACCACCCACCAACACCACCAGGGTTGGACTGGTAATCTGGCATACAGGGCATTTTCCCAGTGGGACGACAGTCACCAGGGGCCGATGCTTTTGTTTTTTTTTGTTAAGGTGTTTCTTTCAAATTTTCCCTTAGAGACCGGCCCACAATTTAGACGTGGCGTCCCATCCTTAATATACAGTGGACTGAGCCCATCATAATTGTAGTATGGGGGTGGGGGTGAGGGGCTGGTCTATGCCAAAAAAAAATGCCCAGGGCCAGTTGATGGCAGAGAGAGTAGAGAGAGAGAGGTTCCATTGGCCCATTGTTTCCTGGTTCTATTATGGCCCCCCTTAGGCAGACCTAGGCAGACCTAAGGACTGTTCTATTCATTGTAGGAGCATTATGACACGGCCCTTTAGGCAGACCGGAACCTGGTCGCGTTAGGTGCCCATAGAAACCTATTATGTTGGCATATCTCTATACTTAAAGAATCTCTGGTTGATGGTCCCAGTCCAGCTCTGACCACCATCACCATCATCCACTCTTTTCCTTTCCTTTCCTTTCGAGGAAGACCTGTTATCAGAGATTGACTTTGTAACCTCAAGCCCTTTCTTGTAAGCAAAGTGCGGGTGAAAACTCGCAGATCAATCTGCAGCTACCCAATTAATTCTGACAGTTGGGATTAGGGTGGGGTTACCCGGCGGTCATGTGACCACTGGCGGGTGATACGGTTCGTCTGCGGAGGCGATACACAACACACTTCCTCCACACGCACGTTTCGTGCTTTTCCCAGATTTGCGGAGGTCAAGCTCCATTTGATCTCTGCTAAGCACCCAAGCCCCGAGCCGGAGGGGCCGAGACTGGCGCAGCAATTCATCAGATTATCACCCCAAGAAGGAGCCACTCGACAAGGACACAGAGGGGGAACACAAATATGGCTACAAAAGTGGTAATTAGGTTTGCCTTAAGAAATCCTGCTCTTCTGGTAAGTAGTTATTTGAGTTTCTGGGCCAGTTTCTGACGGATATATTAGGGCCTTTAAATAGCAACCTCAGCAGGCAATTTTTAAGGCACAGCTGAGAGATAGCCATCTCATTACAACAGGCAGAAAATGAAATATTGACTGAATGAACTTTTACTTCCACAAAAAAAAAAAAACTTTTTTCGTGAGCGGCTGGCGATAATGGTCCCTCTGTTGTGTGTGGCAGAAGGCCAAGTATTTTGTTTTTCACCCGGAGAGGAGAAGGGGAATAAAGCGAAGCTCAGTTACTCAACCATGAGTGGAAATAATACATTAAAGCAAGGTGAGGTGGCAAAATATTTTATTTACAGTTATAAAATGTAATTTACATGGTAAAAGACACAAATGAAGTGGCAAAAAAGGCAAAAATAAAAATTTAAAATAAAAGAAAAGTTCATCTGCTTCTAAGTTGAGGTCATCCCCGGACTTTCTTCAGAATTTTCTGAAAAATAAGAGAAAAGAACATTAAGAGCATGTTGTGGCGTGACATCGACCATGGAGACACAGGTTTGAATTGAACTTCAATCTGTACTCGAGGGAAGCATATAAAAAAACACAGAAAGCTTCTGTATAAAACTAACTGATTTCAATCCCATGTTTAAGTAACCACTTCTGCAGGGCTTAAACATCTACTACACAAACGGGATGCGTACCACATGCGTACCCCCCACCCCCGTTCGTTCCCAGTCCCATTTCGTTCTCGTTTGCCTTCACGTCCGTTACAAAGTTTATTTTTTTGTCGTTCCGATGAAATATTACACACTTGTTTTGCCGGGGCTCCTACTTTTTTGGAGAGGAGAGACTTGTTTGAACTGTGCAAAAAGTGTGTAATTTCAAGTGTGCCGGTTGTGACAGGCCTTCACGGACCCTCGTTTTAATGAAACAACCGGACCATTCTTCACTTCGCCCAGGCAGGCAGGGCCGCATCTGTGCTAAGACAGCCCGCGGCCCTGCAGTGAATTACCTTTTAATCAAATAAGCTTCCCTTCGTCATAAAATAAACGCGCCGTGTTGACTTTAAAACGGGCCGGATCTCTGCTCAGTGTTATACAGTGATGGGGGACTGGCAGTGGGCATGCCAAGCCGTGCTCCGCGCAGAGAGAGAGAGAGAGAGAGAGAGAGAGAGAGAGAGAGAGAGAGACAAAGCGAGAGCGAGATAGAGAGAGAGGGGGGGGAGTGAGAGAGAGAGGGGGGGTGAGTGAGAGAGAGAGAGGGGGGGGAGTGAGAGAGACAGAGAGATAGCAAAAGCAAGAGAGCGAGCGAGAGCAAGAGTGAGCGAGAGAGAGAGAGCGCAAGAGCAAGAGACAAAGAGAGAGACAAAGCAAGAGCGGGAGCAAGAGGGAGAGAAAGAGAGAGAGAAAGACAAAGCGAGAGCGAGAGCGGGAGCGGGAGCAAGAGCAAGAGCGAGATAAAGCGAGAGTGAGAGAGCGCTTGTGGAGGTTTATCACACTCTGGCTACCAGTGATGCCTGCGGGAGCTGCTCCCAACACCAGCCAACTAGCCAGCAAGAGATGGAGGACTCAAGTGAACAAAGAAGGAGTGTGAGTGTGTGTGTGTGTGTGTGTGTGTGTGTGTGTGTGTGTGTGTGTGTGTGTGTGTGTGTCGTGTGTGTGTGTGTGTAAGGCAATGCATGTCTGCTGTAAAAGTATGTCTTGGTTTTACACCACCCCCATCATTCATTTTCACAGCAGCACTACAGGGCTACATTACAGGGCTCAGACAGTCAAGCCACATGTGGGGGGGGCAGCAGCGAGTGTCTGTGCCTGTACCCAGAGGCGCAACTTGTCAGCAGGGTAGGCAAGCAGCTGCTTGGGGCCCACAAGCCCCTAGACAGTAAATAACAGACCACACTTTCCTACAGTAATGGCGGTTTTGGTTCAAATGTTCATTTAAAAAATATATATATATATTTACTTGGGGCCACAGCTGACCCTAGAATCGCCTCTGCCCGTGCCTAGGGCCGGATTAAGATAGCATAGGGCCGCTGGAAGGCAAATTTCAGAACAAATTCATATGGACAGTGTCATCATTGATAATTAAGCCCAACTGGGAAACTCAAACTCCCATTGTCATTGTGACACAGCACTCCACAGCAGCACACAAGTGAACACAGCACACAACGAAATTGCATTCTTGCATTTAGGCCCTCTGGCAGGTGGGGGCCCCTAGGCTGCAGCGATGCCTAGCCTGTGCTTTAATCCGGCCCTTTCTGTGCCTATGCCTGCCACCCAGCACTGACAGAGTGAATGACAGTGGGGCTCACTCTACTCTGGCTGGGAGTCTATTGCAATCAGCAGCAGAGGTCAGCCAGTGGCCACTGTGTCAAGCCAGCAGGACCAAAGCAGGCCCGAGCCTGAGTGCCGTCTACCATATGGAGAGGAGCACCAACGCATTCCACACAACTGGGTGGCAAAGCATGTTATGCACGCACGCATGTATGTACGCACACAGGCCCACACACACACACACACACACACACACACAGACACACAAGACACACACACACACCTCAGCCGAGCGAAGCCAAAGCCGAAGCCAAAAAACAGCCAGAACTGTAAGCGTACATTTGGTGATGTTTAAGCAAAAAATGAGGAGGGAAGCCTACCATTAAGGTTTGACAGCTGCGCTAATGACAGTATTGATTGCAGCAACACGTACTGATGAAGGGGGACCAATGAAAGAGTGGCTGCGGGTGACATCTGTTTGCAATAGGGCGTGATTAAATTAATATGCACTGGAAACCCTAGCCTGTTAATCAGAGGGCACGTAGAGAACAAGTACAGTTCCGTGACAGCGAGAGGGGCATGCTGCCTGCGCCAAAAGAAAGAAAGAAAGAAAGAAGGAAAGAAAGAAAAAAAAGAAACAACCTATACTTGGATTTCCAAAATGCAAGTCAGAAAATGTGTAGTGAGAACACAAACCCATGCACGCACACGCGCACGCAGTCGCACACACAGTCATGCACATGCACATGCACGCACGCCGAACGCACACACGAGTGAAAGGGTGAAAGAGAAATTTCCCCCTCAGATAATGGTTTCTAAAATGCTGCGCGTTTAACAGTTGCGGAGAAACCGCAACAAAGCAGTCAGTGATGTGTGAACAGTTTTAAAAAGTGCCTTTACCAGAAATCACAAAGTACGCTCATTTTATGCATGCATGCACCCTGAATTGAGGGCATTTATTTGCAACAAGACCTTTATAGACATGGTTCGGCATGCTTGAACACTCAAATCTAATAAAGCATCACACGTGGATAACACTGAAAAAGAGACCAGGCCCGAGTGTGAGAATATTTAGCAACTATGCTAACTCTGGCATATTTATATTGATGTTTTTTAGCTGATGTACTGATTAATATAGATTGTCCTAATCAAATGAATGAATGAATGAATGAATGAACGAATGAATGAATAGCCCGGTTGGTCGGTTGGTTACCTTGGTGCTTGCTTTGAAGTGCTGGGCTCTGATGGTGGCTGTCTTCTCCTCGAAGGCTTTGGAGCGAGCCTCCTCAGCCAGCTGCTGCAGGAACAACAGCATGTCCAGCTGCATCTGAAAACACATGAGGGGTGTATTTAATAATCTATGTGTATTTAATAATCTACAAGAAATTGATATATCGGATCGCATAGTCATGGAGGCTGTGATTTACACCCTAAAATATACTGTACTACAGTGCAAGCCTTGGCCGTGGCTCAAATGAAGGCTTTGGAGCGAGCCTCCTCAGCCAGCTGCTGCAGGAACAACAGCATGTCCAGCTGCATCTGAAAACACATGCCATGCAGGACGATTAAATAGTGTAGTTAATTAGATTTGCACTCAGAGAGTGCAAACCTCTACCAAGGAAGTTGTTTGATAGAATATTTGTTACGTATTTGTTTTTTTTTTTCCTGAATTCGGATTGTGATCTGGATCACCATCAGATCACAATCCTTCCTTTTGTCATTTCCAACAACTCCAACAACAGAAAATGTCATCAAAATCCTTTCATAACTTTTTGAGTTATCCTGGTGACAGACAGACGAACAGACAGAGAAATCAACACGACCGAAAACACAACCACTTTGGCAGAGGTAACAATAAATATACTGTAGTACAGTACAGGCCTTGGCTGGGGTTCAAACAGATAAAGCACCATACACAGTCTGTGGGCAGAAAACCATTTGCCATTAAATTACATTACATTACACTTAGCTGACGCTTTCATCCGACTTAGATATACAGTATTTTACAGGGTATTGGTTACTGTACCTGGAGCAGTGTGGGGTTAGGTGCCTTGCTCAAGGGTATTTTAGCCATGCCTGTCAAGAACTGCCAGAATGGATGCACGCACACACACACGCACGCATGAACGCACGCACGCGCGCACCTGAGCCAAACCCAGACTGCTTCCTCCAGGTTAAGAATAGAGACAACCCTCTAAATCCATCCGTCTGTGTTCAGAGTCATTCGCGTCTTCACTGTGCCCCGTATAAGGGTCGCCAGATGAGACTGATGATTTCCAGCCCAAAAAAATGCTCAAAACCCACCTGGAAGCACGAAATCCCACCCAATTTGAACTATATTCTATTCATTTCTATGGCCATAAATAAGCAGAAAACCCCACCCAAATGCCATTGTATACCCTTTTTACTCACAGACGGCCATGCTAAGCAGCCCAATTGGGCGTAAAAATCACCCAATTTGGCAACACTGTCCCATATCCCTCCCACGAGGCAGCAGACCTACGATGCACCCAGCCGGCCAACCCTCACTCACTAAGGCCAGGATTACACCAGGAAATTGTTTCGTTTTCAGGGGGTTCTTCCATCTTACTCAACATTGTCACGAGATGGCTGGCACAACAACAGCAGGCAGGGGGAGGGGGAAAGGGGGGAGGGGTCAGGTCTGTCCAGGAGGTCTGCAGACTTGGATAAGGGGCCACCTTACACAGTCTATAGCTTCTTTTTCATAGGGTTCTGCGTTCTGGTGCTGGCATCGTAAATATTCATGAGAGTCGGCGGGGGGATAACGGTACTGTTTTGGCCCGTGTTTCCATCTGGCAGAGTTCCGTACTCTAGGTACAGTTTAGGTGAGCAGTCGCAGCCGCCCTGAGTGGGGCGTGAACACAATGACCAATGCCATGATAAATAACACAGGCAAAGGAGTCCTCATCAAAACGATACCAGTTACTCATTATCCACTAGTCTGGTGAATTGTAGACAATCAGATATTGAGGTTGGACTGTAGATTTTAGCCGTGGTTACTGTATACTAATTCCCTCCGTTGCATACAGCCAAAGTGCATTTGCAAACTCGGAAGCAAATAATTGGATAGCTACACATCCCGTCGTCCAAAACTACTTTCGGTGAGATGGTTACCATACTTTCACAGCGTGCACACTTCTAATGCACTATGAAATCTAATTAAAGTCCTCTTGTCTGCATATTCAGTTGCATAT
The DNA here is from genome assembly GCF_034702125.1 of Engraulis encrasicolus. Taxonomy (NCBI): domain Eukaryota; kingdom Metazoa; phylum Chordata; class Actinopteri; order Clupeiformes; family Engraulidae; genus Engraulis; species Engraulis encrasicolus. Next base: position 11,516,096 of record NC_085861.1, read on the forward strand.
TCATGGTCGCCCCGTTTCCCTTCTGTTGCTGCGCATCCGATAGAGTTATCTATCCCCAAACTACTTCTAATCCTTCACAGTTTTCATGCTCTGTTGCCATACTTATTAAAAGCATAAAGACGGACGTTATTTGTAGAGTCTATAAGTCTATAAACACAGAACAAAAGCAGCATGTCCTATGCTACGGAGACCTCGCGTATGAAAATATGTGCAATGAAAAGGGATGAATTTAATGCTAGCCAACAGATTAGTGTGCATTGTGAAGAAGACTTTTTGCATGGTGCGTGTTCATACTGTGTTTCTCCCGTAAAAGTGCGAGGAGCTGTGGAGCTTAAGGATGCAAATGATCGATTAATTCATTAATCATTAGTTGATAGCCGTATCGATCGACTTACGATTAATTGATAAGCGGCGTTTCCCCCCCGAAATCTCAATGTTTTTAAAAAAAAACTACTAAATCTAAAAAAATAATTAAAAATTGTGATGAGATACCGCATTTAAATTAATTCCATTTCAATTCTTTAATCCAAAGGTGATTTAAATATTCCCACTCACACCCCTCTTCAGACACACTCTTCACATGCCCATCTTACCTGGGTCTCTTGACAGTTAAATTGTTGATTAATTGCGTTTTATGTTTTTTAATCGATTAATACATTGATCGATTAAAGTCGATTAATCGTTTGCTTCCCTAGTGGAGCTTCCCACATGGAAATAGCGACATATTTTTGTTTGTTTGTTTTTTTAATCAGTAGATACAGTGCCCTCCATAATTATTGGCACCCCTGGTTGAGATGTGTTTTTTAGCTTCCAATTATTTTATTTTTTTTCTAAATAATATGGGACCTTAATGGAAAAAAAGAGAAAAATCCAACCTTCAATACAAGTGCATTTATTCAGTGGGGAAAAAAATCCCACATAAAGAAATAATTATTTGACATCAAATAATGTGTGTCACAATTATTAGCACCCCTGGTGTTAATATTTTGTACAACCCCCTTTTGCCAACAAAACAGCACCTAATCTTCTCCTATAATGTTTCACAAGATGGGAAAAGACAGAAAGAGGGATCTTCAGCCATTCCTCTTTGCAGAATCTCTCTAAATCATCCAGAGACCTGGGTCCTCTCCTCTGTACTCTCCTCTTCAGCTCACCCCACAGGTTCTCAATGGGGTTGAGGTCAGGGGACTGAGATGGCCATGGGAGGAGCTTGCTTTTGTGTCTGGTGAACCATTTCTGTGTAGATTTGGCCATATGTTTAGGGTCATTGTCTTGCTGGAAGACCCAGTGACGACCCAGCTTCAGCTTTCGGGCAGAGGGCAACAGATTTTGATTTAAAATGTCCTGGTATTTCAAAGCATCCACGATGCCATGCACCCTAACAAGGTTCCCAGGGCCTTTGGAAGCGAAACAGCCCCACAGCATCACTGACCCACCCCCATACTTCACAGTGGGTATGAGGTGCTTTTCAGCATGCGCATCTTTCGTGGTACGCCAGACCCACTTAGAGTGTTTGTTGCCAAAAAGCTCAATCTTGGTCTCATCTGACCAAAGCACACGGTCCCAGTCGAAGCCCCAATACCGCTTGGCGAACTCCAGACGCTTGCGTTTATGATTGTGAGTGAGGAAAGGTTTTCTCCGTGCATGCCTCCCAAACAGCTTGTTGGCGTGTAGACAGCGCCTGATGGTTGATTTGGAGACTTTGTGACCCCAGGATGCTACCATTTGTTGTAATTCTGTAACAGTGAGCTTTGGAGATCTTTTGATTTCTCTTACCATCCTCCTCACTGTGCGTGGTGGCAAAATAAACTTGGGTCCTCGTCCAGGCTTGTTTACCACTGTTCCAGTTGTTTTGAACTTCTTAATTATTCCTCTCACAGTGGATATGGGCAGCTGCAGTTGAGTGGCAATCTTCTTGTAGCCTCTGCCTGACCTGTGAAGGTCGACGCACATCTGCCTCACTTGTATGGTGTGTTCCTTTGTCTTTCCCATGTTTAAGAGTGGATAAGAGAAATGGCCTCGGTGTCACGTCATATTTATACCCCAGGGAAACAGGAAGTGATGAATTACTAATTAAATGTTCCTACATACTCTGGTAAACTTTGTAAACTACTGTAGAAATGACAGAAATGCATCAATTATATTTATTTCCTGGGAATTGTTAAGGGTGCCAATAATTGTGGAACAGGTGATTTAATGAAAAATAATTATTTTTTAGTCAGGGATTTTTTTATTTTCTTACAATTCATTTGAGTTGAAGGCTACATTTTCCTACAATTTTCAGTGTGACAGTATTCTTCTGCAATAAACACTGAATTTATTTTAAGGCTTTTAACACATCGCAACCAGGGGTGCCAATAATTATGGAGGGCACTGTAAATGCAGTCAGCACAAAAAAAATCCTTGACAACTCCTTGGCCAGACTGGAGTTACTTTAAAGAACATGATAATTGTTTGACCAATTTCCTATCTAGTCTAAAAACTGCAGACAGAAAAGCCATGTTGAGTTTTAAAGTGTGTGGATGGGGATAGATGTTTGCACATGCCGGTAAATCCTAACAGAGGGCAAAATGTCGTAGTGGAACTAGGCTCCGCACGCCCAGAACCAAGTCTGTGGCGATTCTAAAATCGCCCCAGTTTGAACGGAAGATGGGTGCGTATGGGTGGAGTAAATGCAAATAAAAACTGAAACCACGCCTCGGTAGCACGCAAAACCTATAGAACCGGGTCCGTGGAAAGAGGCCTTATGTGTCGTTAGGGCTCTTACATAGTTGACACCCGCACCACAAGCTAACGTACATTAGCACACCTTAATGTGCGGCACAACAAGTACTTCTCCAATGTCAATGTAAATGCGTAGCCGCTATCAAAAATGTAGGGGATGCGTTTTGCTTCACATCAAGATTAGGGATGCAAATTATCGATAAATTCATTAATCATTAGTTAATAGCCTTATCGATCGACCTTCGATTCATTGATAAGCTGCGTTTTCTCACCGAAATCTCAATGTTTCTCGAAAACAAACTACTAAATTAAAAAAAAGTTAATTAAAAATTTAGATAAAATACCACATTTACATTGATTCTATTTCAATTATTTAATCCAAAGGTGATTTAAATATTCCCACTATTCACACCCCTCTTCACACACACTCTTCACATGCCCATTTCACCTGGGTCTCTTGTCAGTTGAATTGTCGATTAATTGCGATTAATGTTTTTTAATCGATTAAAGCAGTGATCGATTAAAGTCGATCCATCGATTAATCGTCTGCATCCCTAATCAACATATAACTTAATTGCGGCCAAAACGTAGGAATGCGTAGCCTTGCGGCCGTGTATCGATCAAGATGTGCAGAGTAAGCCCGTTTCTACATCTACAGCCTCAAGGCTACACATCACTATGCTTCAGACGCCATTATTCAACAGAGCATAGCAAAGCGCATCCTCTCAATATTTTATACTTGACACTAGGGGTGTAAACCACAGCCCCCATGACGATACGATTCGATATCGATTTCTTGAGGCTGCGATTTGATTATTTTTGATATTAAGAATGCCCCACGATATGATGCGATTCGATTTTTTTTCCAATTATTTTTCCACTTCTATTATTGTTCTGGAGGGCATTGGGCAGGGACGAACGATTCGATTATTTTCGATACATGAGAATGACCCACGATACAATAATGTGGTTGTCGATAGTTGGATCAATACATATCGATTATTATTATTTACACCCCTACTTGACGCATCATGCATTACGATCCGCAACCCTTTCAGACGTGGGACACTATTGCCACTGTCCACTGGTCTCTCCCATTGACCTCTATCTATTGGTTACCCCCACCCCCCCAATTCTTTCCACTCATCACACTCCCTCTCCACTGTGTGTCTGAAGGCCTTTATATACTCTTTCATCCAAATCTCTCTTTCCACTGCATATCCCTTACTCCCTCTCTCTTTCCCTGCCTCACATCCCTCACGCTCTCTCTATTCTATCACTTCCAGCACGTTTGTCTATTCTCATTTCCCGTCTCTCTCTCACCACCAACAGATTGAGGGCCGGGCCTTGAATGTGCCCGAAATTACTGATGACAGGCAACAGTTTAGCCTATCTCGCCCTGCCTTGCCCATGGTGGAAAAAGAAATAAGGCTATTGTGGAGAAACCGGGAAAAAACAAGACCAAGAACACGCCAAAAGCGCTGCACGTCCTTTTTTTCCCTCCCCCCAACGGAAAATCAAAAGAGGCAACAAGAGAACTGGCGATCCGACAATCTAAACGAAACCCTTTAATCTTTTTGTCTGTTTGAATTATCTGCCGCTAGTCAGCCTAGCCTAGCGGAGGTGGTGGTGGTGGTAGATCGGCCTCGGTTCTGATGGGTGTTTAAGTGGAGCGTTACCCTGAAGGTCCATTTTAATGGTCCACACGGGTGAGAGGCACGCTGAGAGAACACGAGGCGGCTCTGCAACGCTGAGCAGAGCAGAGCAGAATAGGCCTCCCTCCGACTCACTGGGAGCTGCACTACAGCAGCAATTATCACTTCCTACAACAAACACCACCACCACTACCACCAACCTCCTTACTCATACTCATACACACACACACACAAACACACGGAGGGCTGCTGACAGCTTTTGCCAGGTTGAGGACAAAGTAATCTGAAAGCAGTTTTGAGCCCAGCTTCCTGGGCCCGGGACAACTGACCCCTTTCTCCCCCCTGTCAGCTTCCCAACACGCATGCACGCACGCACACACACACTTGTGCCTTTTCCACATCACTTTTGCAGTTTCCCTCAATTACTCTTTCCTCCCATCCTCTCCTCTTGATCTCTAACTTTTTCCCTCACTCACTTTCCCAATCCCATGTCTCACCCTCGTCTTCGTTCTTCTCACTTTTTCCCACTACACATCTGTAGGCCTAAGTTACACCCACTAGCACAGTACCTCTCTCTCAGACATAGAAGTGCACAGATAGGGGCTAGCACCTGCCCCTTTGCCCTACTTGACATAAAGTGCCCTTTTTGAACATTTTTTTTTGGTCACAATGTCATGTGATCCATGTGGTCCATGTTAACATGAAAGCCTATATAGCCTACCTAGGTAACACTTTATAATAATGAATGCAAAAAAGCATTATAAAGACTTAATAAATAATTAACTATTGATGAACAAAACATTAACAAATGTTTGTAAATGACTAGGAAATGTTGACAAATGTTTGTAAATGACTAGGAAATGTTATGTTAATATCTTATATTTATCAAACATCTACAAATTGCTTGTAAATGAATAAAATACTCTGTTGTAAGGTATGTAAAATCTTATATATATTATTTGTAGATATTTTATAAAGCATTAATAAAACTTAGTTAATGATAAAAACATGTGTTAATGTTTCGTTCAACATTAGTAAATTATTTACTAAGTCTTTACAGATCAGTCATTATTATAAAGTGTTACCCCGACCTAGTAAGGCAGCCAGAAGTTATACATGCCGCTAACACCGCCTTACAAATAGCTGGCCCCTGCCTAATGCCCTAGCTCAATAACATCATAAAAGTCGAAAAGTAAGCTTAAATTGTTATATATATAGCTTAAAAGAAAAATCACATTGAATTGTATCGTGAGGCATTCTTCAGCATCAAAAATAATCGAATGATCAATGCCTCAAGAAATCAATATCGAATCATATCATCATGGAAGCTGTGATTTACACCCCTAACTTGCATGCAGTGGTGGAGGCGTGCACGCACGTACACACACACGCACGTACAAGTGTGTGCAATCCCTCTGAACCACATCCAACAAGTTTCCCCAAACACTGCTAATGATTTCAGCGGGAAAAAAACAAGGTGCTTTTCCCTGTGCATTTACATGATACCCATTTGGATGCAATTTAAATCTATTAATACCTAATTTTCATAATTGTAGGTCATCCCTGGGCCGTCTGAATTCTACACCCCCCACCACCACCACCACCACCACCACCACCTACTCCCCTCAACAGCTGCCCTTGCCAATGTCTTGGGTGAAACGAGAGGCCCTAAGGCACGCAGCGAGGAGAGCAGGCGAACGAACAAGCAGCGTGCCAGAGGCCCTGCCAGATACCAGCCGACTCAACTGATTAAAGGAGAGGAGAGGAGAGGAGTTTCCCTGTCTCCCCGGGCCCCCGCTCTTCTTGCCCAGGTCCAGGCCCAGCTTGGGACGACTGTTCAGTCAGTGCATGGAAACCTCATGATGGAGAAAAGGTGGAATCAAACTCATGTAGAGGAAACTAGCGAGTGTGAGGAAGAAAAAAAGAGACACTAGAAAGAGAGAGAGCGAGAGAGAGAAAGAGAGAGAGACAGAGAGAGAGAGGGAGACAGAGAGCGAGAGAGAGAAAGAGAGAGAGACAGAGAGAGAGAGGGAGACAGAGAGAGAGCATGGAGGAAAGTACCGTAAGCAATAAGCAAGAGATGGAGAGGGAGAAAGTGAGGCAAGTGTTTGTGACTAGGACAGTATCACCTTTCCCCTCTCTGGTGTTTGCTTGGGCTTGATGCCGGACCGGTGCAGCGCTGCGCAGCGCAAATGCTGCTGAACACATTTGTTAACACTTCACCATCAGCGCTCAGCAGCACATTCCCACCACAGAAACACGCCAACCAGTGGACCAGTTAAAAAAAAAAAAAAGAGTCCAGAAAACTCTGTACAAACGGCTTACATATGAAAACTATTCAAAAGCTGACACAACAATTGTTTATATGACAGGGGGAAAACGGGACCAAAAAGAATGTGAGAAACTGGAAAGCTACTTGGGAAGGGAAGAAAGAGAGGGAGAGGAAAAAAAAAAAACATCCTACACTTGTTTTTCCCTCTCGTTACAGCACAGCCACTTATGCTGATTGTGTGAAACAAACTGAGCTGTGGAAGATTAAAGCGCAGGTGGGTGAACGCCTCATAGGACACAGGGGAAACTAAAGAGACACGCAGCACTAACACTGCCAAGCTCATGGAAATTCCCAGGCTAAATGCATGGCACATGCATGTGAAACAAACAAAAAAAATGAAACATTCACCGTATACTGTACCGTGGCATGAACCAGGCCAGGAGGATAAAGCAAGCACCTTGAAATATTTCCCTCCCTGAGGGAAACTGACTAACTGACTGCAATGGCCAGCAGTCTAAACAGAGAAAGGGACATGCTCCTGCTCCTACTCCTCAAACCTGCTCCGGGCCTCTACTACCAATAGAAAAAGGGGAGCAAGGTAAATAAGCAGGGTGCCTTAAGTAAAAGGGGAGCAAGGTAAATAAGCAGGGTGCCTTAAGTAAACTCTCATTAACCTGGTGTGAGAAATGGCCTGCTGTGTACAGTAGAGCTGCTGCTGGCAGACTGCACCTGCAGTGGTGTACTGTATGTGTGTGTGTGTGTGTGTGTGTGTGTGTGTGTGTGTGTGTGTGTGTGTGTGTGTGTGTGTGTGTGTGTGTGTGTGTGTGTGTGCGCGTGTGCGCGTGTGCGCGTGCGCGCGCGCGTTGGGGGGGGGGGGGGTGTGCCACTGTATGGTGCGTGGGGTTGCAATAGTCTATGGGATTTAGAGGTGCGTGCATGAGTGCTTTGTCAGGTCACTTAAGCTTGTCTCACATCATCATACAGCGTGGCAACGAGCAGGAGCAGTTGAGTCAAAGGGGAAAGAACGAGAGAGAGAGAGAGAGAGAGAGAGAGAGAGAGAGAGAGAGAGAAAATGGAAAGGGGACACTTTTGCAGCTTTCATGCAGGATGTGCGGCTGATTGTTTTTGCGTCCAATCGACCATCAAATGCTGCCGGGGCCACCGCGGTTCAGCAGTGGGAACAAAGCCGCCGCAGAGCCAGCCACCACCACCGTGACACGCTGAACCATGCCGCACCGTACCATGCCATGCCGCGCAGCGCCGCACCACGCCCTGCCTAGCCTGTCCTCGCCGCGCCCAGTAAACACCCAGAACAACGGCCCACCAGCCAAGCAGGCAGGCAGGGAGGGAGGCAGGCAGGCAGCCTACCACGGAGCTCCCTGGAGGGTCATGGACTAAATGCGACCCCGGTGCAGGAGAAAGCTCATCAAGGAACGAGCGTCAATGAGCTACGAGCTGACGCTGCGGCCGGCAGATGTGGTGTGCAGTGAGCACCGCCGGGCCTGGAAACAGGCAGACAAGGGTGCGATCCAATATGTGACCTTGAGTCCTCCACTTGTGGCCTCGTACCAGGAAGTAATACTTCGTGATGACATGACTGACAACAGCATTATATTTCAATATCTCGCAAAAGCTCAACTATAAAGCCATTTTCTCATCTGCAAACTGGATGGTGAATGAAGAATAGTCCCCCAAAAATTGTTTTGGCTAGTCTGACAGCTGGGAAACTTTATTGTTTTCGCCACGGAGGAGGGGCCAGGAGGCGGGGCGAGGCCACAAGCACAAGTGGAGGACGCAAGGTCGCATATTGGAATGCACCCAAGGTCTGACGGATGGATGGTGAGTCAGAGGGAGGGGCAGCAGACCCCCTCTCCCTTCACTGCCTGTAGGGGAGACCACTGGGCAAAAGTTCATAATTACATTGTTTGTGGACTGTGATGAGACTCGTAAGACTGCAGTGAGGTCGGTGTGCTCCACCAACAGCTAGCCTAATTGGTGCTTTTAAACACAGGGTAGGACTCCCTGTTATAAACCCTATCACGGCACACGCACACACACATGCACACTAGGGCTGTAGAGATATTGACTCGCGATACTGTATCGTGATACAAGGAGGCAGTATCGCGATACGCCTTTTCAAAGTTTTGACAATCATCAGTCCAGAAAGCTACCACATGACATGAAGTGATGGTGTTTCCAAGCTTCAAATCATCATCATTATTATATTTAAAAATTATTTGTAGCCTTTTCTACCTACAGTCTGTCATAGTTTTATTCATACTTTTATTTTATAACTTTGGCAAATGTGAAATCGAACCGTAGGTCAAAAATCGTGATTCAAACCGAATCGTGAGTTGAGTGTATCGTTACAGCCCTAATGCACACGCACACATCTCCTCCCTCGCCATGTACTTAACACCGGGGGTGCATTCTCTGTAAAACTCAGCTCTGCACGCCAAGGGAACAAACGCGAATCAAGACAGCACAGTCAGAGATTCTTTAAGTATATAGAGATATGCCATTGTAATAGGTTGCTATGGGCATCTAACATGACCAGGTTCCGGTCTGCCTAAAGGGGCGTGTCATAATGCTCCTAGCATTGAATAGAACAGTCCTTAGGTCTACCTAGGTCTGCCTAAAGGGGGATTCTCCCCCCCCCTCCCCCTTGCAATAATAGAACCCGGAAACAATGGGCCAATGGAACCTCTCTCTCTCTACTCTCTCTGGAACAGCAGTCATTTCTCATTGGGGCAGGAAACACATCAACACCAGTTAAGCCTCACGAGCGAACTCGGCTACCTGAATCACCTTTGATTGCGGACGATGAGAGGGAGTCTTGTGGCGCGAGATTAGGGCGACACATGTCTGCATATTACATCCTTATGTGGATGGAGATCCAGCGCGTCAAGAAGCCCTGTGCACTGCCTAGGACGCAGCTCCCACTCACCACCTATAGAATCCAATTAAAATTACACAGAGTGGAAATATGTGACTACGGTGGGGCAATGTGGTGTGAGGCAAAATTAATTAGAGAGAGAGAGAGAGGGGAGGGGGGAGTGAGAGAGGGTGAGAGAGAGAGAGAGAGAGAGAGAGAGAGAGAGAGAGAGAGAGAGAGAGAGAGAGAGAGAGAGAGAGAGAGAGAGAGAGATGTATGGCAAGAGAGAGAGAAACGGCTTCGTTTTCTTTTCCTCAGATCCTTCCGTCCTTCTTTCTTTCTTTCTTTTCAGTATTTGCCTAATTGCTGGATTATACCCCAGTAAAGCGGTGCACCTCACAGGTGGGTTTTTAAAAATCTCTGCCAGGCCCTCACCCCCCCACTCCCAATAAAGTGCAGTCCAGCTGGGCAAGTCTCTTATTTGAAGCCAGACAACCATAGTACTACCACCACATTGGCTTGGCACCACACACACACACACACACACACACACACACACACACACACACACACACACACACACACACGCGCGCACACACACGCAGCCCTTTACAATCAGCGCTGTGATTAGCAATTTGAACCATGGCCTCTTAACACACATTAAACTGACTGTACACATGCATGCTCCCTAACAGAAGCTGAGTGGCGACCCGACCACAGCATTTTAAAACATGTTTCGCTCTAATGACCAACGACCATCTGCCAGCTCAGAAAATAAAAAAGCACAACACGTTGTGTTAAGTGGTTAGGCTACTTTCTACAGTGGCATCTGGGGGGTGGAGGGGGGGGGGGTAGTGGTTCACTGACCACTTTAAAAAACCCCACTGATTTCTTTATAATGTCTGCCTGTCTTCCTGAGACTGTTTCCAATAACTTGGCCAACCCGCGAATGAAACAAAAAAGAGCTAGCCTTAACCGTAAATGACAAACGTACCTTTTTATTTACTTGCTTGCTTTCCCCCTATGGTGACTGTTGGGGCTTGTGGTCTTGATGTGTCTATTTTGGTGTGACAGCGGACTACTGTACATTCCTGTGATGCTGTGAAGTGGTCGGCATAAGGCAGTAATCACAGCACCAGCAGCAGCCAACACACACACACACGCACATGCACACACACATACACACATATGCTCACAGACACACATGCATGCACACACAGACACACATGCATGCACAGACACACACGCAGGCACAGACACACACGCAGGCACATACGTGCGCAGTCTGCGCACCAACACACACACACGCGCACACTCTCTCACACACACACACACACACACACACACAAACGTTCACAGATACACACGCATGCACACTCAGACACACACACATGCTCACAGACACAGACACTCACAGACACACACACACACACACAGTCACGGACACACATGCTCACAGACACACACATGCTCACAGACACACACATGCTCACAGACACACACATGCTCACAGACACAAACACACGCACAGGCACACACCACGCCTTGCCGTCACATCTGCCTTGACCACTTCACACAGCTTTACAGTACATTAAGGCAACGCTGCTTCGCATTGCCTCACCCACAAACTCCCTTAATTTTGACATGTACACAAAAGCCTCATAGCAACTGATGAGTCGTGCCAGTTACGAGGCCACATCACTACAGTTGCGTGCTACGCCAGGCTAAGGAGTCATGGCACACTGCACTTACTTTGAAGAACACAGCTCTCGCTGTAACTGGTTTCCACTGGCGTCTACTTTACTCTTTATTTTATTCATCGGCCACTGCAGCGTGTGGTTTTCCAGAGTACACTAGCCAATAAGCCTTTCAACTAGTCACACTTTTGTTACCAGTTTTCTTTCCTCCTAATCATTTTTTGGCTATATATGTAGGCTCTGAAGTGGTAAAGCGAGATGATCAGTGCTATTTTACATGGCTTCCTGAATGAAAATAAATCAGGCAAAACAGAAAATGATTATGCCATTTCTTGACCTTAGACACAAACAATTATACAATAATTGTCATTGAACAATATAAATAAAACAATATCATAGAATAAAAAAAACTGACAAGTGGCAAGTGAGACAGATTATCATGACCAAGATTGATCACCATGTGTAACGGAGGCCAACTGGCAGAGTGTGGCGTGGAATGTTAGTAAACCTTCCGCCCAAAGCCTCAATAAAGTGCGGTAGCGCTGGGCTATCGGACCGTCCCTTTAGCTCAGCGGTCTCGTACTGTGCCTCCCATTCCCGAACCGATGTAGGTGACCAGGTGGCAGGTTCACGGCCCCGAGGGGGACGAACTGTGCAGGATAACCTCAGTCACACATGCAGCTGGTTGGCAGCTGCCAATGTGAAGCCATGTCGGTCACCACACAGAGTATGAATAACAACAGGCGGCGCTTTTCAAAAACGCCAATGACAAGTCAGATTAGAGGTGCCAGCCGGAAGAAGTTTTATCTCCAACCCGGAGGGAGCTGTAACATCAACGGCCATGGGTAAGCTGGGTTAGGGTGTCAGGCTTATAGCCGGTTCCATTCCCAACCCACCAGGTTGGTGGGGGTAGTAACTAACCTGTGTTCTCCCCCATCCTGCTCTGAGACTGAGGAACCCTCAGTATGTTATCATCTGCTCCTTTGGCTGTGCTGTTTGGAGCTGCCACCTTGCACGGGTAAGGCATAAATGCAATTTCGTTGTGAGTGTGTGCCATGGAGTGCTGCAACAAGTTGACAATAGCAGTTTCCCTGATGAGCTTTAAACTGATTTAATATCTACAAGTCTACTCTCTTTCCGTCAGGTCATCTTAACCAATGTTCAGTCGACCGCAACTGTATTCTAATAATCATGAGGGGAAAAGAATCTATTCATGCCTAGGGTAGATTTTGTAGACCCGCCCCATTTTACATGACAAGGATGGCATGTCAAGAATCAAGATAAAGATAGATAGCTAGATAGCTAGCCTGGCTTTCACGACTTCAAAGCTCAAATCTGTGCTGCAGAGCATGTGAATGGGAGTCCATTTTCCTTGGCCTTTTGGGTCATGCATTAGCAAAGTGGTTATTTGTTTTTTCTCTATACTGATCTCAGCATTGATCACTACAGTGTACCGTGTATAGTCTTATCACAGAGCTTGAGGCTTGAAATTTTGGCCTAGGAATGTCCATGTTAAGCGTATGACTATAAATTATGGGGCAACAACACTTTCAGTAATAAGCACATCATGCCACCACTGTAATGCAAGAGCCTGCACACGAAGCTGAGGTGGGTAGATAACACAGTCCACAGGACGCCATTATTAACACAGGCTATTTTATTAACATGTATTGTCACTGCTATTAGGCAATATACCCATAGATAGTGGAAGTCGCCATTTCGTCATCGCAACACGCAGATGTTGATAAGCTCCAGTCTGAACAATATTAATAATGTAATACCCCCACCCCAGTTCGGACCATCAGACACCCAGACAGACGCCAGGTGGGTAATGTATTGCGTTAAATCCATAGCCCACAACACACGCCAGAAGTTAAATCCAATAGTTAGCACTCTGGAGAGATAAGGTTTGTAGGCTACTGTAAACAACAGTGGAGAGTTAATGGCACGCACCCCCATGTAGGAAACCGTAAAAAATTAATACGCGTGTTTGACGGAAACATTTTCAGCATTACTCACATGTCTGTAAGTTTAGATTTACTTTGTGACGGTGCCCGCTCTCCTCAATCGAAGTCGGGTTGTGTTGTTTTACGATAGCATCTGCTGGCAGTGATTACCCAAAGCGTTCCGTTTAAAATGCATGAACTCTGTCATAAAGAGGCAGTCTTTTAGCAAAGTTTTAGACATCGTAACGTTTGGGAAGAAACTAGGCAAAACCACACAGCCCTATTTTAAAACGACCAGGGTAAACGGGAATCTGGTTATTATATTGACAAGCGCTGCTTTATTTGGTACTGTAGTCGACTCCAATGAAAACAAAACGAACAAAACAAAACAACTCACCATCAAATCTGCAGTCTGCCCGACGCGCTTGCTCACTTTCTCCTTCATCGGACGTTTTAAAGCATGTCTCTGCAATTTATTCACCATTATATGAAGTGGATACAAGTTCAATATTGACAATAAATAGCCAGAATTGACAGAAAACAATACGCGAACGACTCAGCTGTTCAAATTTCCAATTTGCCGCGCCCCCCACTACCGGCCCTTGTTGATGACGTGAGACCGCGCATGATTTCATAGTCATAGGCTGCTGGGAGAAAAAAGTAGAGGGGAAAATCGCCACTGAACTGATGTTCTTAGGCTATAACTTAACTATAGTTACGGTAAATTGGTCTTTAGTGAACTGGGTCTTTACTGAATAGACAGCACTGGAGTTTTATATGTACATTTATATACATTTTTATGTATCTGTATTTATATATAGCCGATATTTTATTATTTATATCTATAAGTCCATAGCCTAGCCTACATAGCCTATAACACATTTGGTTTTTTAAAAAAAGAAAAGAAAAGATTATGCTAAATATTATCATTTTTGTCATATAGGACTACGGTATGTTTCCTGATGTACACAAATGGAAAGCAATCCATTGTTCCAGGTAGGCCTATAGCATTTAATGGACATCTGCAAAGTATTTTCTGGATTTAAAAAAAGGAAATTAATAAATAAAATGGAGTTGAAACTATGCCAAGGCCCATGTAAATGTATGCTCATGGTTTCAATTAATTTCTCAGAGTTTTGGCATTTGGCAGGGTTCTGAAGGAGTGCAGCCTAGAGCCATATCCCTTCTTACCTCTGAAGTGTAGGCTACAGAATTTAACTTTTTTTTTCAATGATCAATTAAATGTTTTGAAGTGAAAATGTATCTGGGGAGAGAATAATTAGAGCGTGAACAACATGCATTCCTGAAACACATCTTCATAATTAATGAACAGTCTTCAGGCTGTAGGCCTATTACAGCTCAAGATCTTTTCTGATAACGGTTGACATCACAGAACAGGGCCCTCAAAAGCACTGATTTTGATGGAACTTCACCAATTCTGTGGGCTGTTTTCTTTCTATAGGTCTGGAATGATTAAAACAAAATGACGTCAATTTGATATTTTGCTTAATTCTGGCTTTGAGGGCAGTCATGGGTGAGCGGTTAGGGCGTCAGACTTGCATCCCAGAGGTTGCCGGTTCGACTCCCGACCCGCCAGGTTGGTGGGGGGAGTAATCAACCAGTGCTCTCCCCCATCCTCCTCCATGACTGAGGTACCCTGAGCATGGTACCGTCCCACCGCACTGCTCCCCATGGGGCGCCACTGAGGGCTGCCCCCTTGCACGGGTGAGGCATAAATGCAATTTCGTTGTGTGCAGTGTGCAGTGTTCACTTGTGTGCTGTGGAGTGCTGTGTCACAATGACAATGGGAGTTGGAGTTTCCCAATGGGCTTTCACTTCACTTTGCAATGTGGGCCTAACCTAACTGTGCAGCAACAATTGGAGCTTTTCACAGCTGGATATTTCATTGGCCAGTTGAGCAGTATAGAGTCTATAGACTTGCTCATCATGTATAGCAGGGAACCTTTTTCATTCGAGAGGCCACTTCAAATTCCCCCAAGGGCCGTAGTATGAACACAAACCAGGATTTCCCCCTGCACTTTAGGCCTATATTGAAGGCAGCCATCTTTAAATCAAACCCCACCTTCTCATATCCCCACTTAATGGTATTGCAAATGCACTTTCTAAGATTCCTTTACAAAATATGTCATATCTCATGTGAAGCTGCATAAAATGTATATCAGGGTTTGGATGAAACGGCCTCAAGGGCCACCCTCGAGACATAGGTTCCCCACCCCCTGCTGTGTAGGCTCAAAAGCAGGATCATACATCAATGCCATGATGATGAAGAGGCATGGGGCGACAGAGAGGATGGTAAGCATTTAAGTCAATAACTGTGGAAGAATTGTACTAGGGTTTTTTTGTGGTCTTTTTGACTTTATTTATGATAGGCCAGTGAAGGTGGTGACAGGAAGCGAGTGGGGAGAGAGGGACGGGGAAGGGCCGGCAAAGGACCCAGGCCGGGAATCGAACCCGGGTCAGCCGCATGGTAGACGGGTGCCCTACCGTTTGGCCTCTTTGCGATTTAACTGTACTGAAGACACAAAACTGCCCATAATATTTTGAGCAACATGACGGGCATTACAAATGTTACAATATGTATGTAACTGGCTGCATTGTGAGTGAGTGAGAATGATGCAGCGTCAGTTTTTATTTACATTGCAGCTTTTCTTTTGCTCTACAATCTGACTCCCCAACTTTCCTTGTAATGTACAAAACACACACATGACTTATCACTTCATTTTCCCACAATAGTTTAGGGCAATAAAATGGTGTTTTGTAGAGTAGAGGACCTGAGAAACAAAGCTGTGAGATTGTTTTGTACCGTAGCTGTTTCACAGTGTTTTTGTGTACATCTGCCTGCACAGCCCATTGGTAATTAGTATATCATCCACAGCCAGGAACAGATTTTTCCACTTTCTGTGACGACCTAAGCCCAGCTTTCTGCTCACTAACACGATCAAAGCACCTTCATACATCATTAACTAGGAAGTGCAACTACAACCACTCTGGGCAATAAAGTTTTATCACCTTCATCTTCGCGCTCTGTTTTCAATTCCTTCATTTCCTAACATTCGCTATGTCCCCGAAAATATTTATTTCTGTCCTGAAAAAAAGAGAAATCCTTCCAGCTGACACTTAGACCTACCCATTTTCTCCAATCAGCTGGATTTAATTTTCAAAGCTGCAGCCTACTTGGGTGGAAAAAAAAGGTTGGTGCGAACATTTCATATTGTGTTTTATAAACGACGGACTTATGTAAATTTACATTCGAACGTATTTGCTTACCACAGCAAGTGTAGAAAGAGGAAGTAACATGATCCCAACAGAATCCCTTTTTATTCCAAAAACACTCGGTTCTATCTAACCGCCTTTGTTCCTGCTGATTCACAGGCAACAGAGGGGGCTCTACATATGTTTCAGTGGCTGACAGATACAACATTATACACAAGCAAACTGTCATCGGTGAAATACTCAAGTTTTAGATGTGCGGTGTAATCACTCAAAACCATTTAGGGGGGCCCGCAGATTTATATTATCCCCGTGGAAACCGCCATCTTCATAAATCAAGTGAAAATGACAGATGGATGTGGAGAGAGCAGCGCGGCGGCCATACGATTCTGCAGTGGTGAATTACCTTTGTCCAAACACTGTCCCAATCTGCATCCCATCCATCCACTGAACAGTCATGGGAGGAGGAGGAGGAGGAGGAGGAGGGCCCAGGAAGGGTCCGGGCCTCCGCGCGGGGAGTGCAGGGATGGTGGGGTGGTGGTGGGTGGTGGTGTTGGGGGCGGAGGCTACTCTCTGCTCTCTACTTGGTTTTTTAATATGTTTAGGGCTGTTTTGCTTTTTATTTGATAGGACAGTTGAAGATGGTGACAGAAAGTGTGTGTGAGAGAGAGAGAGAGAGAGAGAGAGAGAGAGAGAGAGAGAGAGAGAGAGAGAGAGAGAGAGAGAGAGAGAGAGAGAGAGAGAGAGAGAGATGGCCCGGGCCCCTGGGGGCGGGGGGGTGCAGGGATGGTGGGGTGGTAATGGGGATGGGTGGGGTGACTGCTGCTCTCTTTTCTCTACTACTCTGTCTCCCCATCAGGGCTGGTCTGGGCGAGAAATAGGGCCCGGGCACTTTTGGCTTTAAGCTCTGATAATAGCGGTGCAGAACTGACTCACCCGTGGGCCCAGCATCCTCATGGACCCCCGTTTTTTGAAAAGTTTTTTTTTTTACCATTTCTGAAAATAGGGACCCACGAGGGTGCAGGCCCACCGGGAAATGCCCGTTATGCCAGATGGCCAGTCCTGCGCTGCTAACTGACGGGAAATGCCAAGTATCCATTCCCTTCCACCTAGGCCTGTCTGCTTCCCAACAGTCCTGTGCAATGCAGTGACTGCGGTGACTTCATTTGGCCGCGTGATGCCTCCCTGTGACGAGCCAATAGAGGTCATTCTTATTTAATTTCTCTTGCAGGGGTTGTTTCAGGTGTCACACTCTACTGCTGTGTTTTATTTTAGGTCATGTTCATACTTTGCCAGCTCTGTATGTTTGTAATTTTCATCCCAAATGCAAGACACATTGCACGGTTTTACTCTCACTGGCACTCGCATACTTTTATTTCAGGATGGAATAGGGCGATGCATGTTTTCAAAGGCTATGGTTTGGCTGCTGGATGTTCTGAGTTAGAAATATTTATGATAACAGGTCAACACAAGGCCTTAAAAGATGAAGAGGTTTTGAAAATCATTGTTACGTTATGTGGACTTGAATAGTGAAACAAGCAAATATTACAAAGGCTCACTTCATTATGGAGCAACACTGAATCCTTTTTTATATTGTATATTATGTAGTTATCAACCTCTGGGACACTAGTCAGCTCTCAAGGAGATGCCTGAAAACCTACCCTGCCATAATGTGGGCTTTTCTGTCCATGGGCTGTGGAAACAAGTTCAAGTTCAAAAGTTTATTGCCATGTCGACATAATCGAAAATAATTATTCTTGGCAAATCCCCAACATCAAAAACATGCAATTGACAAGCACACAACAGCAAGGTACGTACAGTATATATAAATATGGATAGACATAACAATAGACAGAAAGGGTCCCAGCAGTTAAATTACAGATAGCCATGAGCCCTGACACATCAGGACAATCTCATGCCTACAGCTGTCATATGCCTCTTACTGAAACTCTAAGGAGCATCAGGGACAACTGGAACATGTTTTATAGTACAGCACTGCGGGCGTAGGTGCCGAATAAGGGGGGACACGGACATGTTGTCTTCTATCTAGCATGTGCACACACTTCAGTTATTTCAACATTCTACACTTTTTTTTTCATTTTGGACAGCATGAGGGGTGACAGGAAGTGAGTGGGAGAGAGAGAGATGAGGGAGGCTCGATAAATGAACCGGGCTGGAATCGAACCCGTGTGGCAGTATAGCAGTGTAGTGCATGGCCGATTAAGCCACGGCTGGGCCGACATTGACCCGACCCCTCAATGTTGATTTGAAGTTGGCGCCTTTGACTGCGGGTGACCCCGCTTGGACAGGGTGTGATACAATGTACAGTGTACTGATCACCAGAGGACGGCCCATCTGCTCCGCAACTTGGGGCACCATTGAGGGCTGCCACCTTGCACGGGTGAGGCATAAATGCAATTTTGTTGTGTGCAGTGTGCAGTGTTCACTTGTGTGCTGTGGAGTGCTGTGTCACAATAACAATAGGAGTTGGAGTTTCCCAATAGGGCTTTCACTTTCACTTCAACTGTTGGTGGTGGATGTCAACTTGAGGGTCAAAGAAACCTTTCAGACCTCCATCATAAATTTCATGCAAACAGCACACCAGCATAAAGTACTGATATGCATGTGTCAAAGAAATTTTTTGGGGCTCAGACAGGTGCCGCAACGGTCATCTAATGCTCATAAATTAATTTGAAATTGGTGGTTGATACGCTGCAATGGATATGCTTCTAAGATAGTCCACTAAAAACAAACAAACAAACAAACAAACAAAAACAAAAAATCCACACAATAGTGACACTGCCTGTCGTTGCACCGCCCTGACGTGTGCTGCTGCTGCTGAAACGTCACTGACCCATTGACAAAGGAAGGAAAGGTGTTCAGATATTTCTGCACAACTGTTCATACTGCAAATGTATGCACAGTGATGGAGATTGTGCAATCATTAAGCTTCTAACAGTGTTGCCAGATTGGGCGGTTACCGTTTTATGCCAATAGAAAACAATTCCATTTCTGAAAAATGGGCAAAATTTAGTGTGCTTTTTGAGTACTGTTTGGGCAGGATTTGATCAGATACATCTGGCAACACTGGCTTCTAATTTCAGTTATTCTTTTTTACATCACTGTTTTTACTAAAATAAATGAAATAGATGGTATATTATAAATAATAGAAATAATAATATTTATCATAACAACCACAGGAATGCCAATGCTTGAATAGTGAGATATCATTTCAATATGATTGTGGAAATGTAAATAGAATCCTGAGGACATCTGCTATTTCCCCCCGAGTTTATAACATGCCGCCATCCCCGTGTGTAACTGATAGGTTAGGTTAGGTAAGTTTCATGGTAGGCCTATGGTGCAGTTGAGTTATTACATACAAATCCTGAAAAAAAATCTATATGGTCTGAGGAAGGTCACTAGGAATAAACACATAGAAACACACAGCACATGTTCTCTGATGGGCAATGGCACTGATTTCTTCCGAATATTCTCCTAACAGAGAAACAGATGCCACTGTGAACATGGCTGGTGAATGTCTTGTAGCCTCATGGCCATAACTACTATTGAGGACACAGAGGTCATGTCATCTGCATTTGTTTCAGTAATGTAACATTCATCTCTTGATGAATAACGATAAAGGATCAACAATGATAAACTCAGTCTATATACGCCACCCCCTTTTATCCTCAAGGCAGTGATAATTGAAAACAAACTCAAGAGTTTGACTGAAGTGTTTGAATCATTCTAAATGTACAGTATTCAGTACAGCGCACAATATTTGACCTCGGTATTTGAAAATGTCCGGTTACGGCCCTGTGTAGCCTATGTCTGTAATAAAGCAGTGCTGCTGCTGCTGCCGCTGTTTGTATGGCATATGGGTCAAAGTAAACGTCAGGCTTCCTGTGGTGGGGGGTTATATATCTCAGCTGTTAGAAGGGGGGTCATGCTGTGAGGGGACGACTCTACCTGAGCAGAGGGCCTGATGATAAGACTGGTGAGCGACTGAAGATAACACTGCTTCAAATTGTTTGCAGCCTGTTCTGTGATCTACGTTTTGCCTGTGGCTATTGGAACGCCACTGCCTAGCCTTAGATACTCACAGAGAGAGAGAGAGAGAGAGAGAGAGAGAGAGAGAGAGAGAGAGAGAGAGAGAGAGAGAGAGAGAGAGAAAGAGAGAGAGAGCTACGAGGGAGAAATATGTATTCATATATGTTTTGAGTAGAGGACTCCTAGTGAGAACATTACCCCGGGCGATGGAGACAGGTAATCTCAGAATCCTGTGCGATCCGTCACGGGGTCTCGTGGAGATGGAGCACTGCCCATGAGGAGAAGACTTCAAAGACATTTCTTTGAAAATTAGCAAAAAGCTCTCCACAGGTCCATCCTGGGTTCAAAGGCCACCCACCACATTCATATATCAATATATACACATTCTGTTTTTTTTCTCTTTTTTGTACATCAGAGGTTCTTTTAAGATGGTGGGGGTGGGGGGGGGTTGGGCGGGGGCACAGGGAATGGCCCCAAGCAAGGTGAAGTGATCCAGAGACCACCTCACCACGGTGTCCCATGGTGTTGGACTGTTGTTGCTACTGGTATTACAAAGAGACATGCACACACTCACACACACACACACATGCACGCACGCACGCACACACATACACACGCACACGTACATGCACACGCACGCATGCACACACACACACGAACATGCACACGCACACACACACGCACACACACACACACACACACGCCTGGCCTTGAGCAAGACTTTTAAGTCCCACATTTATCTGCTGCTTGACTCTTGTGTCTCAGCAGGGGGTTGGATGCATACGAGGAGTGTACATGTACAGGGAGCTCTCTGAAGATGTGGTGGCCCCAATACAACCCAATTATAGGTGGTGGTGCGGCACGCTCTGATGCATCAGAGAGAGACAGAATGAGAGGCAGGGAGGGAGGGAGGGAGTGAGTGAGGGATAGATAGATATAGCTAGAGAGAGAGAGAGAGAGAGAGAGAGAGAGAGAGAGAGAGAGAGAGAGAGAGAGAGAGAGAGAGAGAGAGAGAGAGAGAGAGAAAGACAGACAGACAGAGAGAAAGAGAGGCAGAGACAGAGACAGATGGCGAGAGACAGACACACAGAGGCTGAGGTGCAGACAGAGAGAGGAGGGAATGAAGGATGGAGAGAGAGAGAGAGAGAGAGAGAGAGAGAGAGAGAGAGAGAGAGAGAGAGAGAGATAGAGAGTGTCATGGGTACTGCTGTTGTGTCAGGGTGAGTGAGCCTGTGCGAGTGAGTGAGTGGGAGGAGGAGGGTTCGTTCGACTGGTACCGTGTCCTCCACGTGGAGTTATTCCTCCCCTTGTCCGAGGCCCTCCGCACGCCCGCACGCATGCCAGCTCGCCAGCCCGTACGCCACAGCGCTTATCAAATCTCCCCGTTCCATCAGAGAGGCAGGAGAGAGGGGTAACGAGACGAGAGAGGAACATGTTTCACAACACACACTCACACACTCAAGAACATTCCGTCTGCTGCTCAGGCCTGCTGGTCCTGCGTTTGTGCGATTCGGTGGATTTGCAACATATAAACGTGTAGTAGGTATTGCATAACATATGCAGATCTTGTATTTGCTGACATTGCTTTATTGGCAGCGCTGTGTGTGTGTGTGGAGCAGTTTGTTCAACTGAGAGAGGCGAGAGGCTCGATTAGGGAGGAGGGCGTGTATAATATAGCCTAACCCCCATTGCCCACCGCTTTGCTATGAGTGAAGAGCCAACCATTGTCTGAAATTGCTAACATTCCCTGCGAAAGGAGAAAAAAAAAAGCTAACCAGACATTTTTAGCTCAGTGTCAAATGATTGTGGAAAGGGGGGTAAAACATCAAGAAAAAAAAATGCTGCTCAATGCAATATATGCACAGAGCAGCTTTGGTGCAGCAGCCTTCAGTTAACAACTTCCATCCCACCACGTGGGGACCTCATGTAACTGTAACCATGAGGAGACCAGAAGTCCGACATACATAGTCAATATTTCAGCTGTGCATCTGGGAGCTCCATGGCCCATTGTTACTCACTGAGCAGGGTTCCCCTTACATCAGGGCTGGACTGGTGATCTGGCATACAGGGCATTTTCCTGGTGGGCCAGCAGTCTTCAGGGGCCGATACTGCTGCTGTTGTTGTTGTTGTTGTTGTTGTTGTTGTTGTTGTTGTTGTTGTTGTTGTTGTTGTTGTTGTTGTTGTTGTTGTTGTTTTCCAAGGAATTGGCTCACAAATTAGAGGGGAAGGCCCATTGGTCCATCGTCAGTATTAGACAATTGATTCAGCCAGTCAATGTAGGCCTACTGTATAGTATGGAAGTGGCCTGTGTCTGTGTTGAGGGGTCGGCATATGCCAAAGTGCCTGGGCCATTTTTCGGTCCCAGTCCAGTCCTGTCTTTCATGGTAGCAGGGGAACTGACAGGTGGGGAGGTCACAAAGGAATCCGTTATCCCAAGCCCCGGGAAGAGAGGGGGGGCTCGAAATTGGGTCCTCATTACAATTGAATGTATTGGACGTGCCTTGTGCGGGGGCCCTTTCATACGACTTTGTCCTGGGCCTGACTAAAGCTGGCAGCGGCCCTTACATGCTATTAGAGTTATGACTTTATCTAATTGCAGGCTTAATCCATCACCTCTGTGCTTATGTTAACAACAGTCCAGATCGGGGATGAGGGTGTGGGGGATGGGGGTGGGGGTTGGGGGGGGAGGGGGGTGTTAGGGAAAACTCCGGGCCACCAGCCTTTGATATGGAGTCACTACGGAAACGAGCGTGAGGGGAAAAAAGGAGAAAAAAAATGTCCAGAAGGCGAGCAGGCACAGAGAGGTAAAGCGAGAGGAGGAGAGTTTATTTGCATTCCCACGCTGTGTTTATGCCTACTGATTCCCATCGACGGACTCGTGCCCCCTACACACGCACACATGCACACGCACACAAGGCGCACACATACACATGCACACACGCGCACGCATGCACACACAGACACACAGACACAGACACAGACACAGACACAGACACAGACACAGACACAGACACACACACACACACACACACACACACACACACACACACACACACACACACACACACACACACACTCACACAGGCACAGACGCACGTCAGGCCTGTATGTGTGTGTGTGTGCGTGTGTGTGCGTCTGTGTGTGTGTGTGTGTGTGTGTGTCAACCTGTTGTCCCGAAACACGACAGACAGGCTGGTAAACTTCTCCGCCTGAAAGACAAATCCTCCTGAGCTTCAAAAAGAAAATGAACTCGAGGGGAAATGTTTTTTGAGGAAAAAAATGTCCTATAAGCAGCTGTGAAAACTAGACCCTGTTTTCTCTGTTTCCAAAATGTGACCTGCACGACAGTGTGCCTTAAAAATGTAGGCTTTAACCATACTGCAGGACCGCAACATGAAACATGCTGTGAAAGTTGAGGAAGCTATTTTTTATAACATCCACTACATTACCACCTCACAAATGAAATCATATCCTCAAATAAAGAAAAAGGGGAGTTTCAGAGCACTGGTACAGGTGACAAAACACTCTGGTGGGTCTCATTAGCGGCAAATTCTTCTGTGAAATACTGGTTAAAAACAAAGTTTTGATTTTGGGATCTTGGCCAGTGTGCAGACACAATTGCCCATTTTTGTACAGTGGAAATGCTATCCTGTACATGAGGTCACTGATGATATATTTACACATATTTACTCATCACAAAAACAACAATGCAGAAACAGCCAGTTCGCCACTATGGGGGCACCTTTAAAAGTGGGGAACTGTGAGGTACAGTAGCGAGCAGTCACCCTCGCGTGGGGGTTAGGAAACCATGGAGATTGGAGAAACCTATAGGTCAGTGGTTCTCAACCTGTTTGGTCTTATCACAACTCTTCCTACGCCCCCTTGACCATAAGCCTGACAATCCCCCCCTTAGTACTGAAAAATTTAAATGGACCAATGAGCCCCTATGACAGCTAAGCACCGCCCCCGCTCAGTTGTATCCTTCTCAACGCCCCCCTAATGCTCCCCACGTCCCCTCGGGGGCTGTTCCGCCCCCGTTGAGAAACACTATTATATGTGATGGGAAGAGCCCTAGCCAGGACGTGCCCTCCTACTGACGCAACGCCTTTAGCGTAGTCAGGCCAGGAGCAATAGAAATATCGTTTCTGAGCTCCAGAAAAATGGGGAACTCCTCCCACTTTGTCTGGAAGCAAACAACCAGTAGCAAACCAAGGGAGGCGGGTCAACCATGCCGTTTGGGAAATGTTAATTGTTATGCTCTTGGTCAGACCAAGTGTCATAGAGATTTCAAAGTTGATGATAATCAGGCTAGGAAGAGCCCTGAGGTTTTCTTGATGGAGGAGGACATTTTCTTCCTGCGAGAGAACTTTGGAGGCTCTAGCCACAGTGGTAAACTAAAGACGAACCATGAAATGCTCTGGGGGGAACTTTGAAAAGTTCTCTACATGGAGCCTTGGGATTTCTCCTAGAACTAATTTGGTACTTACTCAGAGGACTTTTATACCCCCCCCCCATTAGCTCAAGGTTCTTTGAGGAACTTTACATGTTCACAGACTGCTTTATACCCAAAAGGCCAGTCCCAAGCATAATTTCTCCTCTCGCACAGGCATCATGTTATCAGATGACATTCCGGTGTGTCAGAGACGCCAATGGATATTTGTAAGAGCATGCTGCATGCTATCCGACAATCAAAAGCTCCCACCTATGGTGAAACAAATTATTCTGTATCTCTCCCCTGCGCGATGTACTGAGGCCTTCTTGAAAGTTAGTGTTGATGTTTGTGTAACGGTAAGGACACATAGACGCGAATTTGGCCAAGCGAAACGAACTTCGCCATTCATTCCCATGAGAGAGGCGAAAGCAAGCGAACAGGAGCGAAGCGAAGCAAAATTATTAAACAAAGTTTAATGTTATGCAAATGAAGAGCGAATTCGCCTGCCGTGGCCCAATCAAATCAACAACATGACTGATCCGTTCCATTTGATTCGTTGCGACGACCTGATGACGGTTGAGCTGTCAGTGAATTTCGCCTCTCTTCACCTCACTCGCTTCGCTTGCTATGTGTCCCTACCGCAAACCAACTTATAAGGATGAGTTGTGAACTACTTCAGTGGTCTGTGTCTGATGTAGTCTGTCAAATGAGTGAAGTGAAAGCCCAACTGGGAAACTCCAACTCCCACTGTCATTGTGACACAGCACTCCACAGGACACAAGTGTCCACTGCACACTGCACATAATGAAATTCCCCCAATGGCGCCCCAAAGGAAACAGTTGTCCCGGGCCCAGGAAGAAAAAAGACAAACAATTGGGTCCACATTGCATTGTATGTATTGGGGAGGCTTTCGGGCTTTCAGATGCCTTCAGATGACTTCCTGGTCCTGGGCCCAGCCAAAGGCCTGCCTGTGCTGCTGCTGCCTAGAAAGGACCCTAAACAGGACAATGTTTGCTTGGTAAGAGAGAGGTCAAAGGTCAAGGAGAAGTGTGACCTGTGCAAACAGCAAATAAAACAGATTTATAGCGCCTTTTTTCTAAAGTGCAGTGCACTTTATAAAACTGCCAGAGCCTAATTTACCGCCAAGGTAAAGCACGCACAAACACACAAGAAGGACGCACATTTGTTCTCTCCTCTCCTCTCCTCTCCTCTCCTCTCCTCTCCTCTCCTCTCCTCTCCTCTCCTCTCCTCTCCTCTCATCCCTCTCCTCTCCTCTCCTCTCCTCTCCTCCTATCTCCTCTCCTCTCCTCTCCTCTCCTCTCCTCTCCTCTCCTCTCCTCTCCTCTCCTCTCCTCTCCTCTCCTTTAATCTCCTCTCATTCTTTCTCTCCTCTGCTCTCCTCTGCTCTCCTCTCCTCTCCTCTCCTCTCCTCTCCTCTCCTCTCCTCTCCTGTCCTCTCCTCTCCTCTCATCTTCTTCCTCTCCTCTCCTCTCCTCTCCTCTCTGCTCCTCTCCTCTCTTCTCTGCTCCTCTCCTCTCTTCCTCTTCTCTCCTCTCCTCCCTCTCTTCTCCTCTCCTCTCCTCCCCTCTCCTCTCCTCCTGTCTCCTCTCATTCTTTCTCTCCTCTGCTCTCCTCTTCTCTTCTCTCCTCTCCTCTATCCCCCTCCCCTTCCCTCTCCTCTGCTCTCCTCTTCTCTTCTCTCCTCTCCTCTCCTCTCCTCTCATCTCCTGTCCTCTCCTCTCATCTTCTTCCTCTCCTCTCCTCTCTGCTCCTCTCCTCTCCTCTCTTCCTCTTCTCTCCTCTCCTCCCTTAATCATCTCTCCTCTCCTATCTCCTCCATCTCATCGTCTTCTCCTCTCCTCTCCTCTCCTCTCCTCTCCTCTCCTCTCCTCTCCTCTCCTCTCATCTCCTCTCTCCTCCTCTCCTCTATTTTCCTTATCCGTCGTCCCTCTTCACCCCAGACTTTTAAGGCAAAAGGACAGCGTCTCATAAACCGATAGCAATCTGGTGCTTTTGTCTGCCAACAGATCCAGACTCTGTGAGGTTGACTAGATAGAATTGACCTTGTAAATAAACCTCGTCTCCGAACATTCATCCGCTACAGGTGTTAGGAGTATACTGTGCCTGTTTGTGTGTTTACATGTGGATATAGTGTACAGTATATACATCAAAACACACACTGTCAGGCCTGTTACTAATTGTACTGTGTGTGCTCCCAAATGTGAAGCTGTACAGTGACAGTTCTGGTTTCCTTCTCTACTTATGAGGGTTCAGATACGGGGCTTGTATTGCCACTGGAAGGTTAGGCACATGATGAAGTCTGTCTGGCAATTTTTTTTATTGAAGTACTGAGCGTCCGAAACGTTGTACCATTACGTCAACTTTGTTTGGGAGCAGAACATTGTTCTCATTTCCTTGAAGTTAGGCTATATCTCCTGTTTCGTCCAGCACCTTTTCTACTGATGTGCTCGCGTTCTCTGACTTTTTGGATTTCACTGGAAAGCACATTCACACAAATGATAATAAATCAATGAATGGACTGGAAGTGACCGGAGACAGATGTTCTTGAGCAAGAGAGAGAGAGAGAGAGAGAGAGACAGAGAGAGAGAGAGAGAGAGAGAGAGAGAGAGAGGTGTATCCCAGGAGGGTAAGAGGCTGTGTAGAGAGGAGTGGAGGGCTTGGAGTTTATCAGAGTTCTCTGCGATTCCTGGGGCCCCACAGATAACAGCGCAGCCACACGCTCTCCTCCCCATCAACAACCCCCTGACTGAATCCAATTAACCGTGGGGCACCAGGGGTGGAGGGGCCACGACATGGCTGTGTTTGTGCGTGTGTTGGTGGGTGAGTATGTGTGTTCGTGTGTGTGTGTGTGTGTGTGTGTGTGTGTGTGTGTGTGTGTGTGTGTGTGTGTGTGTGTGCGTGTGTGTGTGTGTGTGTGTGCCTGTGTGCCGGTGTGTGTGCCTGTGTGCCGGTGTGTGTTGGAGGTCAGGCTTGATGTGCAGTAACACAAACAGAGGTGTATGTGTGTGCGTGTATGTGCGTGTGTGTGCGTGGGTGCACACATGCCAGCACACATGCATGGGCAGATGAGTGCTGTCCTGAAACACAGATTGTCGTAGGTGTCAAAATGGCTGGAGCCTTAACATGCTCAGGGTCAGTTTCTATCCAGAGCTGTAATGAGAGAGGGCTAAAGGTGAGAGACAGACACACAGATAATTGGGGCAGTCATGGGTAAGCCGTTAGGGCGTCAGACTTGTAGCCCAAAGGTTGCCGGTTCGACTCCCGACCCGCCAGGTTAGTTGGGGGAGTAATTAACCAGTGCTCTTCCCCATCCTCCTCCATGACTGAGGTACCCTGAGCATGGTAATGTCCCGCCACACTGCTCCCTTGAGGGGTGCCATTGGGGGCTGCCCTCTTGCACGGGTGAGGAATAAATGCAATTTTGTTGGGTGAAGTGTGCAGTGTTCACTTGTGTGCTGTGTCACAATGACAATAGGAGTTGGGCTTTCGGCTTTCACTTTCGGAGGGCTAAAGGGGACAGACAGAGACACAGATAATTGCGGGCATCATCCTCAATTGGCAGGTTAGGAAACG